>NC_042287.1:230000-542500 GCF_901000725.2 Takifugu rubripes | reverse complement strand
TTGGTGGTCAAGGTCCGTTCTGGGTCGCCTGTCAGCTCGCTGTCGGCACTCAAACCCCTGATTCATGCGTCTCTCTGCCATGTCTCATCTGTCCGACCGGGACCAGCTGTCCAACCTCGTTAGCTCCAGATCTGATGTGGGGCCAGTCGGAGTCCGTGTCCCGTCCCATTAGAGCCCGCCCGCTGATCTGGACGTGAGCGTTATGCTCGGAGATGTCCGAGAGGAGGAGCTGCCTGGCTTCATCACAGCTGAGGAGCATCAGGAAGCATCAGGTGACGACTCAGGGCGGCGGCGGCGGCTACGGCGGGCTGAGAACGGAGCGAGTCCGGTTCAGCCAGGGTCCACTTCAGCTCAGAACGGGACTAATGTTGTCTTGGACGGCATAGCGGCAGAAACAGAAGCTAGCTATGACTGTGGGTGCGTTGATGTGGGTCGGGCCTCTGCAGAGTGTTGCCGTGGCAACAGTGACAATGCTCCAACAATGGTGGCTAAACTCTGGTCTCGGGTCCTTCCCGCGTGCTTGGACACAGGAAACACGCGTGTATCATGCGTGTGATGCAGAGGAGCCATGACCATCTGCAGGGGGAGAGGCGAGAGCGAGGTGGCGGCGATGACACATATGCGGCGCTGCGAAGAGCGGCTCCTCGCCTCGGGCCCCACTGCCATGTGGCGCCTGTTTGGACTGTCGGCACCAGAAAACACACTGAAATTCTCCACAACACGCGGCGCTCTGCTTCAACAAGCTGCATACTTTTCCCAGAATGCCTCTGGGTCTGTAAGTAAAGCTGGGGGGGGGGGCGTCCCTCAGACCTACAGGTGGATCTCCTGGGTGTTCCCGGTCCCATCCTGACCCCCCAGCGCGTTCATGGGCCACAGAGACGTTGGGGACCATAAGCCCCGTCCCCAGAGGGGAGAATTAAGGCCACGTGTAAAAAATTGATTCGAGTTTGGGGCATTTTTGAAAAATGAATGTAAATGTAACTTTTTAGCAGGACGATTCCAAACAGACTATCAGAATCCTGACAAACAGTCAGGATAACTGAATGATGATTGCTAAGGATCCCCTGGATCCCCCTTAGATCCCCCTGGATCCCCCTTAGATCCCCTGGATCCCCCTGGGGAGCCGTGGTGGCTCCAGGTTAAATCAAAGATTCCCGGAGTTCCTTCTCATCCAGCGCTCTTGTGGAGATTCTGGTGATCAGGAACCAAACAGAACCTCTTCCTGCTCCTCCTCTTCCTCCTCCTCCTCCTCTTCCTCCTCCTCCTCCTCTTCCTCCTCATGTACTGGTGTCAGCCTGACTGACCTCGTCCCGCTGGGACTCGCTGCCTGTTGTGTCACATTGCTTCATCCTCACTTCCTGTTTGTCCTAGCATGTGTTCCTTCTCGGTGCCTCCTCCTCCTCCCTTCCTCCTCCCCTCTTCCTCCTCCTCCCTGGAAGACTGGCTTCCTGTCGTTCTTGCTGTGCTGTGAATCCAGACAGAACACTGGAAACATGTTTAAAGTCATCAGCAGCTCCTGGTCAGATTGTTTGTGAAACACTGATGTCAGTCAACATGGCAGCAGTCACATCATGCTCAGCAAGCTAGAGCAGCTAGCTAGGTCAACTAGCTAGGTCAGCTAGCTCAGACGCTCAGATAAGGGCGCCGCTTTGGTCAAGCATGAAGCGTCAAACATGCTATAATAGTGTAATAACAAGGTTTTCAAGGTTTTTGTCGCTGTCTCTGGTGACCTTGAGCATTGACCTTGATGTTTAGAGTGCTGTAATTATAGATTATAGATTCAGAAATTCATTAAAAATTTAGCTGAGGGTTCATTTGAAAGTGGCCCTGTTCCCCCTGCTCCGCCCACTCCTGCACCACCCACTCCTCCTGCTCCGCCCACTCTTCCTGCTTTACCCACTCCTCCTGCTCCTGCTCCACCCACTCTTCCTGCTCCACCCTCTCCTTCTTTACCCACTCCTCCTCCTCCCTCTCCTCCTGCTCCACCCACTCCTCCTGCTCTGCCCACTTATGCTCCTCTCACTCTTCCTGCTCCACCCACTCATGCTCCTCCCATTCTTCCTGCTTCGCCCACTCCTGTTCCGCCCACTCCTGATCCACCCACTCCTCCTGCTCCTCCCACTCTCCCTGCTCCTCCTGCTCCGCCCACTCCTGCTCCACCAACTCCTCCAGCTCCTCCCACTTTTCCTGCTCCTCCTGCTCCGCCCACTCCTGCTCCACCAACTCCTCCAGCTCCTCCCACTTTCCCTGCTCCTCCTGCTCCGCCCACTCCTGCTCCACCCACTCCTCCTGCTCCTCCCACTCTTCCTGCTCCTCCTGCTCCGCCCAGTTCTGCTCCTCCCACTCCTCCTGCTCCACCCACTCCTGCTCCACCCACTCCTCCTGCTCCGTTTGTCAACGATCAACCTCGATTGTGTCCACCAGAAGCTCTCACGCATCACAGGCGAAGGAGACGCATCACAGGCGTATTTGTTGCTCTTGTTTTAGGACTCTCCTTATTTACCTTTGATCAGGTCAGGTTTCCAGATGACGTTCACAGCTTAATAATCAATTCCAGCAGTGGACAAACGACACGAGGAAGACATTTCTGATGATGTTAGAGGATGGCACCTGTCCGAGGAACTATTTACTACTGTTATTACACCTGGTTTTAAGCAATCAGAAAAATCCTGTTCAGCTCACATCTTCTCTTCATGTTTGGAGAGAAGTGAAACAGAATGAGCAGCAGGTAAAGAAGTTGAGAAGGTCGAGTCAGAGTCACCCGGAGTTTGACCGAGGTGCTCTGTTGCCTCTGGGCACAGCTGGGGGTTGAATCAAACGCACCCCCCAGATGGACCCTGCAGCTGGGGGATGAATCAAACGCACCCCTCAGATGGACCCTGCAGCTGGAGGATGAATCAAACGCACCCTTCAGATGGACCCTGCAGATGAATCAAACGCAACCCCCAGATGGACCCTGCAGCTGGAGGATGAATCAAACGCACCCTTCAGATGGACCCTGCAGATGAATCAAACGCAACCCCCAGATGGACCCTGCAGCTGGGGGATGCATCTATCGCACCCCTCAGATGAACCCTGCAGCTGGAGGATGAATCAAATGCACCCCTCAGATGGACCCTGCAGCTGGGGGATGAATCAAACGCACCCCTCAGATAGACCCTGCAGCTGGAGGATGAATCAAACGCACCCACTCAGATGGACCCTGCAGTTGAATCAAACGCACCCCTCAGATGGACCCTCCAGATGAATCAAACACACCCCCCAGATGGACCCTGCAGCTGCAGGAAGTGTGAACGCACAGGATTCCACTTCCTGTAGGACCACGTTAGACTATCGACCAATCAGAATAGATGCTGCAGTCATGTGACCTGGTGGATACAGCAGGAGGAGAGGGAGGGAGGAAGGGAGGGAAGGAGGAAGGAAGGGAGGGAGGGAGGAAGGAAGGAATGAGGAGAGGGAGGAAGGACAGAAGGGAGGGAGGCAGTAAAGAAGGAAGGAAGGAAGGAAGGAAGGAAGGGGGAGAGGGAGGAAGGATAGATAGATAGATAGATAGATAGATAGATAGATAGATAGATAGATAGATAGATAGATAGATAGATAGATAGATAGATAGATAGATAGATAGATAGATAGATGGATGGATGGATGGATGGATGGATGGATGGATGGATGGATGGATGGATGGCCCATGCCACTCAAATCTATGTTTAGGGTGTAAATAACACATCATAATCAAAGCCTCTCTCTCTCCTCCCTCTCTCCTCCCTCTCTCTCTATATATCTTCCTCTCACTCTTCTTCTCTTCCTCTCTCTCCCTCTCTCCCACCAACACACACTACACACCCACTCCTGCAAACTGTGCACACCTACACACACACTGCTGTGGGTTATGAGTCACCATCCTGTCTTATGTGTGTGCGTGCACGTGTACGTGCACCAATATTAGTGTTTCAGGTTCACAGCTTCTTTTTCTCCTGCTGATCACACACTGGTCTTCTCCTCAGTGGCTCCTGGTGTGTGTGTGTGTGTGTGTGTGTGTGTGTGTGTGTTCACTGCCGTGGCTGAAGATCAGCTCAACCGTTTCTGGAAATTCTGGCTTTGACTCTTCAGGCGGTTTGATCAGCGTTGACTGGGTTTAAACTGGTTTTAGGCTGGTTTTAGGCTGGTTTTAGGCTGGTTTTAGACTGGTTTGTAATCCAGCTGAGGTTTCGGCCAGGCTGACTTCACCGTCACCGAGAGCTGCTTACCCTAACCCCGTGTCGTGGGCACACACAAAACCAGTGTGTGAATGGCTGAATAAACACTGCTCTTATATTTGGTCCAGACACCTGAGTGGTTACGAGGCAGTCCTCGGTTGCCATGGTGATGTTACCATTTGGCCCTGCTTCTTGAGAGCTGCAGTGCTGCTGCCTCGATGCTGCTGTGGTCTATGGGTGGTGCAGTGTTCCAGTAGAGGTTCTTCAGTCTTGCCTCTACCCATGAAATGCCTCCAACACGATGCTTCACAACTGGGCAGATGTTCTGTGTCCAGACCTACCTTTTCTCCCTTTTTTTCCTGGAGACTCCTCCATGACGACCATATTCGTTGATGGTGAAACCTGAAATCTCTTGGTGGCTGCTCAGGGGAAGCTGATTGTTTGAGGAGCCTGGGGGTAGCTGTGCATCACCTGACCACACAAGCCATGAGGCTAACAGGCTAACTACGGTCTGACTCCGTGGTCACAGTTCCCTGGGAGCTCAGATCTTCTGGGGTTCTCCTCCGTCTGCAGGGTGCTGCTTCAATCTTCCGCACAAAACAAAAAACGACACTGATTTTGTGTAAAATATTGAAAAGAGTGTTTGATGTTTATCTTCATGTGTCTTTTGACAGCGTGGAGAGCGACCCTCAGTGTCCGGAGGCGCTCACGTTTCCCGACTCGTCCTTCGGCCACCAGCCTCCATTCTATCGCTACAGCAACAGCCCCCTCTCGAGCCCCTGTGACCCGTACAGCTCAGCTTCCATCAGCCGGCCCCCGGGAGCCTTGCACACACACACACAGGTACAGCTCATCTTCTCTACACCTGAAAACTCCTCACACTGAGCACCTCATCAGGCGTGTTCATTCACCAAGACTTCAGGTGCACGTGTATGGTATGTAGAGTACATGTGCTGAGAATTGAGCCAGCAACTTCCTGATCACTGGGGTGAAACCAGTAAAACAGTGTTTGTGGTCTCAGGAACTCGCCCCCTCTCTTTGAAGGTCAGCCGTGTCGTCGGCCAGTTTATTTTTTCATCATAGTTGTGT
This sequence comes from Takifugu rubripes, assembly GCF_901000725.2. Taxonomy (NCBI): domain Eukaryota; kingdom Metazoa; phylum Chordata; class Actinopteri; order Tetraodontiformes; family Tetraodontidae; genus Takifugu; species Takifugu rubripes. The sequence continues at coordinate 537,215 of NC_042287.1, read as the reverse complement.
CTCTGTGGGCTCGGCTGTGATCCAAAAGTCTGTTGTGCTTCGGAGGACCTTGGTGAAGGTCAGATCTGGGATCCGGTGCCTCCTGCTGCTCCCAACACCAACATTATTAAATCTGCCGTGTCAGGATGTCTGCTCGAGCTCCCTTTTTCAAAGTCTGCAAACTCACCTCACTGATTAATCATCTGCCTCCGTCCGCTTCACCACAGGGCAGCTCCCCCATCTCGCCCCCCAGCCCGGCAAGCCTCGCCTGGGCTCAGCGCAGCCGACACCAGCCAGCCAGTCTGGCGCTCCGCAAGCAAGAGGAGGAAGAGAGCAAACGCTGCAAAGCTCTCTCTGACAGCTATGAGCTCTCAACAGACCTCCAGGACAAGAAGGTACAAACAGCTGCAGTGTTTCCTGCTGTAACCAGCCCAGGAAATAGGAAAGTTCCTGATGTTGGAGAGTCAAAGGAGCCGATCAAAGGCTGTTTCAGATGCCACCGCGTTCGCTAAATATCAAACCACGTTTCTGTCTGAGGAAAGGATTCCAAAATAAAATGTGTCTTTACTGGGAATGGTTGCTGATAGGTGGAGATGCTGGAGAGGAAGTACGGGGGGCCGTTTGTGTCCCGGCGAGCGGCGAGGACCATCCAGACGGCGTTCAGGCAGTACCGCATGAACAAGAACTTTGAGAGGCTTCGCAGCTCCGCCTCTGAGAGCAGGATGACGCGCCGCATCATCTTGTCCAACATGAGGATGCAGGTAAACATGTTTCTATGTTAATAACCTGTGAATGAAAATGTGGCAGGAGTGACCCCTGTTTGTTCTGGTCTGGTCCAGTATTCGTTTGACGAGCGCCAACCTCAGGGTCAAGGGTCAGCGGGCCTGCAGGGCTGCAGTGAAGCAGCAGACATGGACGACTCCTTCTCTAAACAGGTAAACGCGTTGATGTTTTTTTGTGATTCGCGTGAAATCCTGTGGAGGTGATCCACGCGGAGGTGATTCACAAGACGATGTAGCTGATGTCTGCGCCTCCTTCGTCCTGCAGGTGAAATCGCTGGCCGACTCCATGGATGACTCCCTCACCTGCCAATCTGGCCGTGAAGATTCACAGGAAGCAGGAGGCGAGGGGGAGGAAGAAGAGGAGGAGGAGGATGAGGAGGGGGAGGAAGAAGAGGAGGAAGAGGAGGAGGAGGAGGAAGATGAGGACGAAGATTACAGAGAGTGTTCCTGGCGAAACACAAACCCGTCTTCCCGGCGCTTGGCAGGACGTGTGGGAGAAGCTGGGGGCAGAGGGGGTGTGGGGGGAGGCAACGCCATGCATGAGGACAGCACTGCCACCTCCTTCAGTGATGTCACCCTCTACATGGATGAGGGTTGCCTCCCCTCCTCGCCACTCTCCCGCCCGTCCTCCTCGCCACTGTCCCGCCCTGCCTCCAGCTCCGACACAGAATACTGGGGAGCAGGAGGTGGAGTGGGAGTTGGTTCGGGGGGGAGAGAGGACAGCAGGGAGACAGAAGGAGGCAGCATCGGAAGCAGAAGGAGCAGCACCCCCTGCACAGAGTGTCGAGGAGAGTACAGAGGCAGGACGGGTGGAGGAGGGGGAGGTGGAGGACACCTCCCTGTGTTGACCATTGAACCCCCCAGTGACAGCTCGGTGGACATGAGTGACAGGTCAGTACAGCCAATCAGAGAGCTTCTACAGAGACCAGAATCGCTGATCTCTTCTCACCAAATCTTTCACGCTTCCGTCTTCAGGTCAGAGCGCGGTTCCATCGGACGCCTGGTCTACGAACAAGATCCCTCAGGGGTTGAGCGAGGAGGTGGAGACAGGACAAGGAGGACAGTGGGTGGGGATGGAGAGAGTGGCGAGGACGAGCGAGAAGGGGGAGGAGGGGGAGGAAGCAGTGAAGCTGACTCCCCACAGGGAACCATCAAACACAAACCAAATGGCCGCTCTGTTGCCACTGCACAGGGACAGACTCGAAGCCCCACCAGTGTCCCCTTACCAATGCCTTCAGCTCGGACCCTGCCCACTCACCCGCTTCCTCAAGCATTCCAACACACCCACACCCACCCTCAGACCTCTCCCATCCCTCACCTGCCCACCATCCTCCACCACCAACCACAGTACAACCAGCCTCACGTGATGCACATGCACCACATTCACGGCAGTGGCCCTTATGTCCAGCACACTCACCACTTTGCCCAGCACCATTACCATCACTTGCACCACCAACAGCACCACCACCACCCTCACCATTACCCAGAACCTCCTTCCTCCCCGCTGCCTTCCCCGATTCCGCCACTTACGCCCCTCTCCCCGTTGCCACCGCCGCTCACGCCCTCCCCTCTGTCCTCCTCCTCCTCCATGCTCCACAACATTGAGGTCCAGCAGCACCAGCAGCACCATCCCCACCATCCGCACCTCCACCACCACCACCTGCTCTGCTCGGACGGAGACAACGAGAGCGTCAACTCTACCACCACCAACTCCAACGATGACACCACCGTCAACAACTGCAGCTCCGGTTCCTCGTCCCGGGACAGCCTCCGGGAACCCCTGGGGGGGGCCACGCTGGGGAAACAGACTTATCAGCGAGAGACCCGCCACAGCTGGGACTCACCTGCCTTCAACAACGATGTGGTGCAGCGGCGGCAGTACCGCATCGGACTCAACCTCTTCAACAAGTACGAGTGTGTCCATGATGTTTCTGCCTGTTCTTGCACACAAAGATGCTCGAGGCCAAAGAGTTTCAAACACCCCCTGGCTGCATCCATCATCCATCCACCCATCTAACCATCCATTACTCATCCATCCTTCCATCCATTCTCCAGTGACTAAGCAGTTATACTAAATGATTAAATCAAATTTCAACCATAGGAAGCCAGAAAAGGGAATCCAGTACCTGATAGAGAGGGGCTTTGTGTCCGACACACCAGTGGGCATCGCTCGATTCATCCTGGAGAGAAAAGGACTGAGCAGACAGATGATTGGAGAGTTTCTGGGAAGCCGGCAACAGTTCAATAAGGACGTCCTCACGTGAGTCCAAGACCTGGCTGGTTTGAGGTCTTTTCCTGACTGGTGGCCTGCACTGACGGTGGTGTCTGTCCACAGCTGTGTTCTGGATGAGATGGACTTCTCTGGGATGGACCTGGATGATGCTCTAAGGAAGTTCCAGGCTCAGATTAAAGTCCAGGGTGAAGCTCAGCGGGTGGAGCGACTGGTAGAGGCTTTCAGGTGCTGAACGGAAAGACTTGGCCGACAATGTTCTATTCTCCACTTCAATGTGTTGGCTGTGTCTGCTTTGAGGGGTTGGGGATGTCACAAGAAGTTTTGGAAAAACAGTTTAAACTTAGTTGTAGCTGTGGTGCTTCATTCAGAGCTCGCTTCCTCTCCTTCCTCTCCTCAGCCAGCGGTACTGTGTGTGTAACCCTGTGCTGATTCGGCAGTTCCAGAACCCAGATACCATCTTCATCCTGGCCTTTGCCATCATCCTCCTCAACACAGATATGTACAGTCCCAACATTAAGCCTGAGAGAAAGATGAAGCTGGAGGACTTCATCAAGAACCTGCGAGGTGGGTTGACTTCAGCGCTGACTTACTTTAGCAACATTTGAGAGGAAACATTATAGACGGGAGCTAAAAGGTAACCGTTGGCGAGTAGATGTCACCAGCTGATCACCCACTACTGAAGTATTGAACATGTATATGTGTGGGGCCGTGGTTGTGGACGTAGGAGTAGGATGTCTGCAGGATGAGCAGCCAGAGGAAGCTCCAGGTCCTCACATACACCCTGTGTTTCCCTCAGGGGTTGATAACGGTCAGGACATCCCTAGAGACCTGCTGGTGGCCATCTATGGAAGAATCCAGAAATGGGAGCTGAGGACCAACGATGACCACGTCTCACAGGTCCAGGCTGTGGAGAGGATGGTCGTCGGCAAGAAGCCTGTAAGAGGTCTCCCATCAACCCCGAGCTGAAGTTGCATAATGAAGAACCTTCACTGGACTCGTGTGTGTGTCTCCTAGGTGCTCTCCATGCCTCACCGTAGGTTGGTGTGCTGCTGTCAGCTGTTTGAGGTTCCTGATCCAAACCGAGGTCAGAGGAGCGGCGTCCACCAGAGAGAAGTCTTCCTGTTCAATGACCTGCTGATGGTACTCAATACTCGTCTTCATCACCATCTCCTGACTTTATGTAGATCATCCTACGGTGGTCGCATGTTTCATGGTTTTGGTGTTTTGGTGGGATGTGAATTGGTTGTGAGTCCTGGAATGTCCCAGAAAGTCCTGGCCAGATGTCTTTCAGATAATGCTGTAGCTAAGTTTAAGGAAGTGATCCCTGTGCTAATTCCAGGACCACTGTGTGTTTCCCCAGGGATCAATCATTATAATCTTAACTCTATTGCTAAAGGTGCAGCAACCTCACTGAGAATCACGCTTGATTCTGTTGCCCCCCTGAAAAAGAAAATAGTAAATCAGAGGAGGTGTGCCCCCTGGTATAACTCACATATTAGGACCCTCAAGCAGAAAGCGCGCAGACTAGAAAGGAAGTGGCATTCTTGTAAAATATATAGCTATCATGCAGCCTGGAAAGACAGTCTGTTAGTTTACAAAAAGGCCCTCCGTAAAGCTAGAACACTTATTTTTCTTCTTTAATTGAGGAAAATAAGAACAACCCCAGGTTTTTTTTCAGCACTGTGGCCAAATTAACCAAGAGTCACAGTGTTTTAGATCCACGTATCCCTTCTTCCCTTAGTGATGAAGACTTCATGAGCTTCTTCGCTGATAAAGTTCTAGCTATCAGAGAAAAAGCTAACCCGGCCATCCCAACAACTGGACCATCACCAGATGTGCTGACTGTGGGAACATACAGATTCTCCAACGAGCCCTTAAACTCCTTCAGCCCTATATATTTTTCTGAGGACAGCCCTAGATGTTGTAGGGCTGTCCTGGTTGACACGCCTCTGCAACATTGCGTGGACATCGGGGGCAGTGCCCTTGGACTGGCAGACCGGGGTGGTGGTCCCTATTTTTAAGAGTGGGGACCAGAGGGTGTGTTCCAACTATAAGGGGATCACACTCCTCAGCCTCCCTGGGAAAGTCTATGCCAGGGTGCTGGAAAAGAGGATTAGACTGATAGTCGAACCTCTGATCGAGGAGGAACAATGCGGGTTTCGCCCCGGTCGTGGAACCACAGATCAGCTCTTTACCCTTGCTGGGGTGCTTGAGGGGAGTTGGGAGTTTGCCCAACCAGTCCACATGTGTTTTGTGGACCTGGAAATGGCTTATGACCGGGTCCCCAGGAGCATCCTGTGGGGGGTGCTCCGGGAGTATGGAGTGGAAGGTCCCTTGATAAGGGCCGTCCAGTCCCTGTACCAAAGGAGCAGGAGTTTGGTCCGGATAGCCAGTTATAAGTCGGACCTGTTCCCAGCGAGGGTTGGACTCTGCCAGGGCTGCCCTTTGTCACCGGTTCTGTTTATAACTCTTATGGACAGAATTTCTAGGCGCAGCCGGGGAGTAGAGGGTGTTGAGTTCGGTGGGCGGAAGATCTCGTCGCTGCTTTTTGGGGATGAGGTAGTTCTTCTGGCGCCATCGAACAGGGACCTCCAACAAATGCTGGGACGGTTCGCGACCGAGTGTGAAGCGGCAGGGATGCGGATCAGCACCTCCAAGTCATAGTCCATGGTCCTCGCTCAGAAAAAGGTAGAGTGCCTTCTCTGGGTTGGGGAGGAGGTCCTGCCCCAGGTGGAGGAGTTCAAGTATCTCGGGATCTTGTTCACGAGTGAGGGTAGGATGGAACAGGAGATCGACAGGCGGATCGGAGCAGCGTCAGCAGTGATGCAGGCGCTTAACCGATCCGTCATGGTTAAGAAGGAGCTGAGCCGGAAGGCAAAGCTCTCGATTTACCGGTCGATCTATGTCCCAGTCCTCACCTATGGCCATCAACACTGGGTGATGACCAAAAGAACGAGATCGCGGATACAAGCAGCTGAAATGAGTTTCCTCTGCAGGGTGGCCGGGCTTAGCCTTAGAGATGGGGTGAGAAGCTCAGACATCCGGGAGGGGCTCGGAGTAGAACCGCTGCTCCTAGGTGGACTAGGTGGAGAGATTACATCTCTCGCCTGGCTTGGGAGCGGCTGGGGGTTCCCTCGGAAGAGCTGATGGAAGTGGCTGGGGAGAGAGCTGTCTGGGCATCCCTCCTGAAGCTGCTGCCCCCGTGACCCAGATCCGGATAAGTGGGAGAAAACGAAACAAAACAAAGTCTTCACTACCACGTGTCTTTTAGATCCCATCCCAACACACCTGTTGAAGGATGTTTTACCATTGATAGGCAGTTCTGTCCTGGACCAGATCAATGGTTCTTTAGTGTCAGGTTATGTACCCCGGTCCTACAAGGTGGCAGTGATTAATCTGTTGCTTAAAAAAACATCACGGGATCTTGATGTCTTAGCAAACTATAGGCCAACATCCAACCTTCCTTTTATCTCTAAAATTCTTGAGAAGGTTGTGGTGACTCAGTTACTGGAGCACCTGCAGAGAAACAGCCTGTTTGAGATGTTTCAGTCAGGCTTTAGAGCTCATCACAGCACAGAAACAGCACTTCTTAAAGTTACTAATGATCTTCTTATAGCTTCAGATCATGGACTGGTCTCTATGCTGGTTCTGCTGGATCTCAGTGCTGCTTTTGATACAGTTGATCACAGCATCCTGTTACATAGACTGGAACATGTGATTGGGATTAAAGGGACAGCACTAGACTGGTTTAGATCATATTCATCTGATAGATACCAGTTTGCTCATGTCCATGGCGTTCCCTCTTCATACAGTAGGGTTAGCCATGAAGTTCCTCAAGGTTCTGTACTTGGACCAATCCTCTTCACCTTGTACATGCTTCCCTGAGGGAACATTATTCGGCAGCACGGGATAAATGTTCATTGTTATGCTGATGACACTCAGCTTTATTTATCCATGAAACCAGAGGACACAGAGAAGTTAGTGAAGCTTCAGACCTGTCTTAAAGACATAAAGTCCTGGATGTCTTCAAATTTTCTCCTCCTTAACTCAGGAAAAACTGAGGTCATGGTGTTTGGTCCAGAACCTCTCAGGGATAGATTAGATCACATGATCACTCTAGATGGTATCTCATTAACATCTAGTCTCTCTGTGAGGAATCTAGGAGTACCTTTTGACCAAAACCTCTCCTTCAACTCATACATTAAATTAGTCTCTAGAAGTGCCTTTTTTCACCCGAGGAACATCATAAGGATCAGAAAACTACTGACCCACCATGATGCTGAAAAGTTAGTCCATGCATTTGTTACTTACAGGCTGGACTATTGTAATTCTTTATTATCAGGGTGTCCAAACTCCTCTTTAAGAAGCCTCCAGCTGATCCAAAATGCTGCAGCCAGAGTTCTGACAGGTATTGACAAAAGAGATCACATAACTCCTGTAATGGCGTCACTTCATTGGCTGCCTGTTAAATTTAGAATAATTTTTAAAACCCTTCTTTTGACCTACAAGGTCCTCAGAGGCCTAGCTCCATCCTACCTGGAGGAGCTAGTGATACCTTACCAGCCCAATAGACCGCTCCGCTCTCAGAATGCTGGTCTACTTGTGGTCCCCAGAGTTTCTAGGGGTAGAATGGGGGGCCGAGCATTTAGCTACCAGGCCACCCTGCTATGGAATCAGCTCCCTGTCCAGGTACGGGAGGCTGACTCCATCGCTACTTTTAAGATCAGGCTTAAAACCTACCTCTTTGAAAAAGCTTATTGTTACTAATTCTGCAGTTCCAGTTATTATCATAGCCAGACATCAGCAGGAGGGTCCCCCTACATGAGCATGGTCCTGCTCAAGGTTTCTTCCTGTTAAAGGGGAGTTTTTTGTTGCCACTGTTGCTTGTCTGGGGTTAGGCCCTTTGATTCTGGAAAGCGCCTTGAAACAATTCTGATTGTAAAAGACACTATACAAATAAAGATTGATTAATTGATTGATTGATTGATTGATTGATTGGTTGATTGATTGATTGATCAAGCATCAAATTTAATGTTTCACACATAAAGGTAAAATGGGTTTATTTATTTGTCCCTCCTTCTCTTCCTTCCCTCAGGTGACAAAGATCTTCCAGAAGAAGAAGACCTCAGTGACGTACAGTTTCAGACAATCCTTTCCTCTGCTGGACATGCAGGTCCACACCTTCCAGAACACCTGTAAGTCTCTCCATTCCTCCCTCTTCTGGACCATCTGCTCCCTCCATCTGTCTCCAGTTTCATTTTATTTTGTTGCCCTCGGTTAGTCTCTGTTCTTCTGCCACCGTCAGCAGACACACGCTGCCTCCGGCTGCAGGGGCCAGGATTACATCTGCACATGGCAGTAGGCCCGTTCCTCTTCAGGAGAACTTTCACCTTCTGGTGGAAAAAACTCTGTATCATGAGTTTCTTTGACCATTTTGCCCAGTCCAGACCGTAAACATTGACCTGAGTGGGTTTTCATGGTAACACACCTACTGGACACCTACTCCAGGAGGTTACGCCCTATGTCAGGTCACACATCAGTGCTGTGATGCAGATAAGCGACAAAAGAAGTCAACTCTAATTCTATGGCCTCTGCTGCCATCCACATTGTCTCCAGAGTCTCTGTAGAAACCCAGGATCTGACCCTCAAACAAGCAGCTTTGGCAGGAAAAACGGTAAGAAACCTTGAGCAGGACCAGTCTCACATGGGGACGCCCTCCGGCGTCTGGGTAGAGGAGGAGGAGAAGGATGAGAAGAGAAGAGGAACATCACTAGATCACTCCTAGATTTTACTCTCAATATGTGGCCTAAAAATACATGTTGGACAAATAATGGAGACTCTGTCCCACTTGGAATTGTTCTCAACAGTCTGTTAATAGTCACTTGGCAAAATATAACAGTAAATTGTTCAAATTCTACTCAGATTAGAGACAAACCCTGTGTGCAGAAGAGTAATCGGTCCTCCACCAAGCACACCAAAGAACCAGTGGAATCGTATCACATAAATGTACGAGCGTCCGCCCTGAAAACACGATGCTTCAGCTCCAACGTGACTCCTTTTTCAGTGATACTGATGAAGCCAGAGCTGTGGGGGCGTTTATGGTCTCCAGGCCTCCATCTCAGCTGAGAGGGATTAGCTGGCACTTCTGTGCAGCAGATTGGAGTTGGTGGCACCGTCAGAACCGTCTCAGCTCCTGTTAAAAGAAGGGTGCTGAAGATGTTCATTTTTGACAGTAACCGTGCATGAAGCATGTGTGCAGACTCTGTAGACAGAAAATCACCTGCTCAGGTGTGTCAACGTGAACAAGGGCTGAGAGCTTTCACCTACGCTATCCTTGATTGTCTTTTTTAATCTCTCTAATGTCTTGAGAAACAGATGTAATCAGAGTTAAAAGATCAACTAGCTTAATCAAACCCTCCAAAATATCAGATTTACTTCTCTGACCAGTAAAGGTGTGAATGACATACTGTCCTGAGAAGGACAAGCAGGAAGTGGATAAAGTCAGGCTAGACTCTGGGAGAAGAGCCAAAGGGAGCTCAGAGTAGAGTTGGAGCTCCGTGGAGAAGAGGAAAAGAAAACTAGGAGACGCTGTGGTGGACACTGTGTTGGACGCTGTGGTGGACGCTGTGGTAGATGCTGTGGTAGATGCTGTGGTGGACATTATGGTGGACACTGTGGTAGATGCTGTGGTGGACGCTGTGGTAGACGCTGTGGTAGACACTGTGGTGGACACTGTGATGTGTGTGTGTGTGTGTGTGTGTGTGTGTGTGTGTGTGTGTGTGTGTGTGTGTGTGTGTGTGTGTGTGTCACTGATGACCTTCATGTCCTCTCTGCTCCTCCTTCATGTTCCTGCCATCTTGTGGGCATTAAAGTACGACATTAAAGTAACTGTGTGTCACCCAGACTATCCTCACGGTATCAGACTGACGTCAGCTAATCCCGGAGGTGAGAGCAAGGTGCTGATTGTCTTTACGGCTCCGAGCCAGCAGGACCGAGCACGCTTCACCTCTGACCTTCGGGAGAGCGTTGCAGAGGTCCAGGACATGGAGAAGTACCGGGTGGAGTGTAAGTCCTCTTTTCTAACAAGGACACGGTTGCAGTATGCTCATAATAATTCCTGCTTTCGTCTTTTCGTCTCTAGCGGAGCTTGAGAAGCAGAAGGGGGTGATGCGTCCCAGCGTGTTTACAGGTGGGGGACTCGGTGCAGGGGGGGCATCGGGCTCCAATACCGGGCCCCTAAAAGGTGAGGTCCTGAACGGCACCCTGGGTAGGCCAAGTTTGGATGACACCTACGCTTCGGTGGATGGTCTGAAGCGCACAGCTCTCAGCTCCTCCCTGAGGGACCTCTCAGAGACAGGTCAGGAACCATGAAGGATGCTCCACAGATGCAGAATAATCCGTATTTTACAATACTCCAAACTGGATTTACATGGGATCTTATGCAAGTCATCAACTAGTAGCTGTGGTTGTCTGTCTCCACCTCCTGGACAGCTGCAAGAAACACAAATTACACACAAGAGGGGTTAAAGATGCTTTAATAATGAAAAACGTCCGTGTGTAAAATGTCTCCAAGACACACGTATACAATAACACAAGATTTTAGAAAGTAAAATGTCAAATATTTAATTAATTTTAGGTTATACTTTAATACATATCTACATGTATTCCTGCCTTTGTAACCTAGCTTAGCATCGTAAAAAACACAAAGTTAGCTTATTTCTGACACCTTCACATATCTGTTAGCTAACCTGCAGAAGCAACACTCTACTTCCTGAATTCTTCCTTGTTTTGTCTCCATACTGCTCCCATTCTGTAAACATTGTGTTTCCAAAGAAATTATTTCCATTTTTTGTGAGCAGTTTTTAACAGTGACTCGTTGTTATTGGAAAACAGGGAAGCGAGGTCGTAGGAACAGTGTGGGCTCGTTGGACAGTACCATTGAAGTAAGTCTGTTTGAGGAGAACATATGGACGTATGCTGCTAGCATGTTGTTGCTGTTCCATTGCATGTTTTGGATTCATTGCATGTTGTAGTGTGGATGTCCAAATGGTTCAGGAGCAAATGCCACTAAAGGAATATTCCTGATCAGGAAAATGTTCAGTTTTATAGTATATGTTACATGTAAGCCATCGAACAAGACGGCCGTTTGATAGCCCATTGCTAGCAACGGTATCTGTATCGTTCCACATTTGAATCTCCCGTGATGTCATTTTTAACTTTGGATTCAAACCAAATGGAACAAATTGTCCTTCACTTTGAAGATTTAGGGCGATCTTTAAAGATGTCTCTCAGGAAGACGCCAGCTCATGTCCATGCAAGTGTGAATGTTGCATTTAGCGATTTGTTAGCGTGGGCTGAAACGAATCACAGGCTGACTTTGAGCAGGTTAAATCAAAGTTTGTAAAAAGGCTCATGGCCATTGATCATTTTGAAAAAAAGCCACAACCCCTAGAAATGTGCAGAAAACCTCAAATATTCACATTCTCTGATTTTCTTGTCATCCTCTCAGGGCTCTATCATTAGCAGTCCACGACCTCACCAGCAGCGCCCCCTCCCGGTCGGAGGCCTACCTTACACTCCGATGATGATCCCTTCGTCTCCAGCAGCTTACCGGCCACACCGCCCTACTCAGAGCCCCGGTACAGGGGTGGGGGGTGGGCCGGGGCTCTGTCACAACCAAGGGGGGGGGACCGCCTCCCCCCCCTTGAGCGGGGGAGGGGCTGGGGGAGGAGGAGGGATGGTGGGCGGAGTCAGTCCAACTGGCAGCCGGCTGGGAAACTTCTTTGGCAGCCGCAGAGGCAAGATTCCTGGTCCCCTGATGATGACATCGCCGACTCCGCAGGGTCCACTGAGTCCCCTTATGATATCATCACCCCCCCACTATCCCGCCCCCGCACCTCCCATCGTCCACCCATCCTCCCCTTCCCCATGCCCCTCCCCATTGCCCAACCTCGGTCAGTCAGACTCGGGAGGGGTTGGAGGGGGAGGAGGTACGGGAGGGGTGCCATCCAAGCTCCAGGTTTTGCACGCCCAGTACTGTCACGGCAACAGTACCGGAGGAGGAGTCAGTGTTTCTGGGCACCAGCAGCAGCAGCAGACACCACCGCCACCCTACCATCATCATCACCGCTACCATGTGCAGCAGAACGCCGGGCAGCACCATGTTCTCACACAGAGGTTCTCTGCACCCGGACGTCAGGGCCCGAGCGGCTGCGCTCCCTCTCTTACCCAGCAGCATCAGAGAATGCAACATGGCGCAGCACAGCACCCTCGCTACAACATGGGCTTCATCACACCCCCACCACTGTCACCTCACTCCCCCGTCACTCCCACTACTCCACAAGGACTCTACCACTCGCAACATGCAGTAGGACGACCGGGTGGAGGTGGCAAACTCCCGCTGACCATCTCGCACTCGACACCCCACCCTCACACTCACATACACTCTCGCAACCACGCTGCACACACACACTCCCCGCTCAGTCCCTCTCCTTCAACGTCCCCCTCCACCCACTTCATATTCTCAACCCCACCCCCGCAGACACCATCAGCACGCCTCCTCACGCAGACTCCTCCACAGCCCTACGGACCCCAGTATCCACCCCTTTCCTCCATCCCACCTCCTCCTCCACACTCCCCCTTGCCTCCCCCTTCAGCTGGCTCACTCTCCCTGCACCCAGCAGCAGGGGGAGGGCAAGGGGGAGGCCCCAAGTCCAAGCCCATCAGTCGGATCAGCACAGTTGTGTAAGGAGGCAGAAGTTGAAGACAGCGGTCCGAAACCCCACAACCAGCGGTGTGGTAGTGAGAGGGAGCCGGAGGAGAAGAAAAAGAGGGGGAGGAAGGAGAGGAGGGGGAGGAGGGGGGCAGATGCAGGTGTATCAAAATGGACGCCTGGTAAGAAGGAGAGTGCTAAGGGCGGGGAAGAGGAAATTACTCAGCCTGTGCTATTTTCACATCCACTTCCCCCGCAAGTGAAAAGACTCTCTGTCACCACGGTGACGACCTCCCCAAATTCGCCCCGTGTTTGGGGACGATAACAGAGTGTTGCCTGATGTTTTAGCGCTAACACTGCAGTTTGGTGGCGTGTATCAAGTCCTGTGACTATATTCCAAAAATAGCCCTCGTCGTCTCGCACCACTTTGTGTTCTCCCCCAGAATGCACCTGTGTTGTCATTGCAGTTTTTGACAGATTACAAGCCATGAAGTTTTCCTGGGGGGGTGATTAGCTCTAATCCGGTGCAGTTTGTGTTTTAGACAGGCGTGCATGAGCTGTGCTATAGCTAATCATAGCGTGTGTCTACAATTAAAAGCTTACATGCAGGGACGTCATATTGTGAAATATTAAGCCCCCGACTCAGCATTTATACGACCATAAAAAGTGCTTTTGTGTTTAGGTTAATGAAGAACACCTACAACCAGAACATTAAATAAGCCATCGCAAAGCAAAAATCACTTATATTTCCGTTTTGCAAAAAAGGGGGGAAAAAAGGCCTTTTTTGGATAACAGGGTTTTAACAGATGACACCACGTTGTTGTTGTTGTTGTTGTTTAGGATGACTGTTGTATTTTGTAAATTCCCTTTTTTAGTCTGGAAAAGGGAGAAATTAGCGGGATAGTCCTGAATCCTTCCCACATCAGAATAACTCAGCTGTTTTGTATATAAGCCTGTTGCCAGAAAGAGAGATTCCGACAAAAGGTTCCAAACAGTGTCCAACATGGAGATGAGCCTGCGTGTTTACGTTGGCAAAATTAGAATATTTCACATTAGACTTAGTCAAAATAGGCAAACAAACCCGAAAATAGGACCCAGTTTAGGTTTAAACAATAAGGAATGTTTTGATGAGTCCAGTACTGATTATTCAGAAATCTTTGATTCATTATTAAAGATAGAGAGTGAGAAATCTGAAAAAACTTAACACAATCAATTAAGAGACCCACAACAAAGATTTATGAACTGTAGGTTGTAGTTAATGTGTTTAAAGTCAACAGACGCTGGTAACACACAGCCAAACTTTACAGTCAGACTTTACAACCAGACATTACAGCCAGACTTTACAGTCAGACTTTACAAGCAGTGACGGATAAATCCGGTGTCCAGTATCTTCGCTTCTTTAAAGGTCCCTGCTGACTTTGATGAAAGTGGTTAAAGGTGTCCTGATATATCAGACAGAGGAAAGGTGCCTTCAAACAGGAAAATCCTCTCACAACCCCAGTTCAGCAGAGATGACAGAAAAGAGTCCTCATTTCTCAGTAGATTGTATTTTCCCAGCATCTCCTGAGCCCATCGTCTCCTCATCATCCTGAGGACACCGAGGTTCTGGACCTATCTGGCCTTGAAGGACCTGCTCCCGTCTGACGGTGCAGAAATGTCTCCTCTCCAACTGACTGATTTTTACATATTATTTTTGCACCTTGATTTAAAGCGTGTCCCTGTTTTGTCTCTATTGTTGGACGGATACGAGGATGTCAGGGCAAGAAGCCCCGGCTGGCTGGTTTCTCAGCAGCCACCTTGACTTTTTCACTGGTTTTCTGTGGACGTGTCCTATTAGCCAGCCCCCTACCAGCATCTGACTGGTGGATTGTTCCTCTACTGATTTAAATGCTCACATTGACAGCACATTTTTTAATTTGCCAGTGATGGATGAATGCACCACCTGTAGATATGACCTGTACAGTGTGTTCTCCACAGGAGCCAACAGCATTGATCTCTAACAGTCAGAACTGCCTGAAACTACGAAACACTCTAAACACCAAAGGTTCTTTGGGCAAACATCAAAGGATCCTCCCTTGAAAAAGTCCATTTTCTTTTTAAGATGTTTCTCGAAAGACCAGCACGGTGCCAACTTCATTGATGGTGTTCCTCAGGGACCCAGCCTGGGTCCTCTGTTGTTTTGAACCTGAAGAACATGTTGGCTGTTTGGAGTGTCGTTCTGATATTATTATCAATATTGTTGTGTGAAAAGCTTCTAACATATTGTACTGCTGGGCTGTTTTGTATTTTCGGCATTTTTTGCTCTGCTCTGTGCTTGAGTGATGATTTCTTTCTCCTCATTTTGAGAAACTTACAGATGCACGAAAATGGTTCTATTTTTCTGGATGCAACAAAAGAAAAACTCTTCTATGTGACTAACATCAAGGTGTCTCAAACGTGATAGATGCTTTTAGTGATGCCGCCACAGAATGATTTCTGAAGTTGTGTAAAACAGTCCCGATTTCTCAGATGATCGGCAGAATGTGTCCCCAAACCCACAACTTGAGGTGCGACGTGCTCTCACTTCTCTGAGGTTCAACCGGAGATTTTCTAGAATCAACCATCCAAGTCAAAAGTAAAGTGGAGGGTAAAATGCCAGGGCAACTTTTCCGGACATTTTGTTTCATTTTCAGAAGAATGTGTTGAGTGTTTTAGAGGCCTGTTTTCAAGAAAGTTTCAGTCCATCAAGCGAGCGTCCATCCCCAGATCTTCTAATGTTTATTCTTGAATTAATTTGCCGACAACAAACCTCATTTAAACTTAATTTAGCCTCTATTCTGCAGTTACCAAAGCTGCTGCTCTGTTCGAAAGATTTCAAATCTGATTAAATGAACCGAATCAGCTACAAATCATTGTTTACATTTGTAGAAAAGGACTTGACGTAGTCTTTACCTGTGACATGCAAAAATCTGCTTTTTCAGAGGATTTCTTTGAATTCCTTTTTCTGCCCGAGTATGTTTGCATGTGGTTTGTGGTATTTATTACAGTATCTGCACTGAATGAAGCTGTATTATAAACATGAATGTACATAAACTTCACTATGAGAACTAACAGGACAGCAGATGGAGGGTTGAGTCCCACGGAACAGGTTTGACCTGCAGGGGAAGCAGATCTGGTCTGAGGGCTGAAACAGGGAACACTCAAACCTAAATCACACCAGGTCTGCTTCAGAAGGTGGACCTTCTGTTCTGCAGAGACGCCTGTGATGGAGGGAAATGGATTTCTTATTGATAACGTGGAGCAACGACTGACTGACTGGTCCTTGTAAAATTGTACGAGTACAGTGTCAATATGTGTCAACAGAGACGATATTATTTTAAAATTTATGTATGGAAAATTTTAGCCGTGTATATAAATATATATTACTTGTACTTTGTTTTTGAAATTGCAGATACGGAAAAAGTGGAGATATTTATTGCTGTAAAGACATTAAAAAATGTTGATGTTGATGGAGAAAAGTGTGCTGCTTTACTTGGTTTGAGACCCAAGTCCATCTCTTCTCTTTGATCTAGCAGCTGCTAGCAATGGTTAGCAGTTTTGACTTGACCAAAACCAACATTTGGAAAGTTTGGAGAACAGAAAAATGTGCTTATTATGTTTAGATAGATAGATAGATAGATAGATAGATAGATAGATAGATAGATAGATAGATAGATAGATAGATAGATAGATAGATAGATAGATAGATAGATAGATAGATAGATAGATAGATAGATAGATAGATAGATAGATAGATAGATAGAGTTGGATCGCAATACCTCCTGTATGTAGCTGCCGATCCGCGTGTTCGTTGAATGAAGACTTCGAGAAGTAAAGTACCAATTTCAAAATGTATTTAACAATAGAACCAATTCCAGATACAAATATTACAGAGCTCCGGGCCAGTTCATAACCCTAGCAACAACAGAGTCAATTGTCAGGGCATGAAGTCTGACAACCTAACTATCCCTTGGCCCAGTCCTTTATAGTCACACACATGCAAATTCACAATGTCCATGCAATCCAATCCAGTTCCTCTGCTGGGATGACCTCGTCCTCTTCTTCCAGCCTCCTTTGGTGTTGATACAGTCCTTCTTTTCCATTGCTTTCCCAGGTGGCCAGATCCCATTCTTCATGCAAATGTGATCATCATCAACCCCCCTGATATCCTGTTTACAATGAGTGTTTGACACCCCCTGCCTGACTGGCTCCTGCCTGACTGGCTCCTAAGATAACAGTAGAACAAACAACAATCCTGCAAATGTCTCTGTTCTTTATTTCATTTGCTAATGAGTCTACCTTGCCTAACTTCTAAGAGAAGACAGAAACATATGGTGAAACACATAACAAGATAAAGACAATTCTCAACAATAGATAGATAGATAGATAGATAGATAGATAGATAGATAGATAGATAGATAGATAGATAGATAGATAGATAGATAGATAGATAGATAGATAGATAGATAGATAGATAGAAGTTGCCGTAGTTTTCCGGTCACGTGCTTCCGCTTAAACCGGAAGTGATTACTTGTTTTAAATACCCTAACGTGGTTGTCGTTTCACGCAGCCTTTTCGGTGCTTCTGTAGTCGTCTGTCGTTTTTATATTTTTGAGTGCGCCGTACATTTTGTGAAACAGAGAAATATCAAAAGCGACGTGTTGGTGAAAGTTAAAGCTGACAGGAACGTCTGGTAGCAGGAAGCTAGCGAGTTTCTGCTAATGCTAACTGTAGCCGTCCATAAATTAAGGCTGTTCCGGTGTCACTTGGAGGTTGAGTCAGGTAAGGTCCAGGTGGGGGGTTGTGCTTCGTTTCTTACCTGTCTGAAAATGGTGTGCTAAGGTGTTAGCGAGTATACAGGTGATGTTACAGGTTATACTTTAGAACTGGGGGCTGTTCCTGCTGTTCCCAGCCTGTATTTTTAGTGATTCCCGATCGCGTTTCACTCTATTGGTGGAAAGACAAGCACTCTCTGGTTGTGGCTCTTGTCAGGGCCGGACAGGTAACGGTACCGTCTGTGTGGCAGGTTGAACAGGGGGACATGAGTGGCCCCGAGCTCCTGCTGGACTCCAGCATTCGGCTGTGGGTGGTCCTGCCCATCGTCTTCATCACCTTCTTCGTGGGAATCATCCGCCACTACGTGACACAGCTGCTGCACAGCGACAAAAAGGTGGACCTGGAGCAGGTCTCTGACAGGTGACCTTTGAGCCCTGCGCCCAGCTTCGTGTCCCAATTCGGTTCCTGTGACGTCACTAACCCAATGACGCCGTTTGTCCTCAGTCAGGTGCTGATGCGCAGCCGCGTCCTACGAGAGAACGGGAAGTACATCCCTCGACAGGTGAGTGGACGCCACCGGTATCCACCGCCGAGATGCTGTCCTGGGATCATCGTGGTAATGTGTGTGTGTGTGTGTGTGTTCAGTCATTTGCTATGAGGAAACACTACTTCAACAACGCAGAAACAGGTTTCTTTAAGAAGGTGAAGAGGAAGGTCGTCCCCAAGAACCCCATGACAGGTGAGTTTTGTGTGTTTTCTGTTGCTGTGGACAGACAACGTCCATCTGTCCATGTGTCCCTCTGTTCGTCTCCTGAAGAGTCAGGCTGGTTGTCCAAACGTTTTGAAGCATCGATATGTTGAGCGTGGTGTTACGCTGTTGATCAGGAAGTAAGTGTGTGTGTATGTGTGTGTGTGTCCAGACTCTGGCATGCTGACAGACATGATGAAGGGCAACCTGACCAACGTGCTCCCCATGATCGTGATTGGCGGATGGATTAACTGGGCCTTCTCTGGATTCGTCATCAGTGAGTCGTAACGGCCGATTGTGAACGCAGCTTCTGGCGCGGCGCCGCTCCACCTGCTGGACGGCTGCAGCGGCGCCGCTTCTTCCTCCGATCACGCTTGTTTTGATCCTGCAGCCAAGGTGCCGTTTCCTCTGACGCTGAGGTTCAAACCGATGCTGCAGAGAGGGATCGACCTGCTGTCCCTGGACGCCTCCTGGTACGCAGCACGAGACCCCTGGACCTGCGTCCTGCTGCTTAACGGACATGTTTGTGTTGCACACGCAGGGTGAGCTCGGCGTCCTGGTACTTCCTGAACGTGTTTGGCCTGAGGAGCATGTACAGCCTCATCCTGGGCCAGGACAACGGTGGGTCCCGTCCCTGTGCACGACTTCCTGTCAAAGCCTCGTTCAGTTGTGACCTTTTTAGCTTGTTTTGACCTTAACCAGCCTTTGGTTGCAGCTGCTGACCAGTCGCGCCTCATGCAGGAGCAGATGACCGGGGCTGCCATGGCGATGCCCCCTGACCCCAACAAGGCCTTCAAGGTGAGCTGCAGCCCTTCCAGAACCCCCTCACCTGCTGAAGGTTCCTGTGCTCACACGCTCTGCTTCTCTGTGCCAGAGCGAGTGGGAGGCGCTGGAGATCGTGGAACATAAGTGGGCGCTGGAGAACGTGGAGGAGGAGCTCATGTCCAGAGACCTCAACTTTGGAGGCTTCTTCAGCCAGGACGCCAAGTCCACCGTGTTCTAGCAGGATCGGGCCGCCACCGCCTCTCAACACGGCGGAACTTTTCTAAAGCTGAGAACTTTAGTTCCACTTAACAGAATCATCTGATCAGCACTGATTTTTTTTTTTTTAGTATTGGCTTTGTTGTGACGCGAGATTCCCGCCACTGCTGGCGCAGCAGGGGGCGGGGCTAAATAAATGCTCCCGCCTCAGAATAGGATGGGGGGTTTCAACAGTTTAGCTTCCAGTTTAAGAGCTTTAGAAAAGTTCCCCAGTGTTGTGGGACCTGAATCTTCCCAGGCCGGCGCTCCAGTGGGGGATGGATAAAGAGATGACAGCAGGACAAACTGTTCCTGGATCAGCTGAGGCTGCTCACACAAACTGACCAGGCCTCGCAGCCAGCGGTTCTTCATCGCCCCCCCCCCAGGAACAGGGACGAGCTTTTCTTCAAGTAGACGCCAGTTTGTCCTGGCTGAAGGCTATTAGAGCCGTTTGGAGAGCATCTGTGTGGTTCCCCCTCAGGTGTGTGTGAAGCGTCTGCGTGGTTCCCCCTCGGGTGTGTGTGTGAAGCGTCTGTGTGGTTTCTCAGAATGAGAGAAGCAGCAAACTTATAATGATCCTTTAATTCATATCAAAAGATTTGGGTACAATAAAATATTTGAATCTGGTATAAGAGAAAAGAGAAGCCCCCCAACCCACCAGGAAAGGTGATAAATTTCTTATCATACAAAAATACTGTACAGAGAAGTTGTGCCTGCATCGTTCTGTCTCCACAGATCTATAAATATGAAAATATGCATCGCTGAGCTGCACCTGTGGTCCCAGCAGAACTCATTTAAACAATAAATACCAGAAAACAAAGATGATTCCTCATCTTCTCTCTGTTCCCTGGGCTCCATCAAAGGTGACCTGAGGGTGGAACCCCTGGAATATTTGGCTATGGTTGCTAACGTTAGCGCCTGCTCTGCTCTTGCTGCCTGTCCTGTCCTCACAATCTAAACAAGGTGATGTCTGCAAGGTCAGAGGTCAGACATAAACCCTCATGTGCTGAGGACGCAAACCAGCGCCTTTGTTAGCGTCACACCGCTCAACGCAGCACAATCATCCTGGACCCTGAGTATCGTGGATGTGAACAGTGTTTCACCGTAACCATGGCAACCCCCCTTCCCAAACACGACCAGTGCGTTCTGCTGGGACGCCCTCGACTTCAGCCAACAAAGACACCGTCAATGTCTGAGCTGTCGGGACAATTTCCTGTAGTTTGATAAACCTCTTCCTTGAAACTCTGAGAAGCTTTGAGTCAATTTCAAGGCAGAACTGGAAGAAAGAGTCGCCACCCTGAGAGGAACTTCATGAAAACACAAGCTGATGTTTTAAACGGGACAACGTGACTGACAGAAGCACAAGGAAAGGGACGGCAGCGTTTTCTGCCCAGCAGAGACGCGCGTTGACCAGCAGGGGCACCAACCAGGACAGACCACCAGAGAGGAAGAAGCAGGCGCGTCCTGACCCACAGGAAGACGAGCTCAGTCCGTTTCCATGGTGATGTAAGACGCCGCCACACCCGCTTCTGTGCCCCCATCGCTGCAGGAGGTGATGTCATTGGCCAGCTGGGCTGTGGGGGCGGAGCTTGTGTTGGGGGTCGGCAAGGTGGGCTTCCGGATCTTGTCTTTACGCTGGTAGAAGAGCACGTAGGCTGCACTGGTCTGGACGACAAAAGAGACAAAGTCGGAGTTTATAACACACCCTCAGCGTTTATAAACACACCGGCAGCGTTTATAACACACCGGCTACATTTATAAAGCACCAGCAACATTTATAAACACACCGGCAGCGTTTAAAACGCACCAGCAACATTTATAAACACACCGGCTACGATTAAAACGCACCAGCAACGTTTATAAACACACCGGCTACGTTTAAAACGCACCAGCAACGTTTATAAACACACCGGCTACGTTTAAAACGCACCAGCAACGTTTATAAACACACCGGCTACGTTTAAAACGCACCAGCAACGTTTATAAACACACCGGCTACGTTTAAAATGCACCAGCAACGTTTATAAACACACCGGCTACGTTTAAAATGCACCAGCAACGTTTATAAACACACCGGCTACGGTTAAAATGCACCAGCAACGTTTATAAACACACCGGCTACGGTTAAAACGCACCAGCAGCGTTTATAAACACACCGGCTACGGTTAAAACGCACCAGCAGCGTTTATAAACACACCGGCAGCGTTTAAAATGCACCAGCAACGTTTATAAACACACCGGCTACGTTTAAAATGCACCAGCAACGTTTATAAACACACCGGCTACGGTTAAAACGCACCAGCAGCGTTTATAAACACACCGGCAGCGTTTAAAATGCACCAGCAACGTTTATAAACACACCGGCTACGTTTAAAATGCACCAGCAACGTTTATAAACACACCGGCTACGTTTAAAATGCACCAGCAACGTTTAAAATGCACCAGCAACGTTTAAAACGCACCAGCAACGTTTAAAACGCACCAGCAACGTTTATAAACACACCGGCTACGGTTAAAACGCACCAGCAACGTTTATAAACACACCGGCTACGTTTAAAATGCACCAGCAACGTTTAAAACGCACCAGCAACGTTTAAAACGCACCAGCAACGTTTATAAACACACCGGCTACGGTTAAAACGCACCAGCAATGTTTATAAACACACCGGCTACATTCAAAATGCACCGGCTACGTTTATAACACACCAGCTACTTTTATAACACACCAGCAGCGTTTATAACACACCAGCAGCGTTTATAACACACCAGCAGCGTTTATAACACACCAGCAGCGTTTATAACACACCAGCAGCGTTTATAAACACACCGGCTACGTTTAAAACGCACCAGCAACGTTTATAAACACACCGACTACATTTATATGACACCGGCAACATTTACAGACCAGCATTTATAACACACACCACCAACATTAATAACACACACCGCCAACATTAATAACACACACCACCAACATTAATAACAAACACCACCAACATTAATAACACACATTGCCAACATTAATAACACACACCACCAACATTAATAACAAACACCACCAACATTAATAACACACATTGCCAACATTAATAACACACACCGCCAACATTAATAACACACACCACCAACATTAATAACAAACACCACCAACATTAATAACAAACACCACCAACATTAATAACACACATTGCCAACATTAATAACAAACACCGCCAACATTAATAACACACACCGCCAACATTAATAACACACACCGCCAACAATAACAAACACCGCCAACATTAATAACACACACCGCCAACATTAATAACACACACCGCCAACATTAATAACAAACACCGCCAACATTAATAACACACACCGCCAACATTAATAACAAACATCGCCAACATTAATAACACACACCGCCAACATTAATAACAAACATCGCCAACATTAATAACACACACCGCCAACATTAATAACACACACCGCCAACATTAATAACACACACCACCAACATTAATAACACACACCGCCAGCATTAATAACACACATTGCCAACATTATAACGGTGGGATCAGGCTGACCGAGGCTCAAGAGCCGATCAGACTGTGCCGTTATAAGGACACTGAGGACTCCATGGTGAGTGTCTCAGTGACTCCAGACTTGCTGTGGTCCTTCTGAACCTCTGATGTGGATCAAACATGAATCCTCACCACAATCTGCTCCTCGGCGGCGAAGGTCACCTTGCTGTCATCAAAGTAGTACCACTGACCGTTGTCCTCGTGCCGTGCGTAGCTGGTGTCTGAACAGAAACGTGCAGAGGCTCCGTTACATCATCAGAAGTGACCCCATCACATTCGTGATGACACAAAGCAAAGCGTCCTACAGTGTCCGTCCCTCAGTCCTCCATAGTGGTTAGACACGGCGATGAGGTCATAACAGCTGGGAGGCTCCTCGCTGGACACGGTTTTCCTGAGCAGGAAGCCAGAGAAGTCCAGGTCCCTGCAACAGCAGCAACAACAATACTGACGTCAAGCTGAGCGCCAAGAGTCAACCCTGACGAAGCACCTGTGTAATAGCTGTGTAATATAGCAGCTTGGCTTGAATGAGCAAACAAATCAAGCTTTGGATGCAACTGTGATGCAGGCGCAGCATGGTTTAAGTGTGTTAGCCTGAAGGTCCCTTCCCTTCACACACACCTGAGGGGGAACTCCACGACGCTCTCCAGCTTCTCTCTGGTCAGTTTGGTGTAGGAGAACCTCTTGAGGTGGATGATCAGAACCTCTGGCAGGGACCACAGGTCCAGTTTCTTTGTGGCCAACTGATGCTTCTTACACACAGGACAGTACCTGCACACCCAAACACACGCGTGTGAGTCAGTTGTGTGTGTGTGTGTGTGTGTGTGTGTGTGTGTGTGTGTTACCATGGATTCTCCTCCTCCAGTGTCTCCACAGTGGTGAACAGCTCGATACACTCCTGCAGCTGAACTGTGGTCTGCTGCAGAGGAACGTCCATACTGGCGTGTTTCACATATTTCTGCTCAGCAACAACATGGAGGGAACATGTTAAAGCATGTGCACACATGCGCACACACACGGGCACACACACTCACACACCTCAGCCTCATTTTCATTGTAGAATCTCTTCTTCATTTCGGGGTCCCAGTCGATGGCCACATAAGGCTGAGCTGCACACAGAAGCATCAAGCTTTAGCGTGAAGAGGTGAGGATCTGTGTGTGTGTGTGTGTGTGGACCTACAGCTGAAGGACACAGCGCTCCCCCCTTCCCCCATCCCTCTCTCAGTGGTACCGTTGGAGTTGACAGCCTGGATGGTGAACAGGTTCTTCTTCCTCTTGTGATGCGCCCTTCTCTTAGCTGGCTGCTCATTGGCTGGTGAGCAGGGAGAACAGGCCTCGTCCAGCTTCTCTTCCTCTAGCTCTTCTTCTGTGGCGTCTCGGGGCTGCTGCGGCTGTCGTGCCGCCGGTTCTGGTCCAGGTTCTGCAGGGGAAAGACCGCCGGGACTGACGTCGCTGGTGCTGTCGGCGCTGTCAGTGCCGGCAGGACAGACGGGTTCGGTCTGGTTGTGTGAGCCGTTGGGGGTGTCGGAGTCGCTGCCGTCCAGCGAGGGTTGCGTGTGGTTGAGCTCAGCTTGGCGGGCCCGTGTGTGGGAGGGTCCAGCCTTGGCCTCCTCCTTCTGCTCCTCATCTCCTGAAACAAAAGCTGACCATCAAAGAAGAGGCGGAGTCAACCCCTCCGACCAGTGAAGGGTCGCCCCACGAGGGTGGCGTAGTTCTACAACATCAAAGCCCCGACACGCTGATGTTCACATGCACGCTAACACAAGGCGGAGCTTATTCAGACTGATATACAAAAGGTGTCATGTAAGCCAACCAAGCAAACATCAAAGGAAGAGGATCCATGCTCTTCATTACCGTCGCTGATGCCGTTGGACTGACTTCTGTACTGCTCCTCTTCCTCCTCCTCCTCCTCCAACTGGTCCGACGGGTCAGGAGGGCGCACGTAACGTCTACAAACCACAACAATCGGTCAAGCCTGAAGGGGCCTGTGGTAAATCTCCCCAGAAGTGTGTGTGTGTGTGCGCTCTGCTCACGCCAGCCTCTGCAGGAACAGGTCATACAGAGCCTCCTGGCTGAAGCGGCTGCGGGGAACGCTGAGCAGCAGCGGGTGTCCGAACAGCGTGGTGCTGTAGGAGCTGCTGCCGGAGCCGTAGTCCCGGTAGTGGGAGCGTTCCCTGAGGTAGAGCGCCAGCAGCACCTGCTCCTCCTGCTGCTCCCCACTCATGCTCAGCTCGTACCTGAACTCGCAGACAAACACAGCACGTCACGCAGCGGCAGGGCTGAACCAGCAGCAGAGGGCGCGAATGGCGGCCGTTCTTACACAAAGATGTCGTCTCGGTCCAGAATACAGCTGAGGGACTCGTCACTGGTGTAGATCTTGTAGAAACGATGGTTGAAGACATCAGCGACCACCATCTGGAATCAGCCACACACGTCATGGCTTCAGAACTGGGCCTCATATTCTGGACCAGTCCAGGTAAAGAAGCTCACCTGTGACGGGGGAACGTCCGTCATTTCTGCCAGAGCAGCACACAGGTCGGACACCTTTCCGGCTTTAGGAACCACGACCCGATGCTGCAGACACGCATGTGCACAAAGGCCAGATTAGCACGTCTGTAGTACACACGTCCTACACAGACAGCAAAGGCAGGTTACCTGTGCAGGTTTGGCGTGCGGGTCCAGGGAGACAAAGAAGACCTCCATGATGCGCTCCTTACTGACAGGAAGCGGCACGCTCAGGTAGCAGAAGGGGTCAAAGGTCACTGAGATTTTTTGACACTCTGGGCAGATGAGCGTCGACTTGAAGAGGCCGTGAAACGTGTCCACAATGACCGAGTCGTTCCTCCGCCGGTGGTTACGCCACGCCTCCTTGGCCACTTCCTGCGAGGAAAAGAGGAGGAAGAAAGGGTCAGCAGACAGCAGAGGGGGCCCCAACCGGAGGGGACGTCCTGCACACCTGGTCCGCTCGTCCGTCTGCGTCCCGCAGCTCGATGTACTCCTTGTTTTTGACTCGGTTCAGGTCTTCATGCAGCCCATCCAACAGGAAGGACAGCAGCTCCTGACTATCGTGCTGCTGGTATCCCAGGAACTGGGACGCAAAGTGACCCACCTTCGTCTGCGCGCGCGCACACACACACGCGCACACACACACACACACACACACACACGCACACTTATTATGACCCACATGTGTGAGCAGAAGCAGCATAACACCACACTCGTGCTATGGACCATCTTTGGTTCCATCTTTCTGTCTCCATCTCCACACACTCCTCGTGAGTCTGAGAGGGCGTGGCCATAGCGTGGCGTACCTTGAAGATGCGGGGGACTACAGAGTAATGGCGCCCAGACCACATCTGCTTGATAACGTCTGCGTAGGCCTCAGCAATCTCTCCCTTCATCCCCAGAGGGTTGGTGAAGTTGAGCTCGTCCAGGTAGGAGTTCCGCAGGAAGTACTCGGTCAGAGGGGGCGTGTTACTCAGGCACTGTGGGAGGAGCCAGGAGGTTACTGGGACGTGAAGGTGGCGTGTTGGACACAAACAGCTGTGTTTACGTTAGAAGGCTGTTATTGTCCGACGCCTGTGCGCGCTGGTGTGTGCCGTTCACCTGTAGTGCTGAGTTCATGAAGCAGGTGTTGCCCAGGTTGGTGAGACCACAGACTCCTGGCTGTCCCCTATACGAGTCGTGCTCCTCCACAGAGTTCCTCCTCAAAAACAGAAATCAACAAATGACTAGCATGTAATAGACATGTAATAACAAGTGACCATGTCTGATAAAGCGCTGCTCCTCCACAAACTTCTTCCACATTGTTGAAAACAGGAGAGCAGGGGTGAAAAGGTCAAAGGTCAAAAGGGGCAGGTGGGAAAGTGTGGGAGGAAGGCAGAGCGCTGGTGCGTTCTTACATGATCTGAGGCCTGGAGCTCGGCCAGGTGCCATCTGCGTTCCTTGTTTCCATGACGACTGTCTGACGTGCACACAAACACACACATAGACGTGTTGGGATCAGCGAGACAGAAGATGCGGCGCAGTGAGACAGGTCCTTACCATCCCTGTGCTCAGACAGGCGTCCAGGACGCTCATGTGCATGTTCCTGAGACGCTCACAGCTGCTATCTGAGCTCTTCATCCACAAACGACACTCAGAACCCACCGGCACCGCAAAGGCTGCGCACATGGCCCTCTGGATGGTGTCTAAACACACAAACAGGCCCACAGTGGTTGTGCAGTTCACAGCATCGCAGCAGAGCACAGGCACACTCACAGATGTTGTCAGTTCGGCTGAACTGTAAGGTGACGACATTCTCCATGTTGCTATGGAGACAGAGGAAGAGCTCAATGGGATAAATTTCCACCTTCACGGTGCTGGGCAGGTCCACCACCTGAAAAACACACACACACACACACACACAGAGTTAATGTGCTGCCTGGGGAAACCTGGTTTCCCTCCTCCGCCTCCCGGGGGTTACCTTGCGTTCCAGGGGCGGTTGTCCGTCCACCATCCCGTACCAGGACAGCAGCTTGTGCCAGGCCTCAGCTGGCACCAACATAAAGTCTTCATTCTCCACCAGACGGTCCTTAATGTGGAACGAGTCCAGATCTGGAAGAACAGGAGACTTAATTTACATTTCCTTTTTATTTCAAACAACGTTGAAAGCAATTAAATGTCTCTTTCTGAGCATCTCGAGAAAAACTGTTTTAAAAAAAAAGACAACAACAACAACTGACCGTCGAACAGCTCTGTGTTGTCAATTTGACCTGGAAATGATGACGAGTTCTGGTCTCCAGTCTCCACAAACTCCTTCCATTGTTCATACCAGCGACGTTCCACCATGTACCTGTACAACACACACGTTAGCAGCGGCGGAGGCAATAATCGCGCCTCACACCACAACATTAAAGCAGTTTCACTTTGATTCAGTCCGTTCTGAAACCTGGTTTAACAGACAACTGCGGTAAAGGAAGCCGTTCCTCCTTTCACACCGTTGCTCACCAGCGTGCGGAGCCGCTTTTCTAACTAGGCTTAGTTAGGGTTGGTGTAAGATTGAGCTTCATCACTGTGGTCACAAACAGATGAAAAAGGTGGGAGCAAAGCGCCACTGTTGGTGGACGATGCATGAAGATACATGAAGATGCACGAAGAGCCAGGAGCTGATGGGGGACACAGACGGCGAGTCACACACTGGAAGAGGACACTTGTTGACTGGTGCAAGTGTCTGACTATATCAGTGTCAATGGCCACATTTATGTCTAATTATATCTAAGATCAGATGATTTGACAGAATCGAGAAGTGTTGTGTCTCGCTGATCAAGTGGTTTTGCCGTCGATTATGTGGCTTTAAATGTCTCCGACGCTCCATTGTGCGTAAAGGTCCAAAGACATTAATCAGAATTGTGGAGGTTTCAGGTGAGCTAAAGTCCACTTGTAACGAAAGCAAAAGTGGCAGCCATCGACGGGAGTTCCGAGCCCGTGTGCTGGTAGTTGACAGGCTAACGTTAGCTTGTGGGCTAACGGACAGGTTAAAATCCCTCCTGGTTTGACACAAACCAGCAGTGGCTCACATCCCTCACAAACCAGTCCGCTTCCCACCGACGGCCCACAGGCGAATCAGATTGAATTTGGCTGAACTACAGTACGCAAACATTAGGTAACGCTAACGGATGCTAACGGCTAGCCCTGGCAGTTGTGGAGAGGCGGACACTCACCAAGTGTCCCCAGCGCGGAGCTCACACTGCCGCAGCAAGGAATCAATCTCCCGTTGCTGGGTCTCCAGACCCGGAGGCTCCGCTGTGGGACAGCGGCTGTTGGCCGTCATGCTGATAATCTATCGCTCATAAATGATACAACGGTCTAAATAACGACGGAAACGCACAACTGCTCGCTACTGCTGCATTGATCAAACGATAAACGGGAAACTACCCTGACTTGTGTTGTTGGGATACAGGAAGTGCTCGAGACAATGGATATGACCACTTCCGGTACAAGCGTAGATTGACACATATTTAATTTGCGTTCAGCTTGTCCACACGGAGTTGTCCTCTGATTTGTCGTGTCTGTAAATACTTTTGATTATTAATTTAATATCTCTGTAGCGCTTTGGCAGAACTAGACGAGATTTTCGTCCTAAATGTAAATATCTCGTCATTGGCGCAGACTCTCCTCCAATCAGGCCGCTCGTGGCTGAACGCTCCACCAATAAGAGGAGACGTTGCTGCTGGGTGGCTGTCCGGGGGGACGTGCTGTTCGCGCGCTTAGTGAGCAGCGTTCAACATGGACGTGGAGGTGACGGAGGACCAGAAACCGGCTGCCAGCCGAACGAACACTGACGCCGATGAACCGTCAGCTAAGAACCCCACATACGAGCTGCCGTGGGTGGAGAAGTACCGGCCGCTGAAGCTGAATGAGGTCGTGGGGAACGAGGAGACGGTGAGCCGGTTGGAAGTGTTCGCCAGGGAAGGGAACGTTCCGAACATCATCATCGCAGGTCCGTTTGCAGCTCGCTGAACGGGGAACTGGTCCAAAAGAGCCCAGCAAGTTCTTCTTAAAAGGTGATATTTGACTGTTGTGTGTCATCAGGCCCTCCAGGCACCGGGAAGACCACCAGCATCTTGTGCTTGGCCCGAGCGCTGCTAGGAGCCTCCACGAAGGATGCCGTGCTGGAGCTGAACGCCTCCAACGACAGGTACGGCTGCGTGGGGGAGTCACGTGTTGTCCGGCGACAGGCCCGGTGACCCCGGTTGTTGCCTCTGCAGGGGCATCGATGTGGTGAGGAACAAGATTAAGATGTTCGCTCAACAGAAGGTCACGCTGCCCAGGGGAAGGCACAAGATCATCATTCTGGATGAAGCCGACAGGTGAGGACACAGACTTAAAGCACCATCAAAAGTTTGCCATCACACAACCTTAGCTGTCAGGTTTCCCCCCCCAGCATGACCGACGGTGCTCAGCAGGCCCTGCGCAGGATCATGGAGATCTACTCAAAGACCACACGCTTCGCCCTGGCCTGTAACGCCTCCGATAAGATCATTGAGCCCATCCAGTCCCGCTGCGCCGTGTTGCGGTACTCCAAACTGACAGATGGACAGATCCTGGCCCGCCTGCAGGAGGTGGTGGAGAAGGAGGCTCTGTCGGTGTCGGACGACGGGCTGGAGGCGGTCATCTTCACGGCCCAGGGAGACATGAGACAGGTGGAAACGTGGCTGCCGCCCTGTTTGTGGGACGCCTGCAGCCCCTCGGCTGACTTCCTCTTCATGTGTTTTCAGGCTCTGAATAATCTGCAGTCCACCAACGCGGGCTTTGGCTTCGTCAACAGCGAGAATGTCTTCAAGGTGTGTGACGAGCCCCACCCTCTGCTGGTGAAAAGCATGCTGGGACACTGCGTGGATGGGAATATTGATGAGGCCTACAAAGTGGTGGAGCAGCTGTGGGCGCTGGGCTACTCCCCGGAGGACATCATCGGAAACATCTTCAGGGTCTGCAAAACCTACCAGATGGCCGAGTACCTCAAACTGGAATTCATCAAGGTGAGTCGGAGCTCCGCCCCCGCCGACGCCCACCTCAAAGAGAAGGTCGCCATCTGCTGCCTGAGGTGACTTTTGCTGCGTCTGATTCCGCAGGAAATTGGCTACACCCACATGAGGGTGGCTGAGGGGGTCAATTCGCTGCTCCAGATGGCGGGTCTCCTGGGGAGACTCTGCAGCAAGACAGCGCCGCCTGCTGCCAGCTGAACGCCACGCCGCTCCCCTCCCAGGCCTGACTGGGTCGCTGCTGCAGCTGGTTCCACAGACGTCGCCCTGTGGTGGCAAACCTTACGTTGGAGCTGTGCACTAAAAACACCCTCAGTTTTAGACTTTAAAAGAACAAAACTGTTTTTTTTCCCCCCACAAAATATTAAAAACGAGGCGCTTTTGAAAATGTGATCTGTTTGAATGAGACCAACAAGAGTCCGAAAGCATTCAGGTTGGAACCAGGAGCAGCCTGTAAGACAACAAGCTTTATTTCACTAAAAAACAGGTTTACATTCAAGCTCAACAATCCGGTCTACGAAAGCGTCGGTACAAATGTGTAAACGGCTGTAATAAATAAAGGGAATCCCACACGGAGCATGCGTGTACAGGTGGTCTGAGAGAACATCCCAGCGCCTGGCATTAACGAGGCCCCTGTGCTGAAGAACTACAAGATAAATACAATCACCAACCGGGTCAAAGAAAACGCCATCAAGTCCAAAGGAACAGGGAACAACTATTAGAAGAGGACACTGCACGTCTACATCTAAACCAGGCAAGGTACAGGTAGCTCCACTGTTGCCGTCGCGACCGCCGGGCTCCTGCGTGAGAAGGTATGGTTTCATGCTTTTTGGGAGGTGTGACGGCAGTCTACAGAACCTGGGGGGCCTACGCGCTCATCTCAATGGTGCGCAGCGCCGCGTGGTCGTTGCTGGGGGAGATGTCCTCTGCCAGCGGGACCGCAGCGCCGCGGCTCCGCGATCCGTCGCTGGAGCCGACGCTGGAGGCCGAGTGAGTCCTGGAGCGAACCAGCCGGGTCATCCCTGCTGTGGGCACTGACCAACAGAGGCATCGAGCTCAGACCACAGGTGTGAAACACGGCAATACTGCTGAAGATACTCACTGTAGCCCATCCCCTGCACAAAGTACTTGAAGGCCTCTGCGAGTTTTCCAGGCTTAGGAAACCAAAACACAGCGCGTCAGTTGACACCAACGTTCCATTTCTTTGAGAAGTCGATGATGAGGAGCTCACCTGCACCACCTGAGGAAGGCCGCCACAGTCCGCCATCTAGTGGACAGATACAGAACAACAAGCTTCAGCCACAATGGCGTCGTTTGGCTTCACAAAGGCATCAGGAAAGATTGGCGACAGTATTCAGAGCACAGTGAGACGTGGCTACCTTCAGCAGAGTGGTCTTTGTAGGGTTCAGTCTGGAGTTACACTCCACCTACAGAGCAGACAGAAAGACCGCGGTCATGAGCATCTGACATCGCATCCTGGCTGTTGTTATGGAAACAAGTCACATGCTCACCACAGCATCAACCGCTGGTGAAGTGTCTCCAACCACCAGCAGGGTGGGACACCTGACAGAGAGGACAGGACGTAATAATGAGCGGAATCCCTAGGTCCTGGTCCTGGTCCTGGTCCCCCTCCCTCCCCCTCCTGAGTAGTCGTACATCTGAAAATGCTGCTTCATCTCTAGAGTTCTGTGATTTCTTAAGAACAAACCTGCAGAACCCTTCAGAGCTGGAGCTGGTGTACAGAAGAGTCCTACCTGAGCGTGGTGACTGTGGTGTCGTTGAGACCGAGGACTGGACGCTCCATCTCTAAATCCATACGACTAACGGGGGGAGGGGGGAGAAAGGGGGGGGGGGGGTTCTCAGGTGTAAAACGATGCGTCAGAATGGGGGTGGAGCCTCAGTGTCTCCTCAGTTCCTACCTCTCGTAGCTGCTGTAGAAGAGCCCTAGGTTGTCCTGCGGTATGTCCTGAGAGATGTGGAGTCTGTACGTCTGTACAATCTCCTTATTCTCAGTCAGCTCCTCCTACACACACACACACACACACACACACACACACACACGAACACACACACACACACACACACACACACAGAGGGGTCACAGCTGAGCACATGTCTCACCAGTCTCACCAGTGTCCTCGTCTGTCCTCACAGTGCTGAAGTGGTGGTCCATGATGGTGTCGATCAGGTTGCTTGTCCAGCCGCTCAGCTGGAACAAGCAGATTATTGGGTTTAGTGACACAGCCACATGTGCTCATCAAGCCTGTGCACGTGTGTGTGTGGCCAGCGCTCACCTTCGAGGCCGCCCACTCCATCCAGCCCTTGGCACACGGGTCAATGTTGATCAGAACCAGCCCCTCCACCAGACTGGGCTCATTCAGCTGCGTGACAGACAGCTGGCTGAACTGAGGTCATGTGTGTGTGTGTGTGTGTGTGTGTGTGTGTGTGTGTGTGTGTGTGTGTGTGTGTGTGTGTGTGTGTGTGTGTGTGAGAGAGAGTGTGTGTGTGTGTGAGTGTGTGTGTGTGTGTGAGAGAGAGTGTGAGTGTGAGTGTGAGTGAGTGTGTGAGTGAGTGAGTGAGTGAGTGAGTGCGACAATACTTACAGCCAGTTTGGTGAGGATGTAGGCTCCAGCTCCAACACCGATACCGATCACACTCTTCACCCTGAAACACACACACACACACACACACACACTCATGGTGAACTGATCCCACATCTCAAAGTTTTACTAAACCTGTGAAGACCAGAAGCTTCTTACTGGAGCTGCGACAGGACAGCTGGCAGCATCTGGGCCAGCTCGTCCACGGTGGGATACTGGTACCTGCTCACAGACACACAACAGGTCAATACAACATGGAACCGGATCCACAGAGGGACACAGTTCTGTGAGGCAGGACAGGTCCTGAACTCATCCTCCTTTATCACTCTGGTCCTCACAGACACAACAATTTGGTAGCAGGACATCAGGCACATAAACTGTGGGCATAGGAGTTCCCCATGGCTGTGTGCTCAGTCCACTGCTGGACACCCTC
This sequence comes from Takifugu rubripes, assembly GCF_901000725.2. Classification (NCBI taxonomy): domain Eukaryota; kingdom Metazoa; phylum Chordata; class Actinopteri; order Tetraodontiformes; family Tetraodontidae; genus Takifugu; species Takifugu rubripes. The sequence goes on along the minus strand of NC_042287.1, from coordinate 503,828 downwards.
GTCACTGACGACCGTGTCCCCTCCCAAAGAAACAGGTCCACCATTAACAGACAACACAATCCTCATCGGGCTGATCGCCCGCAGAGACCAGAGCTGGTGGCTTAGCTGGTTTCCTGGTGCCGGGACAACCACCGGAGACGATTATTGACCCGGGGAAGAGGGACAGCAGGCTCAGACCCAAATAGACCCTGACCCTTCACACCACACCGCATGCTATCAAGAAGGCTCGACAGAGACTCCTCAGCAACTTTCACCGTAGACCAACTGCATCTCAGCCTTCAATGGGAAGTGCCCCTCCAGGACAGGAAGGAAGCAGCCCAGTGTGTCCCTGTATGGAGCAGCCTTCCCACCACCACATCTACAATGTCTAGAGCACAAAGACGGCATTGACCCACAGCACACTGGGCAGCCACTGTCGGCTGGCAGACGCTTCAGGGCTGTGAAAGCAAGGAGGCTAAAGACCAGACTGAAAAACAGGTTCTAGCCACAGACCGTCAGACCAACAGACCATCAGACCATCAGACCAACGGACCGTCAGACTAACAGACCGTCAGACCAACGGATCGTCAGACCAACGGATCGTCAGACCAACAGATCGTCAGACCAACAGATCGTCAGACCAACAGATCGTCAGACCAACAGACCGTCAGACCAACGGACCGTCAGACCAACAGATTGTCAGACCAACAGACCGTCAGACCAACGGACCGTCAGACCAACGGACCGTCAGACCAACGGACCGTCAGACTAACAGACCGTCAGACCAACAGACCATCAGACCAACAGATTGTCAGACCAACAGACCGTCAGACAAACAGACCACCAGACCATGTATCATCATTAAAGACACCTCTATCAGGATACTCTCTTAATGGACTACAACTCCACAATCAACACGGTCAGCCCCCCCACATGCTCAGCCACAAACTGTCCTCCCTCAACTACACCCATACTCTCTGACTGGTTTCTGGCCTTTCTGGCTGGCTGGCCCCAGTCTGCTAGGATGGGGAACGAGACTTCAGCCATCAACCAGCACCGGCACACCGCAGGGGCATGTCCTTGGTCCCATCCTCTACACCCTGTTCACCCACGACTCTGTGTCCTCCAGCCTACAGTCTGCAGAGGACATCGCTGTGATAGGGTGCACCACGTCAGGGACGCAGGGGCACAGCTGAGGCCACATGAGAGCTGGCTCCAGTATCAAGGAGCCCACACACCCCGACCCAACCGTTCACCCCTCCCTCTGACAAGCAGTTCCTTCAGCCATCAGACTGTAATCACAAACAGTCTGCCATCAGAGCTGTGTGTGTGTGTGTGTGTGTGTGTGTGTGTGTGTTACCCAGCAGGGAACCCAGGAGCATTCTCCTGCTGTCCTGGAGCATCAACGTGCAGAACGGAGAAATGCTGTGTCACCTCCTGCATGTCTTCATAGTTAAACAGGCTGTTAAAACAAGACTTATCTTCACACACACACACACACACACACACACACACACACACACACACACACACACACACACACACACACACACGTTTAGCTTCTTCAGGACCATGTGTGTGTAGAAGGAGTGCAGGTTTACTCACGGTTGAGGCCAACGTCATGGTAAGTGAGGATTGTGGGTCGGTTGCCCTTGGCAACCCCCCTCATGGTAACGTGCAGAACCCCGTGGGCCGTTTCCACGTCATGCTCCTGAGGACGAGGCAGGAACCAATATCTCACACAACCCGGAGCTTTGACTTTTCTGAACCCTGTCCAGACAGGTTGAACTCACCTGACTTTCAAAGTCCTGCAGGTTCCTGGCATTCTAAAAGAGACACAAGTTCTTCATCACTCAGGTGTTTTAATGAGGGATGAAGATGAAGACAAGGGACAAAGGAGCCTCGTCCAGAGCTGCTGGCCCACCTGTCCTGTCAGCAGTGGTTTGATCTCAGTCAGCTGGACATCGTGAAGCTCCTCCATCATATGGCTGCTGTAGCGTCACTCACTGATCGTTGGGACACGTCCACAGGCAGGTGGACGGATGGAAGAGGACACTGAGGGACAAAGCACCTGTCAGTGATGTCGTACACATGGCCAACGCTGAGGAGGTTCAGACACCAGGCTTGGGAGGACTCGGCTCCATCTGGACCGGTCTGACCACAGCTTCCCATTCTACACACCAGAACACGGAGCAAATATGGACCCCTGTCACGGATTCATTCCGTGCATCCCAACGAGCCACAGAGGTCAAAGATGTCCCCCTCCGGCCCACATCCCCAAGGATGGGTGATGCTCTCCATTGGTTCAGACTCAACAAACAGGAACCGGTCTCAGGCCCTGTGGCCACAGAACTAACAGATCTTCTACTGCTTGACCCCTTAATGGGGTCCTGGAGACTATCCCAGCTCCAGCCGGACCATTGTGGGACATTTGCAAGGTGGCTATTTGTGGACTACAGCACAACAGTCTCCTCCAGCAGGGGGGGAGTGGTTCTGACATGTGCAACAGGATGCAGAAACCCGAAGCCCGGTGGTGAAGGCTCTTTAAGTGCTGGAGGAGGAGCGGAAAGACAGGCAGCGGGTCAAGAGAAGCACCTGTATCAAAGCACGCATGGACACCAGAAGACAGCTCAGAACACAGCTCGGCCACATCAGCCCAACGACACAACTAAAGCTAGCTAGGTTAGCAACGTTAGCTGACTGGCTCAGCAGGGTCAGGAGCCCCTTCACCACCATGTTCTGCTACAACACATTGTGTGTGCATGTGTGTGCGTGCGTGTGTGTGTGTGGGGGGGGGGGGGGGGGCAGGCAGTGGCGCAGCAATGTTCTGGATGGATATTGAGCTTCCTTTGGGCCATCTGGCTCCAGCCCAAACATATAACCAACACCCCCCCCCCCCCCCCCCCCACACACACACACACACACACATGTTTTTCTGACTGTTGTCATTCAGGCCTGACAGCTAAACCAGACAAGCCCACAAACCTGCAGCCATTGAGGTGTATCAAGACCAGTCATTGGACGGGACAGGATGGGACAGGAGCAGGACAGGATGGGACAGGACAGGAAAGGAGCAGGACAGGAGAGGAGAGGAGAGGACAGGAGCAGGACAGGAGAAGTGAGGACAGGAACAGGAGAGGACAGGATAGGATAGGACAGGATGGGACAGGAGCACAACAGGAGAGGACAGGATGGGACAGGAGCACAACAGGAGAGGACAGGATGGGACAGGACAGCAGCAGGACAGGACAGGAGCACGACAGGACAGGAGCACGACAGGATGGGACAGGACAGCAGCAGGACAGGACAGGAACACAACAGGAGAGGACAGGAGCAGGACAAGAGAGGACAGGACAGGATGGGACAGGAGCAGGACAGGATGGGACAGGAGCAGGATAGGATGGGACAGGAGCAGGGTAGGATGGGACAGGAGAGGACAGGAGAGGAGCAGGACAGGACAGGAGCAGGATAGGATGGGACAGGACAGGAGCAGGATAGGATGGGACAGGGCAGGAGAGGACAGGAGCAGGATAGGATGGGACAGGACAGGACAGGACAGGACAGGACAGGACAGGACAGGAACAGGGTAGGATGGGACAGGAGAGGACAGGAGCAGGACAGCGACCACCACCGGTGGTGCTGTGTTCTGGCATCCACACGGGTCCCAGTATTACACAGGTGTGCGCCACTGTGGTGCAGCAGACATCCAACCAGTTTCAACATCCTGTGTCTTCAGCAGTGGAACCGTGTGGTGAGTGTCCACGACCAGCACCCTCAGCAGAAGGTTGGGGAGGTCTGAAGACAGCCCTGTCCTCTTACCTGACCTCATTACGGAACCAGTTTCTCTTCTATTCCACATCAAATCTGTTGAGGAGGGGCTTTAATCCACCTCCTGGAGCCTCACTAATTTAATTTACTGCTGAATTAAAGTCCAATCATCAGAGGACAGAGAGGACAAAGCTCTCGTGCTGATACTGGGAGCTCAGACCAGGTCCAGGGGTGGATCTCTGGATCTGTAGGACGGGAGCAGAACCTCACCAAACAAACCAATAATTTGATACAATTATTGATGGATCTTGGTTCCACATATGAGCTTCATCATCTAAACAGGACTTCTGGTATTACCGGTATGGGCTGGATGTTCAACAAGTCTGAGACCATCACTGATGATCCGTAGTCAACGATCCAGAACCAGTGATCCAGAACCAGTGATCCGATCAAGCTCTGCTCAGATCTGCTCATGTGTTCAGATATTATGTTGATGCTCCTGGCTCTGCTGCTGACCACCCACGCTCTCTCACTCCCACACGCACGCACGCGCGCGTCCGGATTAGCTGCTTTAAACGCTGCTAATTAAGGAGCCTTATCACCATGTTTTTAGGTGATCCCTACACATATTGTCCCTCTGTCACGCAGACGCGCGCACCATAGATGGACTCGAAGGTACCGAAGAAGGCTGTGTCGCGTCAACTCTCACCGTTCATGACAGTCAGCCTACGCTTGTCGTTTAGCTGTAAAGCTAACTAGCCTTAACAAGGTTAGTTGTGAGCAAGTGAAGGTTACTCACGGTGATCCGCTCCCCGCACCGAGGCCGTGAGCTGCTCCAGTTAGGGGATCACCCACGCGCTTAGCTACTCGTGTCGAGCTGATCGCGAGGTCTGTCAAACTGACTCAGTGCTCAGCACGCGGGCGCTCGGGGGGCGGGGCTACGGTCACGTAAACAATCAGAACCATGAGGTCATCGCTTTTATCTGTGCTGGAACAGGAAGCGAGGCGGAGTTTCTTTGATCTTTGCTGAAAATGAAGATAAAAGCGCCGCTGAGTCCGCTCCTCCACGAGCCCTTTAGGGATTGCGCATGCGCAGAGAGTCTGTTGCGTGGCTATCTGCGTCTGTACATCTATACCGAGTGAAAATACCACCAACTCTGCTCCGAACGTTTGGTGCCGCTTGGCCAGCAGAAACAGGTTATGAACGCACGCGTACGCACACGATCACGTTCAGCAATGAGCTCAGTTTATGGAGGGAAACAGAAATATCAGAACTGTTCAAGACACAAATAAGAACTGTATGAAACACGTCCTCGTCCATTTGACAACCTTTTATCACACTTCAGAAGCTTCTCTCCAAACTTATACACTTTAAAAAATTGTAAAAGGAAAAAAAAACTGAAGAAAAATAATAAAAGTCTTTTAAATAACCTTCCTATTAAAAATAGAATTTCTGTAAGACTTTAGTTCAGCTCTCAGCCACCAGCTCTGGACTCTAGACGTCAGTTCTAGTTGTCGGGCCAAATGGTCCGAATCTACGCCGAGCAAAAGCGTCTAAAAGTGTAGCGTTGCTGTGCAGGAAGTCGCCGGCGTCCTCATCCCGCTCCTTCAAACATCACACGTGAAGAAAGGTGGAGAAGTTGCGCGTTGCTTCTCTGTAGGATCCAGAACCACTGGGGTACTGACGCTGCTTCCTCACAGAGGTCAGAGGGCGGCGTCGGGCCCTTCACTCTCAACCAAGACTGAGCGCTAACGTTGGGCTGTTTAGGATCAAGGAAAGACTGGGTTCTTTCTCTTTGCTTTCCTGAATCCGTCTCTCATTTCTGGGCCGACGGGTCCGTCCTGAACGGCTGGGGTCACATAACCATGTTTCAGAACCGACCTTCAGTGCTTTAATATCAGGAGAGCTGGCAAAGATTCAGAAAAGGAGGCTTCCTTCCTAACCCTAACCCTTCCCTCCTAACCCTAACCCCTCTCTCCTAACCCTAACCCTTCCCTCCTAACCCTAACCGTAACCCCCTAACCCTCCTAAACCTAACCCTTCCCTCCTAACACTAACCCTCCTAACCTTAACCCTCCTAACCCTAACCCTCCTAATCCTAACCCTTCCCTCCTAACCCTAACCCTTCCCTCTTAACACTAACCCTCCTAACCTTAACCCTCCTAACCTTAACCCTAACCCTTCCCTCCTAAACCTAACCCTAACCCTCTCACCGCAACCCGACCTGTGGAATAATGAGTTTCTTCAGAGTTGAGTTGTTCAGTCCAGCTGTGACCACATTCACCTCTGCTTGGCCTGGACAGAGGCTGTGAGAGGACCTGGGAGGACCTGGGGGGACCTGTGAGAACCTGGGGGGACCTGGGAAGATCTGGGAGGACCTGAGAGGACTGGGGAGGACCTGGGAGAACTGGGGAGGACCTGGGAGGACTGGGGAGGACCTGGAATAACCTGGGGAGATCTGGGAGGACTGGGGAGGACCTGGGAGAACTGGGGAGAACCTGGGGAGATCTGGGAGGACCTGGTGGGCTGAGTCGCTTCCACTGACCGTAACCACAATTGACCCACTTTGTTTAGCAACAGGTGATACAGCAGAGCGCTGCGAAGAGGACACGTTTGGACCTGCTCCACGGCCTCCGCTGCTGTTAGCAACACACATCAACACACATCCAGTGTCCAGGTGCTGAAATCAGGTGTAGCCTTTGTTGTGGACTCCCAAAATCCCACTGATGAAGTCTTGACGTTGAGTGAGCAGATGAAAGCAACAACAAACATTCTTCTTACAAAACTACCAATGTGAACAAACGGCTGGTATTTTAGGGGTGTTTCCACAGTCCCGCCTTTGATGGCTGCACTAAAATGATGTAAGCTGTGAGAGTCGCTCGTCACCAACCATCCACCACGCAGCGGATCTCACAACTGTTCTGGCCCCTTTGTGTGATGCAGCAAATGCCCCTTCGGTTTCTAAAAGCCCTCATGTTGCTCTCTGCCACCAGCTGGGGGGGGGGCGTCTCCAGATGCCGCTCGGCTCGCTACGCCTGTCCTACTAGCAATCAAACTCAGCGCCAGAACGAAAGCCTTCTAACGGTGCACAGGTCATGCAGCAGCCACCTGATTCGCTGTTTCAGCTGGGGGAGGCGGGACAAAGGATCAGGAGGCTCCAGCTCGCCAGAGTGGTCCAACCAGGACTCCAACACTGCAGAGACAGAGGGGGGGGGGGCAGTTAGCTGGCCCACTGTTTTCAGCGTCTCTGGAGTTGGACTCCCAGCTCAGGGGCAGGTTACCATCCAGCTCCCGCTCTATCAGGTCCATCCTGCTGCTGATCTGGTGATGGAGAGCCTCCACGTGCTCCAGCAGGTTGAGCTGACACTCGGCCACGGACGCCGTCCGGGGCTCCAGCGTGGGCGCTTGAGCCGCGGCGTCTTCACAGCCGCGAGTTTGGGTTTCTGCTCTTCCAGCCGAGCGTGTCAGCACCTCCCTGCAAACATCTGCGGCTGTTCTGTCCTGCAGAAGCAGAATCAAAGTGGACATCAGTCCTCCAAAGAAAAGAACTCACCTCCAACCCTGTCGAAAAGAGTAGCGCACTTTTCTTGTGCGTGCACCGAAAATCTCTGGGCGGTATGAATAGTCCCGCACCGACCAGAGCGTCCGGCTTCACGCTGCACACTTTTGGGTGGTTTCCTAGCAACAGCACGAGCGTGTTCTGTGAACGCCTTCTTCTTCACACACCCCTCTCGTCACAATAATATAGTCAACGGGCTGTTTGTCTCATTCAGCGGGACAATAATCAGGACGAGCAGCTTTGTCCCCAGCGCATTTACCCTTTTTACCTCCTGCTCTTCTTTCACTGCAGCCTTCCACTGTCTTGCCTCATCTGGCGTTTCCCAGGATGCACCAGGCTTTTGGTAGCAGTGCTCACTGCTGACATAGCAGAGCACCCCTTCCTCCCGTTTCCATGGCAGCCTCCACAGCTTCAGCTCGGGGTGGGACGGTGAGCTTCGTGGACCGACAGAGGGACAGAATGAAAAGGTGTTTGTGGGGACTCAGAGGACGCTCAGAGGAGCACTCACTGCAGCATGGCCATCTGGAGCTTGAGTCCACTCAGGACCTGAGTGAGGACCTGGACGTGTCCCAGCAGGTGGCTGGTGTGAGAAATTTTGGAGGAGTTGATCTGAGAGTAGTTCTCCTTCACACAGGACAGGCCGAACATCTGGCCCGAAATCAGCAGGTCAGGTTCTGACAGGAAATGTTGAGCACGCCGCCACCCTGCCCCCCCGACACACACACACACAAACACATTATACACACACGTTAGCATCACCATCATACTACTGTGAGATTCTGCCCGGTTACCATAGTGACGGCATACCTGCAAAGTGTCTGCAGTAATAACAGATGTAGTTTTGTGGGACGTTGTCTTCATATAATCCCATACAGGTGCCATGCTGCCAACATAGACAGGACTCACACTACACACACACACACACACACACAGGTGCACGTTAGCGCTCAATAAAAGCACGTTTGGACTTCCGTAGCTCAGGTGTGGAAGTGGATTACCTGAATCATGAAGTCATTTTCCTCGTCCACTTCGCACACACACCTCACCAGCTCACACTCCTCAGTCTCCATGCCGACAGGCCACGGGGGAGTGTCCTCTCCGCTCTCGGCCGTCAGTGTCGACCAGTCGCTGCCGTCGTCCACTGAAGGTGAGACACAAGGCTGAGGTCAGACAGGAAGTGTGGGGTCCTCGGGCGTGTGTGTGCCCACCTTGTGAAGGTGTGTTCGGAGGTTCACAAGGCTTCAGAGGGACCGCAGGTTTGTCTGAGATTTCATCATCGCTGCTGCACAGTCCTGAGCAGGAGACAAAGACAGCGTGTGGACAGGACATGAGGGCTGGAGGGAAGCGGCTCCTGTGGACCAGAAAGGCTTCTCACCTGGCTGACTCTTCCTCTTCTTCTTCTTTCTCTTCTTCAATTTCTTCTTCTTCTTCAGTTTGACTCTCAGGAAGTTCCTCCTGTCCTTCCTGTCCTGCCCTGTCTTCTCCCCACCTGCGTCCTGCTGTAGCTCACCTGGATGGGTGAGACACACACACACACACACACACTAGTGGGATAAACCTTTATTGGTGTGAAAGTTTCACGCCGGGAAACCCCGACTGTCACAGACAGAATACCTGTTTCCAGGGGGCCGGGGTCTCTGTCGTCATGGTGACAGGTCTGGATTTGGTCCCCTGACTTCAAGCCTGGCACAAAGTCATCCCTTTTAGAGGATGACCTCCTCCTCCTGCAACCATGACAGACAGTTCTTCACCCTCCCGCCGCTAAGCTCCGTGCACGTGTGTGACCCAGCCCACCAACCCACCTAGGAGGCTCCTCGCCGACACAGGCGTCCACCTGCTGCTCAGAGTGGTAGTACTTGATGTGGTAGTGCAGCAGGCTGGCCTTCCTGAAGGACTTGGAGCAGCCGGCAGCTGGACACTTGAAAGGGTTGTGGTCCAGTTCGATGGAGAGGATGGGAGGGGGCTGGTTCTTTATGACCCGGTACACTGAGAGGACAGACGGACGGACGCTCAAGACTTTCACAAAAGGTGTCCCTCTTTATCCTGTAAGGTGTGTGTGTGTGTGTGTGTGTGTGTGTGTGTGTGTGTGTGTGTGTGTGTGTGTGTGTGTGTGTGTGTGTGTGTGCCCTCACGTGGCTCTCGGCTGAACTTGTGTGTGGTGGGCAGGTGTGCCTGGCGCTCCAACAGGACATCTAAAAGATCAAATATGTCAAGTTGGCGCTAACAGCAGTGGAACCTCCTACAGATGTGTCGCCCATGCAAACGACAGGAAGTTCTGATTAAAACATCTGGATTTGAGCTGAAATGACCTCTGTCTATGTGGGGCAGCTTCGGTGGAACCAGCAGGGGAGGGTCACCTGTGAGGAGCTCGTTCTGCACTCCGCTGCTTGTACCTGGAGGAGGAGCAGCTCCTGGTGTTATCAGGAAGCAGTGGAGAATTCTGGGAGGTGCAACCAACTAGACTCACTTCCATCTGCTTGTTTCTTCGCTGGTGAATGACAGGAGGGACGCTCAGCCTTCCTCTTTTTCTCCTCCTCCTCCTCCTCATTCTCACCTCCTTCCCTTTCGTCAGCTGTCACCTTCTCCTCCACGTCCTTCTTATCTTCTCCCTCTTTCTGCTTCTCCTCCGCACTCTCCTCCTCACTGCCCCCGTCCTCCCAGTCCTCACTTCCCACCGCAGTCTTCTCAGCTCTGGAGTTCTGTTGCACGACACACACACACACATAAACCCTGAGTAGTGCCGTCTCACAAAGGCCAAAAGGATGAAGTGGGCAATTTCTTACTTCCTGGAAGGGTTTGACCTTCGTGGGCTTCACCGTGCGAACAACACCATCGTAGAAACGAACCTTGTAGGAATCTGAAACACGTGCACGCAGACATGTGAAGCCTGACTGAGCATACACTCTTTCAGAGAGAGCGTGTGCCTCACTGTCTCTGTTGACGCTGAGGATCTTGGCGGGGTAGAACCGGCAGTCTGTCCAGCAGGCCAGAACCTTCATACCTGCAGCAAAGACCTGAGACACCGAGGCAAAAACACCAAAGCCATCATCTACACAACAAGGAAACATCACCTGCTCCAGTCAGCTGACTGGGATGTGTCATACCACGGGTGAATGTGGTGGACTCAAGCCCTGCCTCCTCAGGCTGACGCGCTCCAGCGGCCGCAGGAGCGGCGAGTTCCACTGAAACCATTCATCGTGACGGTGACTCCAGTGCTGGTAGTGGACCAGCACCCGTTCCCTGTCGCAGTCAATCTTCTTGATGGTGGCTGAATACCTGACGGGACGACAGTGGACGGATAAGACAACGCCACTGGTGGCGATGGTGTTCAACGGTAATGGCGGTGGGCTCCAGACCATTTCTTGTGGCGTTCTCGGGCTTCTAGCTGAGCTCCAACCTCAAAGATGATCCCTGCCCTGTCTGGAGGAGTCTTCATCTGGCAGACACATGACATCCAATAGGAATTTATCAATGTTATCAACATCACAATTGGCCATGAATAACCGCTAGCAACAGCATCATCCACAGACTAATGCTTACCTAGAGGGCAAAAATTAAAATAAAGTGTACAATTCTGACGCAACATTTTGATATATTCTTTTCAGGGTTGGTTTGTTCGGCCAATGAATGTTGCCGTGGATGTCCTAAATCATTATATCATTGGGATTTAGCAAATTATTTGTCCCTTAACTGTTCTTGTAACAGAATTTAACTTTTAAGTGACAGCAAGATGAATATTCAAAGGAATATTAGCACATTTCTTCTGATCAAGATAAGAAAAGAAACAGCCATTAATGTCAATATTAGCAGGCTATTAAATCTCATTGGAATTGTTTCTGAAATGATGAACAACCCTTTAGGTGGTCTCCTCGGTGGTCCATTCTTACATGGCCAACACAGGCCCAGTTTAAACAAGTGATAAGCCCAACCGAACTGGGTTTATTCCCTTTGCGACCATCGACCAACGAGTGTTTCCGGGAAGAAAGGATCTGATTGGTCGACCCGGAGTGACGGTCGCCTCTTCTGAAAGGTCATTGGTCGCTTCTCTTGTCAATCACAGCTGAGTCCCCGCCTCTCGGCACCCGCTGAGATATTTGACAGTGGCTATATGCTAATGTTGCAATGGAGCTAGCTTGAGGTAGCACTGAGGTCTTCAGTTAGGAGCAAAATGCTCCGAGAAGGAGCTTAACTAGCTTCACTATTAACCAACCCAACCCAATGGGACGATGGCAGCCGTGCCAGAGACGCGCTCGTTTAAATGGGGTTGTCTTTTCTCCCCGGTGACTGATAGACAAGCTAACCGCTAACTAGCTGAACGGCTCAAAGTGACAGTCGCGAGCGAGTCAAACTTTCCATCAAAAGTCTCCGAAGCAAAGACGTTTCTCAACGCGCAACAATATCCCGATGTAACGAGCAGCAACGTGTTTTCAAGGAAGCGAGAGACTGCGAGCAAAGCTTGTTTACCTCTCGCGTTTCACCAGCACCTCACTCTTCATACTGTTGTGATTGTTGGAGCGCGCGTGCGCAGACCCCGCCGCCGCTCAGCTGTGTTGAGACACAACATGAACCTCGATGACGGTGCACGCACGCAATCCTGGCTGCTGCGTGTGGTGCCACAACAACAACGTTTATTACACGATCCGATCGACGAAGACGGCTTTTTTCAGCCCACCACAGCTTGACAATCATTACTCAGTAGCCTAACAGAGAAACCACTTAAAATTTATGGGGAGAAACACGACAAAGTCTGGGTCAGAACCTGAGACAGAATAATAAACGTCCCTTAATCCTTTATGGCATTTTTTGAGACATCAAAATCTGTATTCTGAAAAATCAAAGGAACAATCCCAATAGATTTGGATCTCCTTCCTCTTATCTTGGATTATCTTCCTCCTCACTGGTTGCCGAGATCAAACTGAATGAGATGAAGGAAGCGATCTCCTGTGTCCCTGGACTCTTGTCATCCATCAGACCAGACCACGGATCTACAGGCTGATGACAGCGCAGCAGAAAGTAGGGCAAGGTCCCCTTCAACTGATTTCTTCTAGTCAGCAAGCATTCTCGGCAGCTGTAAGAGGGTCCGGTTGAAGGTCTCAGTCGGAGTTCCCCGAGCGTTGGATGGCATTCTTCATTAGTGTCAGATACCTCCGTTTTCTAGTCCTACAGAACTCATTCTCAGACCCACAACCCTGATCGCGGTGTAATCCGCCTGGGTACCCGAAGGGGATAAAATCCTCAAAGATGCGACCAGCTATGGTTCAACCAGATTTGTTTCCGTGGGATCAATTTGGGCAAACCTTGCAAAATGATCCCGTGCACAAGGAAGTATTCATATCTGCCACGGCTAGGTATGAGGTGCAGGTGATCTCTACACACCAGGTCCAGTGCTGAAGTGAAGGTGAGGGAAGCCACCGGGGCACGGACGTGTCCAACAGGTTTCTTTTCGGCCAACACGTGGGCATTTCTTTGTGACATGCTTCATTTCCCTTCTTATATATGGCCAGTGAAATCGTTCCCTTGCCAGACACCATACTCGTTCAAGGGTTAGGGTTAGGGTTAACCCTAACCCGTACCTCATGGAGGTACTTTAACGCCAAGGGCCTGTGTCTGACAGGGCAGGACTAGTTGTCATCTGCCCCCTGACCCTCTGTATGGAAGTCCATGCCTTAGGAACAGATTCCTTCATGGAGGAGTTTCCTTGCTGCTCTTAACTGTACGGCCTGTGTCGGTAGTCAGCACTGTGTCTCTTTTAGATTATCTAAGGTCTTATCTTCGTCTTATCTTCGTATTGAGATCACATAACTCCTGTAATGGCGTCGCTTCATTGGCTGCCCGTTAAATTTAGAATAATTTTTAAAACCCTTCTTTTGACCTACAAGGTCCTCAGAGGCCTAGCTCCATCCTACCTGGAGGAGCTAGTGATACCTTACCAGCCCAATAGACCGCTCCGCTCTCAGAATGCTGGTCTACTTGTGGTTCCCAGAGTCTCTAGAGGTAGAATGGGGGGCTGAGCATTTAGCTACCAGGCCCCCCTGCTATAGAACCAGCTCCCTGTCCAGGTACGGGAGGCTGACTCCATCTATACTTTTAAGATTAGGCTTAAAACCTACCTCTTTGAAAAAGCTTATTGTTACTAATTCTGTAGTTCCTGTTACTATTATAGACATACAAATTATCATACTTAGGGGGTCGTCTAATCATTAGGTTAACATCTTAGCTATGCTGTTATAGGCCAAGGCTGCCGGGGTCCGGAAACATGATCACCTGACAGGCCTCTGTCACCCCATTGGGTCATGGTTTCCTCTCCTCTCCTCTCCTTTCCTCCTCCTCCTCATCAAGCAGACTAGTTATGCTGATTCTTGTGCTGATTCCCCCCCCCCTTTCTGTATTCATTTACAGGCATCGCCGCCTTCGGAGCTGCATGATGACCTCCGGCCCCGCTGACCCGCTGTATAAATAGTGTATTTTTGTATGTGTTTCTGTGCTCTGTGCTCTGTGCCCGTCCTCTCCTCTCCTCTCCTCTCCTCTCCTCTCCTCTCCTCTCCTCTCCTCTCCTCTCCTCTCCTCTCCTCTCCTCTCCTCTCCTCTCCTCTCCTCTCCTCTCCGATCCCCGATCCCCGATCCCCGATCCCCGAGCCGATCCAGGGCTGGAGCAGACCCTGGAGGTGGTGTCTCTGGGTCGCCTGTGATGTCTGTTGAGCACAGGTAAACAATGAGACAGGTAACAGTAACTGTGGTAACTTCACCCGCTTCTGTCAGACTGAAGTCCAGAGTCAGACCCCAACCTGTCTCACCTGGACAGTGTTGCCTACTTGTGTCTCAACGGAGACAGTTTCTTTCCCAAAACACCAACAAAAACACGTGATTGCCCAAACCCAAAAATTACTTTGCTTCTCTTTAATATTATTGTTTTCTTGAAAATGATCACAATCCAGCCACTTTTCAAAAGCCGCAATATTTTCCATCAGTATCTTAGAGGTGAAGTAAAGCAAGAACAAGGTGAGAAATGTTGAGATGTTCAGTCTGACATCTGCTGCACCTTTGTCTGAGGATCAAGAGGAATGTGGAGGAGCATCCATCTCAGGGGACAGTCGGGGGGCTCCTCAGCAGCTTTTGCGGAAAAGCCTCGACTTTTTGGGGAGTTTCCTCCAAATACCTGGAACAAACAGACCGCTATCAGAGTGTGTGTGTGTGTGTGTGCGTGCATGTGTGTGTGTGTGTGTGTGTGGTACCTGTCTAGCCGATCCTGGACCACTTTAATGCGGAGGTTTTTCTCCGAGCAGAGATCGTGGTACTTCTGCACCTCCTCTTTGCTCAGGAGTTCCTGGTTCTCTTGGTACAAGCGCTGATTCTCCTGCAGCTCCTCCAGCAGCTAAACAACATTTTCAAGTTGATATTAGACTTTTCCTCAACGAAGCTAACGCCGTCTTTGTTTTGGTACACACTCATTGACCCAGTAACTGCTAGCCATCAAGGGCCTGGTCTCGTCCCAGCTACATTGGTTGCCAACACATGGTCTTTATTGAGCATTATGGATGTTGTGTAGACAGTTGAGACAAGCTCCTGTGGTGCTCATATGTCATAGATGTTCCTGCTAGAAGAGGCTACAGCAGCTGAGGAGAGTTTTGCTCTACCTTCTTATGATACCCCTTGAGGAAGGTGGCAACTGGCTTCTGACTCTCCGTGAACTCTTGTAGACACTTAGCGACGAGCTTCTCAACACCTGCAGCACTCAGACTTTCTGGGAAGTCCATATTTACCAGGTGGGGGATCAGGTAGATATCCACCTGGTCAAGATCCCAATCCTGCAGCTCTGCAATCTGACACAGCACACAGCAGGAGTCAGGACACAAGAGTCAGGATACAGGAGTCAGATATACCAGACAGACCTACAAACACTAGACTGTTGATTCAGTCTAAATGAGGACTGTAACCAGGCTAACGCACTCAGTTAGGACCACACACACGCACGTATGCACGCACGTATGCACGCACAGGTGACACTTGATGAGGCTGCTCAGAAGGGTGAAGCACCCTTATTCAGGTCATCACGCAACATTTGTCACAAAACCGAAGGTCATGATGCATCATTATTTAGCCTCACCTGGGAACTGACAGCCTCTTCCTCAGCTGCTCCTCCTCCTGCTCCTCTTGCCTCTCCTGCAGCTCCTTCAGCCTCTCTAGCATCCATCACCTGACAGAAATATGTTGACAACATAAGTTTGATGGAACACATGATTGTCTAAACAAAAAACTTTTTACTTTCACACAATAATTACGTGTAATTTCTTTGGTTTGTTTTTTTACTTGCGTTCTTCCACACAAATGCATAAAAGTAAGAAGTGTAAATAACTTGAATATTGTCTTTTATTCAGTATCTGTAGTGTTGAGCCTTGACAGTTCTAGTTACCACTCAAGTCACTTCAACGTTAGCTCGCAGAGACGTGTCACACGTCTAGTTTTCGTTCATCGACATACTTCAAATGTAAAAGACATCACTGGAATTAAAACCTGGCTAGCTGGGATGACCCAGGTCCTGAGGTGACCCAGGTCCAGAGGTGGCCCAGGTCCAGAGGGGACCCAGATCCAGAGGTGACCCAGGTCCCGAGGGGACACAGATCCACCCAGGTCCTGGGGGGACACATGTCCACCTGTGCAACCACCCATGCATACACTTTCTCCTGTTTGAGCCAATCAGAGAGTGGTATTTAGATTAGAGGCGGGGCTTCTAGCACTAATAACTCTTGGGTGAAGCACAACAGCGGCTGGATATTGGTAGGGACGTATCTCTAGTGTCCCTCCCATAATGGATGTCCCCTGGTTAGGACTTTAATCAAGCCTGTTTGTGTGTGTGTGTGTGTGTGTGTGTGTGTGTGTGTGTGTGTGTGTGTGTGTGTGCGTGTGTGTGTGTGTGTGTACCTCCTCTTTGCAGTGTTTGTGGGCCAAAGCAGCTCCTGTGTTGGTCCACAGAGAGAAGTTGAGCTGAAGGTTGTTCTCCTCCTCCTCTCTGGACAGTATGATGTCTCTGACCTCCTCACACACCCAGATTTGACAGATAACTGGTTAAATATTTTATTGTAATATATGATGAAATGTGATCTGATACATTTACTGAAGTGGAACTACAGCTGGACCTTCTGGACACTAACAGGTGCAGACAGACATTTTAGCCTGGTTTTAGCCGTCGCAGCAGTGGTAAACTGGAAGAGCGCTGGGAGAGTTCCACCCTCCGCCAAGCAGCTCATTTCCTCACGAACTGGGAGTTACACCCAAAACAAATCCTCCAGTTACTTGGAATACCTTCAGTGAGTCTGGCTCCGTGTGTTACTGGTCTTGAACTCGAGGGCGAGCCTCATTGAAAGGATCCCTGATTCTCAACTATCAGATAAAGAATCAGGACGCTTGAGCGATCTTCGTCTTCTTTTAATGGAGGTTATTCAGCATAAACTACATCGTTAACCAATAGAAGAGTTGTTTCTATACAGTAGTAATGTCAGGGTATGTAAAAGAGAAGGTTGCTCCAAGATCGAAGCCCCTTGGCCTTGATCCTCCAAGGATCAAGGGTCAAAGCGACCATCGCAACGTGACGGGGCGATCCTTTCGGACAATAATCGCCATAGTTACCTCATTACGAGACTCTTCAGCACGCTGAGCTGCTCTGTTTTCCTGCTTCACCAGGTCCTGCAGTATGGAGTAGACTGCTAATCGACTGAGAGGCTTGACAGAAGGATCCGCCTAACGGACGCACAAATGCAGGGTGTTAGGATCCGGGGGGTGGTGGGGGGTAGTGGGGGCTGGTGGTGACAGAGCTGACTTAACGGTCTCTACCTGGAAGGTTCGGAGGTTGCCGCTGGTGAAGTCCTCCGCCCTGCGTGATTCTGTTGCTGCCAGTGGTTTGATGAACACGCGCTTTGAGGGAATGGTTGCGTAATACATCACGTGATAGGTCAACTGGATCTTCCCCTCAACCAGAAGAAACACTCGCCTGGCCACGTCCTCACTGGCTGGAAGGTTGGTGTTCCTGTGGAAACGCTCCTCCACCTTCTGTTGGAACACCACAGGGAGGGAGATGGATCAGCGGCTAAGTCAGGAGCCACAGACATCAGCCCGCCATGCCTCCTCGCCTCCATTATAAACTAGCATAAATATAAACTCGCATCACTTTAAACCACGTTCAAAGCCCCTCCTGAAGGAATAATCCTCAACAAAAGAACGTAAACCTGATAGGAGAGGCCTTAGGTCTCTTCTCTCTCACCTTTGTTTTGTCTTATCGGTTTTAACTTTTACCTTCAGAGGAATGTGGCGCCCATCAGAGAGCCCGTCTGGAACCAAGAAGCTGACGTGGCGGTAGTAGAGGGAGTCAAGGCGGCCCTCGAACGTCTCCGTCATTTCATGTCTTGACAACACTCTCCGCAGCAAGCTGTCTGCTCGGGCACTGCTGTTAAACTCCATCACATGCTCTCCATCCGAGGACCTGTGGACTGGGTCACACATGTCCCTCACTCAAACGTCCCCCGAGGACTCTTGGGCCCCTCTTATTGGCATTTACCTAAAAGGTGGAAAGGCCGTCCAGGCTGGAAGTGCTCGGTGGTGACACGGAGGACCTTGTTGAATTCTCTGTGCTCCAGATGGTCATTTCTGTCTCGATACCATTCCTTCACCAGCTCCACCTCAGTGCCTTCAACACACATATGGTCCAAAGAGGAAAAAGAGCCTCCACGTGTTTCTCCTGCACACAAGGACACTCACAGCTCAGGTCTTTGTACGTTGTCAGTCGGGTGAGCAGACCATCGGACTGCAGGTACAGAGCAAACTTCTCCAGCTTGGCTCTCCGGTAGAGTGTCACCTTCTTCCCCCCAGGATATCGGTGCTCCAGGTCTGAAATACAGAAAGCTCGGCCTCAACTAACAGCTAACTAGTTTGAGACAAACAGACGGGCACACGGGGTGACGGAGGACAGCCTCAGGTTGTGGTGGCGGTACCTTTCTGTGAGATTGAGATGCAACGGCTCCAGGACTGGGGCATCTGGAAAACCCTGGGGCTCAAGTCCGCCTTTAACCCAAACACAAACACAACAGTAACACAACCACCGGATGGATGGGATGGATGGATGGATGGATGGATGGATGGATGGATGGATGGATGGATGGATGGATGGATGGATGGATGGATGGATGGATGGATGAATGGATGGATGGATGGATGGATGGGTGGATGGATGTCCATGGATGAACAATCCCATTTGGGTCTATTTTTAGATCAGGCCACACCTCCTGTTTCCTGCTCAGTTTTCCCAGGAACCGGTTCTTCTTCCTCTCCAAGACTTTCTCCTTCCATTGTTTTTTGCTGGACACTCCAGCCAAGACGGGTTCCCACTGGTCCAAATCTTCCAGGTCAAACTGTACGTCCTGCACACACACGCACACACGCACACACACGCACACACGCGCGCACACACACACACACACACACACACACACAGATGACCTCCCCTGTGAGCTCCAGGCTGTCCTGGGGTCGGTAGGTCTTGACCCTGTGAACTTACGGCACAGTCGCTGCAGCAGTCCTGCATGTTGACGTAGTAGTTGTAGTTGTCCCACACGCTCTCGATGCCCAGGAAGTTCGGGTCATCGGTGTCGTAGCTCCTCCCACTCAGAGCATCGATGAAGAGGTTCCCTTTTATGTCGCGGCTGCCTGACAACACCAGCACCCAGCAGTGGACCCGCACACCTCTCAGGGGGTCAACAGGTCGCTCTTCGACTTCCTGGAGTAGAATGAGGTCAAAGGTCATTGGGCTCTCTCATGCCCAACGACTCCTCCCTCTAAAGCCTCTCTGAGGTTTAGCACAGGAACATTGAGGAAATTGAAGTGTCTACCTGTAGCTTAGTCCCCATCCCAACCCCCTACCCATGGACTCAACCCTCACCCAGCCCCCTACCCATCCTGGACTCAACCCTGACCCAGGCTCACATGCTGAGTAGCTCATCCGTGCCTTTACCTCCTCTAGACTGGACTACTGGAATGGGCTCTGCACAGGGGTTCCTGGGAAGCACCTGCAGAAGCTGCAGTATATCCAGAACAGCACTGCCAGGGTCCTGATGACAGTCTGTATATATGAGCACAAAACCCTCATCTGCTCCCTTCCTGGACAAACATCGCCCTACCTTCAGGACCTCGCCACTCACCAGTCGTCCACCTGTACTCTCAGGTCTAAGGTGACCCCCTCCTCCTCTGAGTTCCCAGCACAAAACTCAGCCCCCCCCCCCATCCAGCTGAGGGCCACAGGAGTCTGGACTCTTTTAAAGTGGTCAACAAAAACCTTTCTATGCTGTGTTGTTTTATCAGATTTGGAGCACTCGAACATCTTTAGTTGATAAGTGGGTGCGAAAATAATCTATTTTCACACAAATATTTGATTTTACAGTGTCTGTTGCAGTCAAGGTTGCCTTCAGGTATTTCACACAAACCCAGCCTGACCCCCAACAAGCGGGCCTTGAGGAGGACCAGCCTCACGTGGAGGATCACCTGTGGCTCCTGGGTGAGTGCAGCTTCACTGTCCTTCTTCACGTCCTGCTGCAGCAGATGGCGACTCTGCAGCTTCTTCTTTGGCTTCACTGTGTACTTGTTGTGCTGCGCCTGCGGCCTCACGTCCTGAGCAGCAAACACAAGAGGCAGAGCACAAGAACCTTTTCTCTGGTTCTGATGGAGGAACGTCACTGTCCTCGCCCAACTGTTGAATCGTGGTTAACTTTATCAGGTTTAAACCGCTAAACCAGCCACACCAGTACCTTTTCACCCTTGTCCAGTAGGGGGCACTCCTGCTGGGTCAGGTCGCACTCACACAGCTCCCTGCTGGCATAGCCGCTCACACAGAAGGCCTGGTAGTCGGCACCAATCAGCAAGCTGCACAGCAGCACCGCCGCCTCCAAACACGTGGCAGTTTGACTCCGCAACACCGTGGAGGGTGAGAACAGCTGCTGGGGCTGGAGCAGCACACACACACACACACACACACATGCACACACACACACACACACACACACATGCACACACGCACACACACACACACACACACACACACACACACACACACACACACACACACACACACACACACAGAAGGAGGCATGAGGGTGGCCTGTAACACAGACAGGACAAAAGTTATCCGTCCTCACCAGGTTCACCGGGGACTCCAGGGGCTTCAGGGACAGGAAGTCCGCCACAAAGGCAGCACAGCCCCTCCAGTGGTGGAGTTCAGGGTGCTCTGGTGCCGTGGGCCGGAGAGTGGTGGACACAAACTTCTGCAGATTACAGGACAACGTCAGACGGGTCAGAAGTCCGTTTGGGGGTGGAGGAACGGTGGGTACCTGAACTCCATTCTCATTTTCCAGGCACAGCAGCAGCGGTCTGCGTTGGGGGAACAAGTGGGAATACTGACGCTGGAAGTTGTTGCCGATCGCGACCATTCGAGCCTCAGAGGGAGAGTTGTGGAGTTCTATGGTGACTCTGGAAGCACAAACATTCATGATCATCTTGGGTGGGCGGGCCAGGAAGGGGGCAGGTAGCTGGAGGGTCCCTCCTCACTGTGGTAATATGGTTAGAGGTGGTGCAGTGAGTTCCTGCAGGTCTGAAGGGCCCTACAAGATGCCTCCATCTAAACGCAGAGTTTCCTATAAGTACCGGCGCTCTCCCTCCCTCCGAGCGGCCTCTGCTGCTCGTCTGTCCCTCCCAGGGAGACGGGTCGCTCCTCTGTGGGTCTCCTTCAGGTTTCTTCTTCTCTCTACAAGGGTTTTAAGTTTTTCCTGACCCAGGTTGAGGGTCTAAGGACAGAGGAGGTCACAAGTGTGCAGCTTGTAAAGCCTCCAAGGCAACATCGTTTGTGATTTTGGGCTCTAAATACAATAAAGTTAACGTTAAACCCCCCAGTCTGGTGTCCCACAGCTCAGCTTCCCTTCGTTTTCACTCTGGAACCTGCAGCTGGATCATAAATCATGTCATCATCATCATCATCATCATCCTAAATGATTCCATCACCATAACGTTAGAATTCAACATGCCTCGTTAGCATAGCTTCTTTTCTCTTTAGCCTCTTGTCTGCAAGTGTGAGTGTGTGTGTGCTCACAGCAGAGCTTTGTGCTCCTCCTGCCGCTGTGATCCTCCTCTGCGCTCCTCCTGCCGCTGTGATCCTCCTCTGTGGTCCTCCTGCCCCTGTGATCCTCCTCTGTGCTCCTCCTGCCCCTGTGATCCTCCTCTGTGGTCCTCCTGCTGCTGTGATCCTCCTCTGTGCTCCTCCTGCCCCTGTGATCCTCCTCTGTGCTCCTCCTGCTGCTGTGATCCTCCTCTGTGCTCCTCCTGCCCCTGTGATCCTCCTCTGCACTCCTCCTGCCCCTGTGATCCTCCTCTGCGCTCCTCCTGCCCCTGTGATCCTCTTCTCTGCTCCTCCATGTCTGCAACATAAATACACTCTTCTTTATTCACACTCATCTCGCGGTTGGCTTTTCTGTGTGTGAGCAGGTGATTTAGTCACCTGTCATTTTCCATCATCCCGTTCACCTGAGTGCGTTTCTCCTGTGTGACCACTTTATCCCTGCTCGTTAATGCTCTTTAGATCAAACAGTTTAATGCGTCCTCACTGCACGGTCACGTGTTAATCACATGATGATGAGCTAAACAGATTATGTGGAATGTGAAATATGTCTGGAGTCTGCGCGCGACACGCTGGAACTTTTTAATTTTAGCTTCCCCCAAACATCGGTAAGTCTTCCGACTTTGTGACTCACCTTTTTCTTTCTCGCCGATACGCAAAAGACACTTGAGGATTTTCAACTCGGGTCTCCGCCGCAACCAAACATTCCGTCGTAGCCATAGAAACAGCGGGGCGCGATGATGTCACGGGGCAGACGCCACCCACAAGCGGAGGGCGAATCTCGGATGGTTTAACTGGGAGGGCGGAACTTCCAGTTAGCCAAAACACCATCACGTTTATCCGAGTGTCCATGTGTGGCTGTTGGAACCCAACTGGTGCTGAGACGCACCTGCTCCCGTCAGTAACCAAGGTCCTCCAGCTCATTTCTGAGCTGCTTCCTCCTCAAACACACAACAAAAGCACCCAAAGAGTGCTAAATAAAGAGCTTTAATGTGTCTTTCTATACTGTAAATATATCCAGGATACATGTAGTAAAGAGCATCGTACACAGGAAGAGAATACGCTTGGCTCGCCATACGTGGAGCCAGAGTTCAAGTACGCAGCTCAGTTATAGCATCAGATACGTCGCAGTGCTTTCTTGGCAGATGGAAGAAGGTTCGAAGCATAGAGAGCATAGAAGTTATCTGGAAGAATCTCATCATGCGGCGCTTTATATTGCAGACGACTTTGGTATGATGGCGGCAGAGAACAGCGGATCCGTGGAAACCAGGACCCGGATCGGCCACCTTCTCCTCTGGGATCCAGGAGCTGCAGACTGGTGGGTGCAAAACGGGCCGAACGGAACCAGATTTCAATACCAACAGAAGCTGTGGGGGATGAACATTCGGTGCTGGCTTGAAACCGGCTGTTGGCTCATGGAGCGTCTGCTGGATCTGGTCTCGGCTGAGAGACGCAGACGGTCAGAGGACAGACGCAGGTGAGCCCCCGATGCGGCAGATGAAGGATTATGTCTAAGAACTGTACACAAGGTTACTGTAAACTACTGAGCACGTTTACATTCAACAGTCAGGCCACGTTGTCGTGGCAACCTGGAGGCCTCCGTCCTGGACCTGCAGCCGTCCCCGCCTGCGTTGCCCCGGCGACTGGTCACTTCCTGGGGACAACAACCTCCACAGCAGCCCCCCCAGAAACGCTCCGGCCTCTCTCTCTTCACATCAACGCTTCTTCACAGCTAGAAAAATCTAAATTCACATTAGCAACAACATCAAACACAAAAAATCATTCATGTTTCTGAAAGTCCTAAAAGAAGTGGGAGGGAGGCAAAGCTCCGGCGTGCCCCCCCCGTCCCGGGTCTTGGACCTGAAGGGTCACCTTCCTCTCGTGTCCTCGTGCTCCGGCTCCCTCAACAAAGACTAAAAATAAAAGCACGAATCCTTTTTAAACGATCACAAACCAAGAAAAGCCCCCGAGGATCTACACAACACATAAATAGGACCGGATTCTAGCACGCCGGCGTGGGGGCGGCGTAGGGGCGGCGTGGGGGAGGGACGAGCGGGGCCCAGACACCCGAAGAGCAGCTGCAGGTGTTACTCAGCTCTGGCGACCTCTCAGCCGTCCCGTCGTCGCCCTCATGCCGGCGCCGACCACGGCCCGGATGTTATTCTGTCCCGGCTCGGCCCCCAGAGTCCCCATCGGGCCCGGCGTTGTTTCCAGAACAACAAAGCTGCACAGAATTCCACATTTTGCAGGATTTTGGAGCGTCGAAAATACGATGTTTATGAGTCAATGGAAGACAATTCACTCCAACACCTGGTGCGACCTGTGGGTGGCGCCGCGCAGCCGCCGTGATTATTGCCTTGCCTGTCCTCCTGGAAACAGCTGGGAACAGCTGGAAACAGCTGCGGTGACTGAGGGCTTCAGATTCTCTTTCCTTCCACGTTTAAGTCGTTTTGATCAGGTGTGACAGCTGCACTGGCTCCGCCTCCAACATGTCACATGTGCAAACTCCGCCGATGGCAGCAGCAAACACGTTCCCTTTGTTAATGAGGTGGTGAAGTGAGGATCCCCCCCCACCCCACCCCCCGCCCACGCTGACGTCGGCCGAGCCAGCCTCCCCGTGTCTCCCTGAGGGCCGGTCTTGTGACTGCCGCCAGTCCCAGGTGGCGTCTAAGTGGACAAAGGTGAGAAGAGGAGGCCGCTCCTCTGTGATGACGACCTCCAGGATGGGGGTCAGGAGAAGCAGACTCCGCCTCCAGAGGGCAGGCAGCAGTCTGGGCCCACGTGATGAGGTCATGATTAACACCCGCCTCGTGATGATGTCAGAAGAGCAGGCTCCGCCTCCTGGAAGGACTGTTAGCTGAAGAGAAGCAGGACAAGGTGTTGTTATTCCGGGCCGATCCGACAGCGCGGCAGCTTCAAATGAGAAGGGAAGGGTCACCTGGGTCAGCGGACACCGTCGGTCTCACCGCTTCTCTCTCCAGCTGAATCTCCGGCAGACTGAAGATGGACGTGGCTGAAAAGACAACGGGCGAGATGGTGACGCCGCCGCGCACGTGGCTCAAAGAGCAGGGAAACATGCTGCGCTCTTACTGTCGGGAAGCGTCTTCACTCTCCTCCCGAGGTTCCCGAAGTAACAGTGAGACATGGACTCTTCTGCTGAGACTCTCTTCTTCCCCTCAAACTGCGGGTTCAAAAGTCAACGTATGGGTTTACACGCAAAACATCGGAACCACGTCGGAATCCTGGCGTTCACTGACCTGCAGGAATTTTGATAACAGATCCACTCCTTCGCTGCTCAGCCTGAACAAAAGACACACAGCAGCGCCGTTAGTGAACGCTAGCAGACCCGAGAGAATCGTGAGCCAACCTTTGACCTCTGCAGCGTTACAGCGCCATAGAGGCTGTGTGGTGGAGGGTGGTACTGCGCTACCTGGGCGTGTGGTTACTCAGTTTGTCGGCTCTGTACTGAGGGTAGTTGTAGGCCACAAACTCCTCATTAGAGCTGATCCCAGGCCAGGTGTGCTCCGTGGGTGTTCCTGAGCACACAGAACATGCACCAGTAAGGACGACGGCGTTCCCTCTCAGTGAGGATGAACCTGACTGCTTCTCACCCAGCAGCTTGAAGATAAAATGAAGCTCCTCTTCCACCGTAGAACCAGGAAAGAGAGGCCGACCCGTCACCATCTCATAGAAGATACATCCAACACCCCTTCAAACATGACGGCAGAGACAGGGACAGGGACAGAGACAGGGACAGGGATAGGACAGCTCGTTAAAGGGTTCCACACAAGAGGCCCGGAGGTTCTTTCAGCAATACTGACCACATGTCGATGTGAGTGGAGTAGTCTGTGCTGCCCAGCAGGATGTCCGGCGGTCGGTACCACAGCGTCACCACCTCGTTGGAGTATGTTTTGGTTGGGATGGACTTTGCTCGGGCCAGGCCTGAAACACATGTTGAAGTGTTGTGGTCTGCAAGGCTCAACCCTCCACGTGTGAAGCTAATTACAGCAAAAAGTGGCTCCGTTCACCGACGGGGGTCCAAACCCACCAAAGTCGGCCAGTTTGAGCTCTCCTCGCTCGTTGATCAGCAGGTTCTGGGGCTTCAGGTCCCGGTGGAGAACTTTCCTCCGATGACAGTACGACAAACCGCGAAGCAGCTGGAAGAGAAAGAGCTGCAGAGAGAAGACCATCTGGGTCAGAACCAGAAGTATGTGTAACAGTGTGGTGGCCTTCAACTGATTGTGGTCGCCATGACGACTGAATGGAGGCAGGTCTCACTTTGACGTTGTGAACGTTGATGAGGTTCCCACAGTCATCCAGGTACTGTTTCAGATCTTTGTCCTGGAACAAAAACCGTCCTCAGATCCATACACCAAATAACAAGAGCGTGTGTGTGAGTGTGAGTGTGTAAGTGTGCGTGTGTATGTGTGTGCGTCTCACCAGATACTCAAACACCAGTGTGAGGGATTTCTGTGTGTGGATGATGTCATGAAGAGTAACAATGTTGGCATGTTTTAAATCCTTCAGCAGCGACACTGAGGGGAGGAAACACAACAATAAGCAGAAGCACGCGTAGACAAACACACACACACGCACGCACGCACGCGCACACACACGCACGCACGCGCGCGCGCACACACACACACACACACACACACACACCCATCCATGAGACCTGTGGCCCCACCTGAACCTGCTCTCATCTGAGCGGCTGCAAACCTGATTGATGCTTTCCACTGATGCTAAATCTGAGCTCTACACAGGAGGAAGAGGAGGAGGAAGAGAACGAGGAGGAGAAGGAGGAAGAGGGGGAGGAGGAAGAGCAGGAGGAGCAGGAGGAAGAGGAGGAGGAGCAGCAGCAGGAGGAGGAGCAGAATGAGGAGGATGAGGACCAGGAGGAGGAAGAAGAGGATCAGGAGGAGGATGAAGAGCAGGAGGAGGAGGAGGATGAAGGCCAA
The DNA here is from genome assembly GCF_901000725.2 of Takifugu rubripes. NCBI lineage: Eukaryota > Metazoa > Chordata > Actinopteri > Tetraodontiformes > Tetraodontidae > Takifugu > Takifugu rubripes. Next base: position 477,417 of record NC_042287.1, on the reverse strand, counting down.
CGTGTGGTCATGGCTATACCTTCTCTGATGGCTGTACACGGAGCTCCTTCCTCGTGTTCAAGGCGAATTTCCTTCAGAGCTACAAGGTTATCGGTCAGCTTACTGCGACCTTTATACACTGTAGCGTAGGTCCCCTACAGACAGACAGGTAGCCAGGGACAGGGATACAGACAGACAGACAGGAAAAGCAGCCAGTCAGAACAGTCAGACCACCAAGTGAGAAGTGAACAGGTTGACCTTCACCTCTCCCAGTTTGTCCAGTTTGATGTACGTCTCCAGTTTGCCAAAACCAATTTCTGACTGCAGATAAACAGACAGGCAGAGTTAAAGGACAATAGGCAACAAATGTCCAACTGAACAAAGTCCAACAGAAACAGACGGACACACCAGCGACACTCTGTGAAGACGCCTGCTGATTGGCTGCTCGAAAAGAGACGGACCGATCACGTTGAACTTCTCCAGGTAACCGTCTGGGAGGCGGATGTCAGCCGGGAGAGACAGACGTTTGTTAATGTCCTGAAAGACAAGAGCAGAGCTGCTGACAGGGCCTGGGTCCATGAGGGCCAAGAGGTCCATGAGGGCCACGAGGACCATGAGGTCCATGAGGTCCATTAGGGCCATGAGGTCCATGAGGGCCAAGAGGTCCATGAGGTCCATGAGGGCCAAGAGGTCCATGAGGACCATGAGGGCCATGAGGACCATGAGGTCCATGAGGACCATGAAGACCATTAGGTCCATGAAGACCATGAGGTCCATGAAGACCATGAGGTCCATGAGGACCTTGAGGTCCATGAGGACAAGGTTTAGCACCAGAAGCAACACACAGGACGAGAACTGAAATGTTGTCATGGAAACAGCCTCCTTGGTCTGCTCCTCCCAAACCCCCTGCAGGTTGGATCCAGAGCAGTGAAACCAGAAAACTGAACGGGAACCTTGAGGTTCACCACCGGGTCTGGGGTTAGACCTGCAGCACGACTTGGACAGGTGTGACACAATCTGCAAACGTGTGGAGAGCTTCAAACATGAATGGTGGCGAGGGTCTCCATGGCAACACTGCCTCCCCACGTGGGGGCGCTTCTACCACAGCAAAAGACTTCCTGTGTCTTTGAACTGCGCACGTGCATGTGCATGTGTACGGCTGTGCCCACACTAGAATCCTGAGTCCAGAGGGGTCAAATACAGCTTCACAACACACGAGTGTGTCTGTGTGTGAGTGTGTGTGTGTGTGTGAGTGTGTATGTGTGTGTACCTCAGTAGAGATCTTCTTGTTCCTCAGCCTCACTTTCACTGGACTCTGAACACCATCTGAGGATGGAGGGTCACTCTCTCCATCCGAACTCATCTTCACATCCTCGTGGACGATTTCTGGACACACAAACACACACAGTTACACACAGAAAGCAAAGGTATTAACACAGCATGTAGCAGCAGCGTAGCATTAGCATTAGCAGGGCTGTGGTGCTGCGGCAATGATGCTGCTGTCGTGCTGCTGCTGTATTACTGGTGCTGTGGTGCTGCTGTAGTGTTGGTGCTGCTGCTGTAGTGTTGGTGCTGCTGTGCTGCTGCTGTGGTGTGCTGCTGCAGTGTTGGTGCTGCTGCTGTGGTGCTTGGTGCTGCTGCTGTGGTGCTGCTGCAGTGTTGGTGCTGCTGCTGTAGTGTTGGTGCTGCTGTGCTGCTGCTGTGGTGCTGCTGCAGTGTTGGTGCTGCTGCTGTAGTGTTGGTGCTGCTGCTGTGGTGCTGCTGTAGTGTTGGTGCTGCTGTGCTGCTGCTGTGGTGCTGGTGCAGTGTTGGTGCTGCTGCTGTGGTGCTGCTGTAGTGTTGGTGCTGCTGCCGTGGTGCTGGTGTCGTAGTACTGGTGCTGTCGTGTTGGTGCTGCTGTGGTGCTGCTGTGGTGCTGCTGTAGTGTTGGTGCTGCTGCTGTGGTGCTGCTGTAGTGTTGGTGCTGCTGCTGTGGTGCTGCCAGTACCCAGGCGTGCCGTGTGGTTCAGGTAGGAGCTCAGGCTGCGTCCCAGGCTGCGAGGTTTCCTCAGAGAGCTGCCGTACGACTGCAGGAGGGACTGAACCGACGAGGAGGAGCCTCGAACCTTCAGCCCCCCAGAAGAACCACGAACAGAGACCACCTCTGGGGGGAGAGCAGAGGGTCAGAGGTCAGGGAGGTAAAGGAGGTCAGAGGTCAAGGAGGTAAAGGAGGGAACAGTGCAGAAATGATAGAAACATGAAAGAAAGGAGGATGAAACGGTGAGAAAGAAGAAATGGATGACGGGCAAAGATAATAATAGATGAGATACAAGAAGATGGAGGGATGGAGGTATGATGGAGGGATGGAGGGGAGATGGAGGGAGATGGAGGGATGGAGAAGAGATGGAGGGATGGGGGATGGAGGGATGGAGAGGAGATGGAGGAATGGTGGATGGGAGATGGAGGGATGGGGAGATGGAGGGATGGAGAGGAGATGGAGGGATGGAAGATGGAGGGGAGATAGAGGGATGGAGGGGAGATGGAGGGATGGAGAGGAGTTGGGGGATGGAGGGGAGTAGAGGGATGGAGAAGAGATGGAGAGATGATGGAGGGATAGAGGGGAGATGGAGGGATAGAGAGGAGATGGAGGGATGATGGAGGGGAGATGGAGGGATGGGGAGATGGAGGGATGGGGGAGATAGAGGGATGGAGGGGAGATGGAGGGATGGGGGAGATGGAGGGATGGGGAGATGGAGGGATGGAGGGGAGATGGAGGGATGGAGAGGAGTCGGAGGGATGGGGGAGATGGAGGGATGAGGGAGATGGAGGGATGGAGGGGAGATGGAGGGATGGAGAGGAGTTGGAGGGATGGGGGAGATGGAGGGATGAGGGAGATGGAGGGATGGAGGGGAGATGGAGGGATGGAGAGGAGTTGGAGGGATGGGGGATGGAGGGATGGGGGAGATGGAGGGATGGAGAGGAGATGGAGGGATGGGGGAGATGGAGGGGAGATAGAGGGATGGAGGGGAGATGGAGGGATGGAGAGGAGTTGGGGGATGGAGGGGAGTAGAGGGATGGAGAAGAGATGGAGAGATGATGGAGGGATAGAGGGGAGATGGAGGGATAGAGAGGAGATGGAGGGATGATGGAGGGGAGATGGAGGGATGGGGGAGATAGAGGGATGGAGGGGAGATGGAGGGATGGGGGAGATGGAGGGATGGGGAGATGGAGGGATGGAGGCGAGATGGAGGGATGGAGAGGAGTCGGAGGGATGGGGGAGATGGAGGGATGGAGGGGAGATGGAGGGATGGAGAGGAGTTGGAGGGATGGGGGAGATGGAGGGATGAGGGAGATGGAGGGATGGAGGGGAGATGGAGGGATGGAGAGGAGTTGGAGGGATGGAGGGATGGGGGATGGAGGGATGGGGGGTGGAGGGATGATGGGATGGAGGGATGATGGATGCAGACAGAAGGGGGGACAACAGGGACAGTGACACAACAGAACTCCAAACACTCAGGTGTGTTCCGAGTTACACGTTACTTACTAACCCAACCCTCACAGAGTTAGTCTGTGTACAGGAGTACAGGTGTGTTACCTGAGTCACTGTGTGATGTCACTTCCGGGTTGATGGCGTCATTCAGCATCCTGTCCCCTCCCCCGGCCCCTCCCCTCCCTAAGGTGAGGGACAGCTGTCGTTTGATCTTCCTCATCCTCTCCATCAGCGGGGGGCGGGAGGGCGGGGGAGGGTGTGACGCGGAGGGGGGCGGGGCTGCCAGTCTGGAGACCGCACCTGGGCAGGTAGAGCAGAGAGCACGTGATGGTCAAAGTGTTGTGGCGTTGAGGCAAGTGGTGCAGGTTCAACTCCCGGCCTGGGGTCGACACACAGATGCTCCTCACTGGTCACACCAGCAGCGTAATTACATCCTTATTACGCAGCCATGCCTTTATAAACATGTAGTTATCATTTACTAGCATTACGACTCGCCAAAGAAGCTCCAAAGGCTCGAGATTATCGGGCTAATACCCCAATAAGAGCTTCTTTACCTGACGGCTAACAGGCTAAGGCTGGACGGACGGACAGGTAATCTACCTGCCGCTAACACCTGACGGGCGGACGGACGGACAGCCGGGTTATCGATCTGCCGCGGCGGTCTGTGGGACCCCCATCGCGTCACCCTGGACCTGCTGTGTGTAGCAGCTAGCAGCTAACGTTTTGTGGCGGCTCCGAGAGCCGCGGTCCCGTCTACGTCCCTGCGGCCGTGAGCGGAGGCCGGGCTCCGTCTACGTCCTGAGCAGCCGCGGAGGCGGAGCGGGCTCTTCTGTCGAGCTGCGCACCTCGACAGACCGTCAGGAAACCTTTGCCTTACCGGGAGGAAGCGTCCCGGTCCGTCCCGGGTTATCTGTGGCTCGGTTCAGTCTGACACAGTGCCCGAACCTTCGGGCTCCCAGTAATCCGCAGCCATGTTGCTGCTCCGATCAGCTCCGCTCCTCCGGCACGTCCCGGCGGAGAGACACACGGCACCCGCCTTGACGTCACACGGCGACGCCTTTGGATTCCTCCCCACTCCGGTACCGGACCGGTTCGAGATGACCTTGGATCAAACTTTTATTTAGACCTACCGGCCGACCGGAGACACGTTTAAGCCACATTCTTGTTTCTATCGGCGGTGGCGCCAAAATAAACGGTTCAGAGGCTGAAAAGATCAAAGCAATAATAAGACGCTGGCGGTCACATCAAAGGGTTCCCGGCTTGAGGGTCAGAAAAGAACAGCCCGACAACCAAAACCCAGAAGTTCTCATGAGGTTGTGACGTCATTTAATGGAGGGCGACTCCCACAAATGGATGAAAGAGTTCCAAAACCACCATGACAACCAGTTCACCCCCCCCCCCCCCCCGAACACACACAAACATATAACCGGGCGGTTGTTTTATTTTGAAAGAGCCTTCTTGTGTCCATCCTGTCGGCCTGTCTGACCTGGTCTGAACCTGTTCAAACCCAACCGTCAGTCTGCCGTGGAGGCCCTGAAGATTTTGGCCAGCAGAGACGTGTTTGAGTGGCTCTGCTGCTGGAGCTGGCCGCTCTTCTCCAGCTGTTTCTGGCTCCTGCAGCTCTTCCTCCTCTTCCTCGTCTGGATCTCCTCCTCGGTCTGGCGCTGGCTGAAGTCCCACGTCCTCTCCTCCACCTGCAGTGATGCACAAACATGGACTCAGTGTGGCCTCAGGACGCCGCAGCGGTGTTTGGAGGAGAGCTTCACCTGCTGGCCTTCCTGCTTCCTCCTCTTCCTCAGCTTCTCCAGGTGAGCACTCTTGTCCACGTTACTCAAGTAGAAACTGGTCTCCCTCTTTGCCTGCGACACCTCAGTGCGGAGCCTCTGTTGCAGCACTGTCTGCTCGTAGGCCAGCCGCTCACTCAGGTGGGTCCACTGGAACTTGTGCAGGTACTGCAGACAGACGGACGGACAGATGTCTCAGCTTCAAGAAGAACAGCTGCTCCCATGTTTCAGTTACATCTGGATAATACAGCTATCGTCTTTATATCACCTGAGAGAAGCTAACCCTGATGCTAGCCTGTCAGCTACTCATCTGGACGACTGTGAGTCACAATGCTAACTCTAAACAGGCACCTCACTATGTAGCAAATGTCCCTTCATTTCTCCTGACACAATTACAACATTTCTTCCTGTTGAATCTCATTTTTACGGCAGAATAAGATAAGGAGCGCGAGAACATCTGTACGGCAGCTGGAGCAGCGGCGGAGATGTGGGCCATCGCCCTGCTGGGGTACCGTATTTTCACGACTATAAAGTGCACCTAAAAGCCTAGAATTTTCTAAAAATCTACGGTGCACCTTTTAACCCGGAGCGCCTTTTGTATGGATTACGGTAATATTGGTTAATCGCGGCTACCGTAGTCAGTAGGCGTGGCCGAAGTAACAGCAGTAAGAGCGATAAATAGGAATTCAGTCCCAAACCATTTCTGTCTGTAAAGACCCCAAAATGGTTCCTTGCAAGAGACACGCTTACGACGCAGAGTTCAAACTGAAGGCTATCAGTCACGCAGTTGAACACGGAAATAGAGCAGCAGCAAGAGAATTTAACGTGAATGAATCAATGATGCGGAAGTGGAGGAAGCAACAAGACGACCTGCGCCAGGTAAGAAAGACTAAACGGACTAAAGATGAGTGAGTGGCTGAGAGAAATTTACGTCAAGAGACCGGGTGGCTTTTTTCACGCAGCTCCGTCCCTCTTGGTCTGCGACTCCATGCGCACCCATATCACCGATGGTGTAAAAAAAACAAGTGAAGCACACTAATTCAGTTCTTGCCGTCATTCCGGGTGGATTAACAAAGGAACTGCAGCCGCTAGATATTGGTGTCAACAGGGCATTCAAAGCTAGACTGCGAACTGCGTGGGAGCGGTGGATGACGGAAGGCGAACACACGTTCACCAAGACGGGGAGACAGCGCCGAGCAGCATACGCCACTATCTGCCAGTGGATCGTAAATGCCTGGGCTGATATATCAGTCTCGACCGTGGTCCGAGCTTTCAGGAAGGCAGGGATTGTCACTGAAATGCCAGACAACACCAGCGACACTGACCCTGATGACGACTTTGACGAGACGGAGCCGGCCATGTTGGACGCCGTATTCGCACAACTGTTCAATTCAGACACCAAAGAGGAAGAATTCGAGGGATTCCTGGATGAGGAATGAACTGATAAAGTGAGCTTTACGTGTTTCTTTTGTGTGTTTACAACTTAACAAGGCTGGTCATACTGTGAATATGGACATTACCGTTTGAACAACGTTGTTATATTGCTATTGCTATCGCTTTGCACTACTTTGAGAGTTCGAGTTACCGTATATTGTGTTTGCACTAACGTTTGATTTACCGCAACGGTACTACGTGATAAAAATGTTGCACTAAATCGAAGATTGATTAAACTCCACTATCCACTAGGTGATAAAAATGTTGCACTACCTGTTATAACTCGCTGTTATTAAACGAACTGTGTTACGCAAAAACACTACGTCGCTCTGGAAAATTAATAAAACAGCTGTTTATTCATTTTGGGAGTGAATGGAGTTGTGAGAATGCCGGTTTGTATTCTATTAATAAAGTTTGACCGACTTATCTAGCCGTTTTATTGAGATTCCCTTTAGCGCAGCTCGATCTACTGAATGCGTCGTGAATCCCCAGGCACTACGCAGTTTCTATGCTATGCGCCTTATAACGCGGTGCGCCCTGTGTATGAAAATAGTTCTAAAATAGGCCGTTAATTGAAGGTGCGCCCTATAATACGATGTGCCTTATGGTCGTGAAAATACGGTACCTTAATGGACCAGAGATCGGAATAAAACTTCTGGCGTTTCTTGGTTCCCATGGGCGTGTTGTGGAGAGACGCCGCCACTTTCTTCGCCACACGTTTGTCTCTGAACTCCACCCAACCTTCAGTGAAATCGCACCTCCTCAAGCCAGACCTCTTCTTCCTCCTCCTCACCTGCTGGTCTGGGGAGGACACAGACGTGGAGTTTAGAGCCTGGCGGAGAGCGAGAACGCCTGACTTGTCCCTCACCTTCAGGCTGCAGGAAGACGCGTCCAACCTCTCCGTAGGAGGACAGCATGTTCCTCAGGTGTCTGGGCCTCAGCCTTGGGGGGATGTGGCCCAGGTAGATGATGCCTGGAACACACTTCTGGCCTGGACCGGACGTTCTGCCAATAGAAACGTTCTTCTCAACAGAAAAGTCTTCATCGGTGTCCTTGTGCCCACCACCCTCATCTGCATTCATCCATTCATCATCGTCGGTGTCTTCATCACCATCATCATCACACCCACCCCCCTGGTCCTCCTTCATCTCCTCCTCTTCCAACTTTCTCTCCATATCCCTGCAGAAAAAACACAGATTCGAGTCCCTGCCAACATCTGCTAAACTTCCCCTTTAACATCTGGATAAATAAAGCTTCTACACTTGATTACATATAGTTAATGTAACGCCAAATGTTATATGTGCTACTGCTGCTGGTGTAAAACCTGCCGATATGTGGTGAAATACGGTTACAACATAGACATTACATCTTGGTACGCGCGGGAACATGTTACTGCTGTTGGGTGGTCAGACTTTAAAACTGCTTTTTGTCACCTTTAAAACGCGTTAACTTCAAACCAACCAAACGCAAAACTCACCCCGAGACTTTTAAAACATTCCCAACTAAACAGGACGGTTCTACGATGCCGATGTCACACGTGAACTCTGTCGCACGTTGATGACGTATGGACACAGCCGCCTTCTTCTTCTGTGGTGGTTTGCAGACGCGGTTTCAGCGCATACTGACATGGCGGAATGTTTTGAAGTGGCTTCAGAAAGCGTATATAGTCCCAATTTAGTGTGAATATAGTCTGAATATATGTAAATGCTAGCATTCAGGGGCGGATATGCAAAGACCCGTGTCAAGTCTATCTTTGAACCCCGGCGTTAAAGTTAAACTGGTCAGCGCTGGTTTCCAGTTCACCACCGACCTCCTCCACGTCAAGCCGCAGCAGCTCAGTAAAGGTGACGTTTGAGATAGAAAACGCTTAAATGTCAGTGTTTCTGTGTTGAGATGTGAAATCCACTGTACTGCTGCAGAAGCTGCACTCAACCAGCAGGAGGCGCTGGAGGTGCTGCAGGCAGTGAGGAGAGCAGATGAAGGAGCAGCCTCCTCCTCCTCGACAGCCCTGGAGTTGCTGCAGAAGGAGGAGGAGGAGCTGAGGAGCATTGTGACCTTCTCCTCTCAGCTGGACGCTGCTCTGGGAGGTGGAGCACCGGTGGGGAGGGTGACTGAAGTGTGTGGAGTTCCAGGAGTGGGGAAAACCCAGCTGTGGTCAGACACACACACACACCGATCACTAGAGTCAATAAGACCACCTGACCCTGTTGGGTTGGCTGAAGGTGTACTTGTGCCAGTAGCGTGTTGTCCCTACCCGTGTCTGATGGCCTCCTCCCCTCAGCCTGCAGCTGGCGGTGGATGCCCAGGTGCCTCGGTGTTTTGGCGGCGTTGGCGGTCAGGTGGTTTACATTGACACCGAGGGCAGCTTCCTGATTCAGAGGGTCGCGGACTTGGCCGCTGCTGCCGTCAACCACTGCTCCTTACTGGTGGAAGACCAGGAGCAGCGCGTTGCCATGGAGACCTTCACGGTGGAGTCCATCCTGTCAAATATGTTTGTGGTAATAATGCGTCCATATTCCTCACATGGGACCGTCGTGCCGCTCCGGGTACTCGGGTACTCATCTGCTTGGTCTTTCTCAGGTCCGTTGTCATGACTACATAGAGCTGCTGGCGGAGCTTCACCTGATGCCCGGCTTCCTGTCCGATCACCCCAGGGTCCGCCTCCTGGTAATCGACAGCGTGGCGTCTCCTTTCCGGCCGCTCTTTGATGAGCTCCTGCAGCGAACCCGCCTGCTCAGCGGTTTCGCCCAGCAGCTCCTCTCCATGGCAACCAGCCACGACATCGCAGTGGTGATAACCAACCAGATGACCACGAGGGTGCAGGGCGCACAGTCCCAGTTGGTCCCCGCCCTCGGGGACAGCTGGGGCCACGCTGCCACCATCAGGCTCCTCCTCCAGTGGGAGGGGCCACAGCGTCTGGCTATCATCGTGAAATCTCCTTGTCACAGGGTTTCCACCGTCAGGTACACGATCACCTCTGAGGGCTTCAGGGACGCTGAGCAATGGTCAGAACCACTCAGCCAATCAGAGACTGGTAAACAAGGTGTCTAAAGGTGAAAAGGCCCAGACCAGGTCCGCGTGCCGTCCTGGATCGTGAAGTTCTAGAAGAGACTTGAGTGTGGTGCATTTCTCCTGTAATGACCTTCGAACGGGGTGGTAATAAAGGGCTGAGCCAGGCAGAGGTGGGGGTTTGGGTCCCTGCACAGCTGCACCAGAATACGTCTCCTGTCTGGGATCAGGAGGATCAAAGGAAATCACGTCTCCTGTCTGGGATCAGGAGGATCAAAGGGAATCAAGGGTGGCGAGGTAAACACTCCACATCTGTCTCACTCCAAACACAAGCGGAGGAGGAGGGATGATAAACTTCTTTCTTCACAGACGTCTCATTCTTCCCACCGAAACCTCTAAATCTGCATTTTTACCGCTGCTGGTAAAATGCCGCCGTGTTGACGGGACAGGGAGAAGGCCAGATATTCAGGTGGCAGCCTCAACAGGTGGCCTGATCGGTCCTGAAATAAGAGTTTCAACAGAAGGAAACGGCGTCATTGTGGTTGTGAACAGAATGAGACTGAACCAGTTGTGTCCAGTTGTCATCAGGCTCTAGCAGTGCTGTCTTTGTGTCCATTAAACTTTTTAAAATGAACAAAGAAACTGCCTCGTGTAGTCACGTGACTCCGGAACCCCCGCAGTGCCGTGCTGCAGCCGGCAGAGGGCGACGGAGCGCCGCCTCAACAGAGATGTTCGCCGGTGATGATCCACTCTGGCAGGACCGCACAACCTGAAATGTGTGACTCGCGCGCGAGCACGTGGTTTGTTCGTGCGTGCGAGAGATGGTCCTGGTGGTGCTTCGGATGAGAAACTGAAGCAGACACATGCGAGGGAACTGGCGGAACAGAGCAGCGACGGGAGACAGCAGTAGCAGCCCGGGAGGAGACGGGTCCCTGCTCCGGTATGTCCTGGTCTCGGTGTGGACCAAGAGTCCAACCAGCCTCAGCTGCCACTAACTACCTCAAACAACGAGTTATTGTTATTGACGCGTTTGATTCTGGCGACGACAACTGATGACGGGGGTTAGGAGAAAGTTAAACTGTTTAAGAATGATGGCGATGACGTCTCACTCTTCCAGAAATAAGTGAGCGGTTCGTTTGATGCTAATTATTAAGATGAATAATTGTATATGCTAATCATTTACGGAGGAGCTTTAAATGGGTTTGCAAAACTGGTCACAAGTGTGTTTGTAAAATTTTAACGAGCAGATTAAATGAAGTTGGAAATGAGAAGTCAAAAACAATGTTGAAAATAATGTGTAATTAATGTGTAATATGTAAATTGTAATTCTCCTCCCAAAAGATGATTAAAGTCATTTGTGTCAGGAGTCAAGGCTCCTGTTGCTGACTGACTGGCTGGTTGATTGATTGGTTGATTGATTGATTGTGTTTTGTAGGTGTCAGCAATAGCATGAGCACCTTCTGCTCGGTATGATGTCATCAGACCACGCCCACTCCCCCATCTGCTCCCAACATCTTTCTGTCCCGGTGCTGATTGGACACGTGCCACCTCAGCCCCGCCTTCTCCTCTGGCTTTTGCTCCTGATTGGTGGAGAGGTTTTGCAGGTGAGCAGCTCTCATCAGCACTTCCACCCTCATTCCATAAAGATAGCTGGTGACATCACTTTGGGGGGGCTGTTCCCCATCCACGCCCGCGGCCCGCACGGCCTGCCCTGTGGGGAGCTGAAGAAGGAGAAGGGGATCCACCGAATGGAAGCCATGTTGTACGCTCTGGATCAGATCAACAGTGACTCAGAGCTGCTGCCAAACATCACGCTGGGGGCCCGCATCCTGGACACCTGCTCCAGGGACACCTACGCCCTGGAGCAGTCGCTAACCTTTGTTCAGGCCCTGATCCAGAAAGACACGTCTGATATCCGCTGCTCCAACGGAGACCCGCCCATCATACGCAAACCCGAGAGGGTTGTGGGAGTGATCGGAGCGTCGGCGAGTTCCGTGTCCATCATGGTGGCCAACATCCTGAGACTGTTCGAGGTAAATGATGTGAGCGACGGACAGCAGCAGAAGCTGTCTGTGTCCGCAGGTGTGTCTCAGATTCCCGCTAGTCCTCTAGCAGGCCCCACGTCCCCTGTTGGTGTAGCACCACTGGCAGACACCTCCTGCCACCTCTATGCTGATGACACAACCTTTTTAAGGGTTTTTCAAAATCAACAGTAAATAGAGAGATGAATGTTCTTCAGGGGGTTGAAAGAAAGGGTGTGTTGGTAGGTGGGTGGGTGGGTGGGTGGGTGGGTTGGTTGGTTGATGAATGGGTGGGTGGGTTGGTTGATGGGTGGGTTGGTTTGTAGGTGAGTGGGTTGGTAGGTGGGTTGGTTGGTTGGTGGGTGGGTAGGTGGTTGGTTGGTTTGTGGATTGATGGGTGGGTTGGTTGGTAGGTTGGTGGGTTGGTTGGTTGGTAGGTTGATGGGTTGGTTGTTAGTTGGTGGGTTGATGGGGGGTTGTTTGGGAGGTGGGTGGGTGCGTTGGTAGATTGATGGGTTGCTTGGTTGGTGGGTAGGTGGTTGGTTGGTAGGTGGGTGGGTGGGTTGGTTGGTGGGTGGGTTGGTTGGTTGGTTTTTAGATGGGTGGATGCATTGGTAGATTGATGGGTTGGTTGGTTGGTAGGTGGGTGGGTGCGTTGGTAGATTGATGGGTTGGTTGGTAGGTGGGTGGGTTGGTTGGTAGGTTGATATGTGAGTTGGTTGGTAGGTTGATGGGTGGGTTGGTTGGTAGGTTGATGGGTGGGTGGGTGGGTTGGTTGGTGGGTTGTCTGCGTGCATCATTGTTAGCAGTATAGTTGAGTTGAAGAAGATCTTTATTGTCTTTTCCTTTGTTTGGACACTAAAGGTTATTAAACCTTTACTGCGTGGTTCTCCATCATGCTAGCATGATGGTAGAATAACGGACTGAGTCAGCGTTGCGCCTGAATAACGATGCTCGTTCTGAAATAGTCTTTTGTTTCATCCCCCCGATTATGAAGCAGCTTTTAATGAGGTTTAATTTCCTGAACACTCCACCAACCACTCAGGCAGAATGTGTGTCTGTCTGAACTCTGAGACACGGCTGTCCCCAGTCACTCGTGTCCCCATAAGAATGTAAGAGCTGACAGTTACAGGAAGACGAGAGGCAGACAGGTGAACAGGAACACAGGTGAATACAATCAGCTACTGCGCAGAGACACAGGTGAACAGACAGGCGGGTGGGTGAAGCAGTCTGGTTGGTGGATTAATGGAAGACTGGCCGTCTCTAATGAAAGCTTTTAATGACTCACACTCATGCGTGTGTGCATGCGTGAAAGAGAGTGATTGTGCGTGTGTGTGTGCATGTGAAGATTATTAGATTATTTTGACTCAGTTTTGTTATTTTAAAACAAACAGCAGAAACACAGATGCTTCATGGGAAAATGGCTTTTTTCTGCATTCATTTAGGTTGTAAAGAAACAACCGAAAAACGAGTGTGTGTGTGTGTGTGTGTGTGTGTGTGTGTGTGTGTTTGTGACAGAGATACTACAGGATAACCAGGACTTGTGATGTGGTGGTTCTGCTCACCTCCAGCTCAGAGGTGAGAGGGGGTGAAGCTGGAACATCAACCTCATGGTCATGGTTGTCTGGCTTCACTGGAGCGTCACTGTGGTGATGATGACTGTCATAACCAGGTCTGCTATTAGGAGCTCGTTAATGTGGAGTCCTTCATTAATCTACACACACTCGCTCACTCTCTCACACACACTAATGTGATTATTATTCAGGTTATGGAAGCATTTGACACACATTCAGCTCATGTTGTTACACAATTTTAATCTACTGATGTGTGTGTGTGTGTGTGTGTGTGTTGGGGGTAATATGTATGATTTTGTTCACATTTTGGGTCAAATTCTTTCACCAGTTAATTGGGGAAAGAGCTTTGTCCCAGATTAGAAACAGCTGATGGTTTTGGGTCAACGAATATCTGAGATCTTTTCTTCAATCATCAGTTTTTGAGCCTTGAGACAGAAATCAATGACATACATGTTGTAGGTGAAGGTGATGGTGAAGATGATGGTGAAGATGATGATGAAGGTGATGATTAAGGTGAAGATGATGTGAGTGTGATGGTTAAGGTGAAGATGATGGTGAAGGTGAAAATGATGGTGAATGTGATGATGAAGGTGATGGTGGATGTTAAGGGTGATGGTGGTGATGGTGAGTGTGAAGGTGAGTGTGACGGTGATGGTGAAGGTGAAGATGAACGTGATGGTGATGGTGATGGTGATGGTGATGGTGAAGTTGAACGTCATGTTAAGAGTGATGGTGGTGATGGTGAAGGTGATGGTGAGTGTGAAGGTGATGGTGACGATAAGGGTGAACGTGATGTTAATTGTGATGGTGACAGTGAAGGTGAATGTCATGTTAAGGGTGATGGTGGTGATGGTGAAGGTGATGGTGACGGTGAAGGTCATGTTAAGGGTGATCGTGGTGATGGTGAGTGTGACGGTGACGGTGAAGGTGAAGTTGATGTTAAGGGTGATGGTGGTGATGGTGAGGGTGAAGGTGAAGGTGAACGTGATGTTAAGGGTGATCGTGGTGATGGTGAAGGTGAAGGTGATGTTAAGGGTGATGGTGGTGATGGTGAAGGTGAACGTGATGTTAAGGGTGATGGTGGTGATGGTTAAGGTGATGGTGAAGGTGAAGGTGAAGGTGAACGTGATGTTAAGGGTGATAGTGGTGATGGTGATGGTGATGGTGAACGTGATGTTAAGGGTGATGGTGGTGATGGTTAAGGTGATGGTGAAGGTGAACGTGATGTTAAGGGTGATGGTGGTGATGGTGAACGTGATGTTAAGGGTGATGGTGGTGATGGTTAAGGTGATGGTGAAGGTCAACATGATGTTAAGGGTGATAAGGGTGATGGTGAAGGTGAAGGTGATGGTCGTATGGGTCCCGTAAATCCACCATTAAATCCAGTCATCGATGTGTAAATGCGCTGTGTGAAGCACCTGTGCTGAACCAGCTTCCTCAGGTGTTGCTCATGACCTGTTCACCACAGTGATGCCTCTCGTCTGTTGGTCCCAGATTCCTCAGGTGAGCTACGCGTCGACGGCTCCAGAGCTCAGCGACAACAACCGATATGACTTCTTCTCGCGGGTGGTTCCTCCGGACTCGTACCAGGCTCAGACCATGCTGGACATCGTCAAAGCTCTGGGCTGGAACTACGTGTCCACACTGGCCTCTGAGGGGAACTATGGGGAGAGCGGAGTGGAGGCCTTCATGCAGATCTCCAGAGAGGCTGGTATTTCAAGAGCGTCCCTCAGAGTCAGAGCTGCTCTATCAGCTTTTAGAGATCTGGTTTGATGCTCAAAATAATCCCAATCTGTCATCATAAACACACTTTTGTTAGAACACCACTAGGACCCGGAGCACCGATCATAGCCTGTCCTAAAGGAACCTGGACCAGAAGACATTTTAGTGAGATGTTCCCTCTCTCTCTCTCTCTCTCTGTTTCCGCCTCCCTCGCCCTCTGACAGGCGGCGTGTGCATTGCTCAGTCTGTGAAGATCCCACGTGAACCAACAGCTGGAGAGTTTGACAAGATTGTCATGCGGTTGATGGAGACCAGTAACGCCAGAGGCGTGATCATCTTCGCCAACGAGGACGACATAAAGTAAAACTGCAAACGGCCTCGGCTCCTCTTTAAGGACCGGATGGTCATGTGACTTCTGTCCTTCCTGTAGGAGAGTCCTGGAGGCAGCGCAACGTGCCAACCTGACAGGCCACTTCCTGTTCGTGGGTTCAGACAGCTGGGGAGCCAAGAGTTCCCCCATCACAGAGCTGGAGGACGTCGCTGAGGGCGCCGTCACCATCCTGCCTAAACGGGCCTCCATAGATGGTGAGAGAGTAGAAACCATGGAAACAATGCACCATGGAGAAAGGCTGACGAGTGTGTGTGTGTGTGTGTGTGTGTGTGGTACAGGCTTTGATCAGTACTTTACATCTCGTTCTCTGGAGAACAACCGCAGGAATATCTGGTTCAACGAATTTTGGGAGGACGACTTCAGGTGTAAATTGACGCGACCTGGGATCAAACTGGACCCTGATAAGAAGAAGTGCACCGGTAGGCCCACCATGAAGGGGGGGGTAAGGGTTTATGGTTCAGGATAAACCAACGTCCACGCACGCAGGTGAGGAACGGATTGGCCGGGACTCGCACTACGAGCAGGAGGGGAAGGTCCAGTTTGTGATCGACGCCGTCTACGCGGTGGCCTACGCTCTGCACAGCATGCACCAGGACCTGTGTCCCGGCAGTGCGGGGGTGTGCAGCAACATGGACCCCGTGGAGGGACGCCTGTTCCTGCAGTACATCAGAGCCGTCAACTTCAACGGTGAGAAGAACCGTGATTCACCACTGTCTTTACCCCCACGGCAATGTTCCCTCTAAGCTGCGCGCTTGCGCAATTGCGCACTGCTTGTACATACTCAGCGCACAAGAAAATCTATGCAGCGCACAAAATAAAATTCAACAGAAACGTATTAATTCATATCTAATTTTAGAACTGATATGATCTAGTTAATTAGACCAGTAATATTGTTTTCTGCACCATTTTGCAACGTAACTCAATGAGCGACAGGTGTCCAGCCAATAATCCGATACAGTTCACTTACGCTACGCAGCCAATCATAGCATTGACAGTGTTTGCGTATGTGCCCTGCTTTTACTCGCCGTGCACGTTAGCTAGGTAACAACAGTGCAGCGGAGTTAAGAGACGCAAATGCTAATCCCTTATCATGGCGAAACGAACGGGCAGAGCCACATCCACTCATCAAGCCAAAGTAAAAAAGAAATGCGGTTCTTTTAAGATGGAATGGCTGTCGGAGTATGTGCAAATAGAAGAACAAGCGGTGAAACTGAGTGACTCTTCCTATGGTTAAAGCAGGACTCTCACATATAACATAGTACACATCTCATGAACAACAACATTTTTGTCTTTTTCATTTTATGTGCTGCTGTCATTTGATTCTTTTAATAAGCCATGTAACTTGCTATGATCCAAGGTCTTGAACACGCATGACACTGGTGTGTGGCCACAGCGTACCCATCTGATGTTGCTCACAGTGGTCCTCGGTGTGCTCAGGGAGCTTGTGTGTCTGCTCAGACACATGAAAAATTAGAGGGAACATTGCCCCACGGCTTCTTTTACACCGTTGTCCCTCTGCCGCCTCGCTGGCCTGTGAGTCCCCTGAGGACCAGGAGCTTCACATTCTCCCCAGGCCAGCAGGCTCCTCTCACAGTCCAAACACATGCACGTGGGGTTGGGTGGCGGTGAGGCTGAGGTCCAGGGTGCAGCCCTCCTCCCTCCTGGAGGCTGCTGGGACAGTAGCAGCTTCATCCTGGAAGACTTCAAATCAATCTTTCATAAAGATGAGAAGCAGCAGCAGCTGAAAGAGGCAGGGTTCCTTCAGGGGGGAAGAACCCCCCACAAGCTCTGAAGGATTAAGTGTTTGACTAGAAGGTTGTTGGTGTGGGAGAGGAGATCTTTCACTCCAGGTTCAGATCTTCCTGAAATAGAGCAGAAAAAACAAGTTCTAAACAAACTTATTGACTAACATTCAAAACTCATTAAAGATAAGATCAGCCAAGCTGCTTCCCCGAGGTTCTGTTTGTTCTGGATCCTTTAGACTCTGTTTGTTCTGGATCCTTTAGACTCCGTTTGTTCTGGATCCTTTAGACTCTCTTTGTTCTGGATCCTTTAGACTCCGTTTGTTCTGGATCCTTTAGACTCTCTTTGTTCTGGATCCTTTAGACTCTGTTCTGGATCCGCTAGACTCTGTTTGCTCTGGATCCTTTATACTCTGTTTTTCTGGATCCTTTAGACTCTGTTTGTTTTGGATCCTTTAGACTCTGCTTGTTCTGGATCCTTTAGACCCTGTTTGTTCTGGATCCTTTAGACTCTGCTTGTTCTGGATCCTTTACAGTAGACTCTGTTTGTTCTGGATCCTTTAGACTCTGCTCGTTCTGGATCCTTTAGACTCTGCTCGTTCTGGATCCTTTAAGCTCTATTTGTTCTGGATCCTTTTGTTCTGGATCCTTTAGACTCTGTTTGTTCTAGATCCTTTAGACTCTTCTGAATCCTTTAGACTCTGTTTGTTCTACATCCTTTAGACTCTGTTCTGGATCCTTTAGACTCTGTTCTGGATCCTTTAGACTCTGTTTGTTCTGGATCCTTTAGACTCTGTTGGTGTTCTGGATCCTTTAGACTCTGTTCTGGATCCTTTAGACTCTGTTTGTTCTGGTTCCTTTAGACTCTGGTGGTGTTCTGGATCCTTTAGACCCTGATGGTGTTCTGGATCCTTTAGACTCTGATGGTGTTCTGGATCCTTTAGACTCTGTTTGTTCTGGATCCTTTAGACTCTGATGGTGTTCTGGATCCTTTAGACTCTGTTTGTTCTGGTTCCTTTAAACTCTGATGGTGCTCTGCACCACCGAACAGGTGCAGCATTCCCTGTAGGTTCTGGGCGGTTCAGGTTCTGCTCTGAGCAACAGCTTCTTCTTTATTCAAGTTAAAAATAACTTAATGCACTTTACATGTTCAAGGTTGCGTGTGTGCGTGTGTGTGTGTGCGTGCATACGTGTGTGTGTGTGTGTGCGTGCATACGTGTGTGTGTGTGTGTGTGTGCGTGCGCGTGTTTGCGTGCATGTGTGTGTGTGTGTGTGTGTGTGCGTGCATTTTAATAATTAATGTGAACAGATGCTGGAATCACTCTGAAGGTTCTGAAAAGCCCAACAAAAACCCACCTCTGTTTCTTCCTGGGATGTGAAACACCTGACGGCAGCAACACCTGAGTTACATCTCAGCTCCACCATGTTCCTGATGTTCCCCTGGATCTTCAGGGCAGCCTTGTGTGGGAGTTGATGATGGCCAGAGTTGAGGAACTAGTTGATCTGCAGGTGGGTTGTGATCCGTCCACACGAGGACGGTGGAGCAGCCGTGTGGCCCTGGGGCCTGGCTGGTTGTCACGGAAACGTGCTGGCTGCTCGTTCCTCTCCATGTTTGTGTCCCAGGAACAGCCTGGTCCACCGACCTGTGGCCTGCCGCAGGTCAAAGGTCAAGCTTTATACAGCACCCTTCATGCAGAAACATGGTTGTTGACAGATCTGAGTCCTCGTTATTTGGCTAATGCGTCATTGGAAAGGGGCCGTGGCCTCAGGCTTTGGTCCAGGCCATTCCTTCTACCTTTCTTTTGTGTTTTCCAGGAAGCGCAGGGACCAGCGTGTTGTTCAACGAGAACGGGGACGCTCCCGGTCGCTACGACATCTTCCAGTTCCAGATGACCAACCACAGCAACCCTGGCTACCACCTCATTGGCCAATGGACCAACAACCTCAGGCTGAATGTAAGGAGATGAAAGAGGGAATTCATGTGTGTCTGCCCCGACGTCACCTGTCTGCCTGCCTGTCTGCCTGCCTGTCTGTCTGCCTGTCAGCTGGAGGAGATGCAGTGGTCCGGAGGAGATAAGTCAGTTCCAGCCTCCATCTGCAGCCTCCCCTGTAACCCTGGAGAGAGGAAGAAGATGGTGAAAGGTGTCCCGTGTTGTTGGCACTGTGAGGTACAGTCGCTGACCTTTCTGACCTCATCCACCAGGTTATGGGCTCCTCCCAGTGACTCTCTGTCGCGTCGTGTCCCGTCCTGTCCTGTCCTGTCTGCAGCTCTGCGACGGTTATCAGTACCAGTATGATGAGTTTACCTGCGAGACCTGTCCATCAGACATGCGTCCCGCCCCCAACAGGACCACCTGCCTCCCAACCCCCATCATTAAACTGGAATGGAACTCCCCCTGGGCCCTCGTGCCTGCCTCCCTGGCCATGCTTGGTATCCTAGCAACCAGCGCGGTGGTGATCACCTTCATCCGCTTCAACGACACGCCCATCGTCAGGGCTTCGGGGAGGGAGCTCAGCTATGTTCTCCTGACCGGTCAGTAACCAACTGGTGAGTGTCTGTATGGGGTTTCTGCTTCTAACGCCCCCCCCCCCATCCCCTCAGGTATCTTCAAAATCTACCTGATCACCTTCCTGATGATCGCAGAACCGGGCGTGGTGGTTTGTGCCTTCCGACGACTTCTGCTGGGTCTCGGCATGGCCATCACCTACTCCGCCATGTTGACCAAGACCAACCGCATCTACCGCATCTTCGAGCAGGGCAAGAGGTCGGTGACCCCGCCCAAGTTCATCAGCCCCACCTCCCAGCTCATCATCACCTTCGTGCTGATCTCTGTGCAGGTGAGCCTGGTGGCCTGCTCCCACTTCCTGCCCGCCTGAAGGGGCTTTTTTTGACCTTCGGCTGGTGTTTGTGTGCTTCAGGTCTTCGGCGTGTTCGTGTGGTTTGCTGTGGTCCCTCCTCACACCATCATCGATTACGAGGAACTGCGTCCTCCCCAGCCCAACCTGGCCCGGGGCATCCTGAAGTGCGACATGTCCGACCTGTCCATCATCTGCTGCCTCAGCTACAGCATCGTGCTCATGGTAACACAGTGACCTTCAGCCACGTCAACTCCCGCTCTTGTGAACGATAACAGGAAATAAGCGTGGCGTGTCGGTGTGTTGCTAGGTGACGTGTACGGTGTACGCCGTGAAGAGCCGCGGCGTTCCAGAGACGTTTAACGAAGCCAAGCCCATCGGGTTCACCATGTACACCACCTGCATCATCTGGCTGGCCTTCGTGCCCATCTTCTTTGGCACGGCCCAGTCCTCCGAGAAGGTGAGGACCTCTGTCAGGAGGACAGGAACCAGAGTAGACAGGCTGAAACCGTCCTGGTAGATACTGTCAGATGGACAGATGGACGGATGGACGGATGGACAGATGAAAGCAGCCCCAACTGTCCAAACCAAAACAGCTTTCAGTGTTGGTGCTTTGTTGTGTGTTGACGGGAGGAACGTGGAGACTTTAATGCAGCTGACAGACAAAGTGGAACAGTTGGATTATAGAGATTACAAAGCAGCACCAGACGTAATTATGGGATATAATTGTTCAAGCCAAAGTTAGAGCGTCGGGGGGTTGTAAGTACAGAGAAGGGAGGAGTGCGACCCCACCTGCAGGACACATGGACGCTGCAGCTGCAGTGTGTAGAAATAAGAAGAGTCTTTTTATTCTTGCATTAATGATGCTGGGGGGGAGGCGTCCGCCAGGGGACACGGGACAGGAACAGCGGCTCCATTACTGCTCTTCCTAGGTTGAGCTCCCTGTTGGTGCTGATGTGTGATCACGTGACTGACGTGATCTTCTAATGGGTCAGTACCCTGTTCAGTTCCAGAACTTTACCGCAGCTGTTTAGATGCACCTCAGTTGGAACTCTTCACTAGTCTTATGCCTGGACACTGGGACCAGGGGAGCCCTGCTCACATTCTGTCCTTCTGTGTCCACAGATGTTCATCCAGACAGCAACTCTGACTGTTTCCATGTCTCTCAGCGCTTTTGTCTCACTGGGGATGCTCTACATGCCAAAGGTCTATGTCATCCTCTTCCAACCTGAGCAGAACGTCCAGAAGAGAAAGAGAAGCTTCAAGGTGGGACGTGTCTCTTCCCGGTGGGTTGGGTCTCCTCCCGGTGGGACGGGCCTGGTGGGAGGGGCCTGGTGGGACGGGTCTCCTCCTGGTGGGATGGGCCTCCTCCTGGTGGGAGGGGTCTCCTCCTGGTGGGACGGGCCTGGTGGGAGGGGCCTGGTGGGACGGGTCTCCTCCTGGTGGGATGGGCCTCCTCCTGGTGGGAGGGATCTCCTCCCGGTGGAACGGGTCTCCTCCTGCCCACTGTTAATGTTACCTTGTCGATGTTGCCGTCTGTCTTCGTTTCAGGCTGTTGTCCAGGCACAGCTGTCAAACGAGAAACAGAACGGAGAGGTGAAGATCGAGCCCGACAGGTCCCAGTGACCCTGCAGGACGTCCCTGGTCCCAGTGACCCTGCAGGACGTTCCCTGGTCACAGGTACCCACACTCTCCTTCCAGCCTGTGTGTCTCCATCACTTCTTAGGACTGTTGTTCTGGGTAGTGTTCAGGTGGAAGCCTCCGCTACAGCATCCAGACCTGAAAGCGCCCAGATTTCAGGAATCAGCTGGCATTTCGGGGTCTAGTGAAGGTTGGGACACTTCCCAGAATGCACTGGGGTATCCTGGTTCTCACACCTGGGGGCGGAGTCGGACCATTTAGACCATGATGCTTCCTGACGCGTGGAAGCTTTGCAGATATTTCTGGTGGAGCTTCTGAATATTTCAGCTGCTTGTTAAAGATTCATCGCAGCAGTTGAGACACTGTGTGCTCCAGAGCAAGGCACTAATGCTGCAGGTTAATGGTTCTATTCCCTGCGCAGAGAAAAACCCAACCTGAGAGCAGCTCCCAGCTGAAGTTTCTTCTTTCTTACGTTGTTCAGTGTAAACAGGAATCCCTTCCACCAGAGACAGGGTTAGCGCACGTGAGAGTGCACATAACCCTGAGACTGAACACGTGAGTGTGAGAGGATGTTAAACACCCTCCTGTGATAAAAAAAACAATCAATCTTTGACTCACCCATTAGTGTTATGGTCATAACAAGGGCAGGTAGTTAACCGGTAACAGGTAGTTAACCGGTAACATGGCCACCACAGTAACTTAGCAACAGCAACACTAATACAGGTGCTATTGATGGGGCGTCGCCGTTGCCCGTCTTCCTGTCACCTGATCCCTCTGACCAGGGGAGGCAGGAATCAGCTGTTTAACTTTAGTCCTGGCAGTGGTGAGGGTCACGTAGTGGGTGGTGTCTGAACTCATGACGTGACCCCAGCACCCGCTGATCAATAACCGCTGCTGATTGGCTGATCAGGCTCTCTGCTGATCAATAACCTCTGCTGATTGGCTGATCAGGCTCTCTGCTGATCAATAACCTCTGCTGATTGGCTGATCAGGCTTTCTGCTCTGTCATCACAGGCAGCTGCAAAGGTCCTGAGAACATCATCAACCTGAAGATACACACACACTCATGCTTGTACTATCTTTGTGAGGACTTTCATAGACATATTGCATTCCTCAGCTCCCGAGCCTGACATCCCATTTAACATCCTGACCCAGACTCTGACCCCGACCCTGACCCTAGCCCTGACCCCGACCCAGACCCTTACACAGTTCCTTGACCTTTAAATCAGGTCTTAACCCTCAAACAGTCCTTTGAAGTCCAGAGGACCAGCCAACATGGCCTCACCTTACTGGTAGAATGTGGATTTGAATATGTGAGTACATGAACACACACACTCACACTCTCTCTCTCTCTCTCTCACACACACACTCTCTCTCACACACACTCTCTCTCTCACACACACGCACACACTCACTCTCACACACACACTCACTCACTCTCTCACACACTCACTCTCACACACTCACACACCCCCCCCCCACACACACACTCACTCTCTCACACACTCACACTCTCTCACACACACACTCACACTCTCTCACACACACACACTCTGCTCTAACAGGTTCTGGTGGAACGACTGATGAGGTGTCTTTCATCTGTAAACTAGTTTTGTGGTGTTTTGGTGGTTTCTTTCTTCCTTACAGATGTTGAGATGTTTCTTATGTTTAATGGTGGGAGGAGCAACATCTGTATGATGTGTGTGTTGTGTGTTATTGATGACTAATTGATCGTGAGCGTCCTCATGTCTATGCTTTGATCTTCGACCTGTTCAATAAAGCTTTGATCACAACCGTCTGCATCGCCTGGTTTCTTCAGGAAACACAACCTCCCATTTAGAAGGAGAACACCCCACCGGTGGAGGACGGAACCCTCAACATGGTTCCCCCATGAAGATGCTGCCACCAGGGAGGAGCTGTTGATGGTTCTGGATGGTTCTGAAGCCCTGCCAGCTGCTGCAGCTCCAGCAGCCCTTTGAAGCACCTTCATTTATTCATCTCTCCCTTCCAGCTCCGGCATCAATATTCCAGACCAGGAGGGAACAAACATCAGGGTGCTGGCGTCACTGTCCTGGCCCGCAGAACCAGAACCTACAGAACCTGCAGAGCCCTCCTGACGGAACAAACACAACCTTAACGTTACCCAACTCTGCAGATTTACCACAGTCTCCTGAAGATCAAACATCCTTCATCAAAATTCAGTTTAAAAATGTGTCGATGTTGCTGCTGCAGACTCACAGCTGCATTTTGACCAACATCAAAGGACCAAAGAACATCGATCACAATGTGGAAGGTGGGAAGAGGATATGAATATGGAGCCATCATTCATTCATCCATCCATCCATCATTCATCCATCCATCCCTCAATCCATCCCACATCCATCCATCATCAATCCCTCTCTCGATCGACTCCATCGGCGGATCCATCGATCGACTCTCTCTGCCTTCTCTTGCTTCGGTCTGCTGGGTACCCTCCAGCATGGCGCGCTCCTCGGCTTCACATGAGCTCTTTAAGGACGGAGTCCGCGCGGCCCTGCACGGCTGGCCCGTGCTGCAGGTAAGCTACCGGTGCACCTGACGGACAGGTGTGGAGGAGAGGACCGCTGAAATGCGGTCAAAGACCTGGCCGGTGCGGTTCTGATGACTTGACTAAGAGGCTAAAGCTAGCAGCCAGGATCGAAGGTAAACTGCTGTTAACGGTGGTTCACAGCCGAGACCTGTGGCATCGGGGTCCAGAAGCTGCTGACCTGAAAGTTACAGCCAGTTCCAAAGTTAACGTAGCTGTTATGTTTTAAACTAGCTGCTCATAAACAGATCGATGGGTTGTTTCCCTGCCAGCTTGACCACTGTTCCCAGTTTCCTCCGTTTGTGGATACTGGTTGCGACTGTGGTTCCCAGAGCCTTTTATCCCAGACAGACACGTCTCTCATCTCTTGGTCTAATTTAGTTCTCGTCCTCAGATCGCCGTGGACAACGGCTTTGGTGGCGTTTATGGCCACCAGAAGGCTGACTGGATGGTGGACGTGGTCCAGCAGTACTTTCTAGACAATGGTGAGGAACATGTTCCAACATTTGGGCTGACTGGAGGTCAGACAGTCGGAATTAATGATTAAATACCCCGGAAATAACCGTGTGTGTGTGTGTGTGTGAGATCAGATGACCTGCAGCAGTACGAGGTGGAGGACTTCATCTCCCTGCTGATGCATCAGGAGTTTGACACACTGGTGGATGATGGGAGTTTACCTCAGGTATGTCCTCGGAGACACAGAGGCACGGCGCTGAAGCCTGTGTGACGTCCCACGTTGGCCCTGTGACGTCACACGTTGACCCTGTGTGTGCAGGTGTCTGGCAGTCTGCTGCAGATGTTCGGCCAGTGGCAACAGGGGGCGCTACAGCAGCTCAAACACAGTATTGAGTCTCTGTCACAGAGGACGGGTCAGAGAGCAAAGGTCACAGCTCCGGCCACAGAGTCGGACGACGAGAGCGACGCCGAGACGCAGGTGTGTCACATCACGTGATGATGTTTGTAGTTTCTTGACACATCAACATGTTGGCCTACTCACACTTCTTACTGTGCAGTTAGCGGCAGTGGCCACTGGGGGGCACCATAGATCCACTAACTGGTCAAAACCCCTCCTACAACCATGTATACTAGTTAGGGGAGAGGTGGTCACATGATTAAGTCAGACTCCTTTCATTGATCTCTTGTGTTTGTGTTAGACAATGGAATGTGAAGCGTCTGGTCCCTCAGCCAGCAGGACGGATCCTGCCCCCCCTCCTCCTCCTCAGGACGAAGACGGCTGGACAGTGGTCCGGAAGAGGAAGTGAAGACGAGGACAGAGGCTGATTGTGAACTGTTTAAGAGACTGCTGCAGTCATGCTGTGCTTCTTAAATTAAAAGGTGACGTGTGGCACTGTAGCGCGACTGGACTCGACCGGAGCGTCTCTGTTCCCCCCTCAGGTGGTTCTGGAAGGCATTTGATGGGTTAGTGGGTTGTGATGAGCCAGACAGAAACACCCCAGTGATGAGGGACACCAGCGGGACTGGAAGGGTTTAATCAGGACTTCGTGTCAAAGGGTTACAGGAAACATCAGCTGAAGAAGAAAGAATCACACAGGTAAAAAAAAAGAGGGGCGGGGCATGGACGGGAGGGGACGGAGTCATTGTAAGGCACTGTTTATTCTGGTGATAGAAACAGGTGAGACTTTACTGGTGATTACTGGTGAACCAACACGTCCCTGCTGGTCCACAGTCACCCCCCCCCGGGTCACTATGGGTTGTCTCAAAGACACAAACCACGGAAGACAAACGTTGAAATTCAAATAAAATAAAAAATCAGCTGTTAACAGGGAGGTCTGAGGCTGGAGGAGGGGACACCACCGGCATGTGGGCCCAAACCATGCTGATGATGTCACATCCTGTCACAGGAGCAACCATGCTGATGTCACATCCTGTCACGGGAGCTTTTCAGTCGCTGCGTCTCCTTTGTCTCAATAGATCTTTTTTTATTGAGTCCACGTTTCTATTTCAGTGTATTGTGATGCCTCCTGAAACTGGAGGGGGTCAGATTCAACCTTTTATTTGAGATGAAGGGAAACACAACGAGAAGCGTGGACAGGAGGGCCGGAACGCCGCCTTTCACAACTCTGTCTTGACCTCCATTTTCAAGAGGAGCGACGCGTCGCTGGGAGGCCTCGTGTCACAGTGCCCGCTGCTCCTCCACGACGCCTTTGTGTCCTGCGGGAGTCGGAACGCTTCGGCGGGCCCGTCTATGTGTTCAGCCACGCGTGTTGCAGACACTGTGCCGCTGTCGCTCGGCGGTCAGGCTGCAGCTCCAACATGGTCAGCAGGAAGTCACTGAACTCCGCAGCCTGATCCAGGGGCCACTCATACTTCTCCAACAGCACCTCGAACAGACCCCACGGCTTCAGGTTGGAAATGTGCCGCAGATCACCTGAAAGGGGTTTGGAATTAGAGAATCCAGCCAAAGGGGCTGAGAGCGAAGAGGCGTAGCCACAGCTGAGGCTCCAGACGTTACCTCTCCTGTTGAAGTACTCTCTGGAGTACCTGCCAGACAGAGCGAAGGGCAGAGGAACGGACCCCAGCAGCTCCATGATGTGAGCGATGTGGTCTGAGCACAAACAAACACAAAGGGATTGTCATCGTCGTCACGGTCAGAGCTGTGGAGACACGAGGCGCACCGGTACCTTCATCTCTGGTGTAGTCTTCACCCGAGTGAGGCTCAAACAGGTAATCTCCCGTCGCCAACTCAAACGCCTCAAGACAAAAGCAGTGGGCATGTCACACTCTGGGGGTGTTGCTGTGCTTGTTATTAATGTGTGTGTGTGTACCATGCACGCAGTGCTCCAGATGTCTGCGGGAGGGCCGTACTCTGCTCCGATCAGAACCTCCAGAGCTCTGTACTGCCTGGTCTGGATGTCCTCGGTGAAGTGTTTGTACTGGGGAGAGAAGCAGACAGAGAGGGCCTGGAATGGGTCGCTTCTTCACACCGACACCACAGAGGAAGAGCGAGGGAGGGGGGAGGACGGCGTCTCACCACCCAGCAGGCGTTCCCCAGGTCGGCGATCTTCACTTTCAGTTTGTGGGCGTTGCCGGGATCCAGCGGGCTGAGGATGAACTCTGAGGCGCTGAAGGCTGAAAGGGAAGGGGAGCGAGGTTCAGACGGAGCTTCATCCTCCTCGTCCACCTCCCAGCTCTTACCGTCTCGCCCGCTCGAGCATCCCGACTGAGTGGAAAGGGCCGACTCGGATGTCGCCGACATCACGGAGCTGGAGAAGCCCGATAACCCGGAGGCGGGGCTGGAGAAGCGTCCGGGGGCGTGGCCGTTGCACCTGTCGTCTGACCAGGAGCAGGTGGACTCTGAGCTGGCCTTGCTATTGGCTGGAGGACAGGAAGCGTTTCCGTTCACAGCTGCCGACCGAGAGGAGCAGAGTTTCCTGTTTTAGCATCTTGTTAGCGTAGAAACTAATGTTGAGGAATCTCACCGTTACTGTCTGTGCCGTCAGCCGGCGCCACGTCCTCCTCCATTTTCTGAAGGACAGACAAGCACGGAGGCATTTCTTTAGGAGGAAGGAGCTCCCCTGAAGGCTAATGTAACACTAACTAACCCTGACTAACCCTAACCGTGGTCCAAGCCTCGGCTTAGGCTGGACAGGACAGGTACCTGTATGTCCACCAGTCTCTCCTCCAACAGCCTCTGCTGACGCTTCGCTTTCCTCTTCAGCTTCTTCTTCTTGTTTTTGGACAGTTTACCAACCTGTGACCGACCCACAGACAGACAGACACCCAGTCAGGTTTCTACACACTAAGGAACGTACACACACACACGTACGCACACACACACACACACACACACACAGCAGGCCGACCAGCCAAACTACAGTTATGCAAAGTTAGACGTCTGTGTGGACTATGTGTTCTTGAGAAGAACTGAAGAAGCCTTCTGGAGAACAGACGCAGAGGTCTCACTCTGGATAACTACGACCTGGACGAATGAGAACCTTTACCGGACAAACTACGGTAAAACTCCCAGAAATGTTCTGACATCCCAAGGCTGCAGTTGTATTTAACCTGGGAGACTCTGGGACCTTGGTGTCCCCCCCCCAGTTAAAGAGACACGTTCTAGAAATGTTGGAGAACACAACACACACCTGGACACTCACCTGCAGATCCCTGGGAGCCATGCTAACTAGAGAGAGACGCAAAGAGAGACAGACAGGAAGAGAATATCAGAAATGGGAAACAAAGAGGAAGACAGGCAGAGAAATGGCCAGACGACAGCTGGGGAAGCAGACAGCCAGGAGTGCCCGTCTGTCTCCACAGAACAGAAACCACAGCTCCCAAGAACAAACGGTAAACTGTCCACACGTCCCCTGGAGTCCAGGACACACATGGGTCCTTACCTGATGAGCCGGAGGGGGGCGGGGCTCCAGCTCTCTGCCAGACGGTGGCCTCGGCTGCCAGCCTCCTGATGTACACCTCCTCCACCTCCAGTAAGATGTTCTCTGGTTTGATGTCGGTGTGGATGATCTTACATTTGGTGTGAAGGTAGTCGAGACCCTGCAGGACCTGCAAACACAGCCAGAGCACAGCTCAGCGCACAGCGCCACCGCACAGCACCGCGGGGGTCATCCCGGGCCTGTCTGAGGTCACTCAGAACCAGTGGCTCAATCGGTCCTCCAGCCTCAACACGACCCGGTCAAAAGTGTCCCGTTACCATCTAAATTAAGATGTGGGAGTCACCAGCAGCCACCGACTGCGGAGCCTGATGTTTCCCTGCCACGGTAACCACGGAAACGCCTACGAGATTCTCCTGCGCGAGTGTGTGTGTCACCTGTTTGATGATGGCCTTCACACACACCAGAGGGAGGCCCATGTAGTTTGACTTGATGATCCATTTCAACAGCTGATGTCCCAAAACCTCCATAACCATGCAGACATCTGGGAGGTGCTGAGGAAAGCACAGTGAGGGGCGCGCACGCTCACACACACACACGCACACGTGGTGAAGGATACGGACTCCATTAACTCCAGAGATCTTGAAGTCATCGATCAGCTGGACGATGGTTTCTCTGTAGGGGTCAGAGGGGTCGCTGTCCCTCACCTGGACACGCACGTGGAGGTTATGGCTTTGCTGCACATGCACACGCATAAATGTAAGAGTCACTCACACATCGGAGAAGTTTGATCTCATCCAGAGCCGTCTCCGTGTAATGGGGAGCGCTCTTCACCACCTTCAACGCCACAAAACGCTTTTTCCTGAAACGGACACAGATTTAGGAAGTGGGACAGAATCAATCCGTGCACGTGTGTGTGTGTGTGTGTGTCTTACTGCAGGTCCCAGCAGAGCCACACAGTAGAGAAATGTCCCCAGCCCAGTTTTCTCACAACATGGTACCTCCCGTTAAACAGGTCACCGATCTTCACCGGGTAGTAACCACCTGCAACACAAAGGGCACAAACTGTACGGGAGAGCACGGCGTGCTGGAGGAACTTCCTGTCTCGTCCCATTCCTGGACGCCAACGCTGGCGCCAGCGTGGGACCTTTGCCTTGAATTTGAGGCGGCTCCTCTCACCTTTGCAGTAGTCGGTGGGGTCTTCCTGTTCTTCATCGTCAGATCCCAGCTGCTGGGCTGGAGGCGGGGTTAACTCAGGAGGGGGTGGGCTGAGCATCTGGGGCGGCGTGATCAGCTGAGGGGCGACGGAGGGCATCGTGGGAACGGGAGGGCCCAAAGAGTCCAGCGGACGGGGCCCAGAGGAAGACGTGGAGCAGACGGGAGAGAGCAGGTGGGACGAGATGCTGGAGGTGAAGGTGACCGAGTTCAGCAGGAAGGGCTCGGGGTGGGAGGGGCTTAGCGGCGGGCTGGGAGCAAAAGGCGGAGCACAAGCTGGAGGGATTTCAGGTGCATTCTGGGAAACACTGTGCAATGTGCTCGGAGGTGATTTAAAGGCGACCGGGTGGTCTTCAGGAAGACTCAGAGAGGTATTTGGAGTCCTGTGAGGCACGGTGGAGGAATTCTGGGGGACTAGGAGCGGGTGGCTGGGACAGAGGACGGGACGGCGGCCTGCGTCGGACAGCGAGCGGCTCAAAATCTTAAGAGAAGTCGCCACGTTCAGAGAGGGTAGCGCAGCGGTCTGGAGGGTACTTTCAGGAGCTAGCAGAGGGATATTTATGACGTCTAGAAAGGGCGAGGGCGTCTTTGGGATGCTCAGGGGAGGAGGAGAATGGCTCTGAAGGGTGCTCTGTGGGGGCAGGGAGGGGGTTTCCCTGGGTAACGGCACGGCGCCTGTCTGCTGGGATGCTTTAGGGGCTTCGTGCGGCTCTTCTGTGCTTTGTGGCGCATCTTCAGATGACAAAATAGTCCCTGGGCCATTGGCAGGCTGCTCCATGGTCAGAGGGGTAATCTTTACATTTAAGTTCTGAGGGTTGCAAAGTTCATCAGTCCTGAAAACAGAAGAAAAGGGAACTTTAGCCCAGGAAGCTTCACCTGACTGATTCACCTGTGGAAGGGCTTTGAACTGACACTGAGAAATTTGCCTACAATGATTAACACTTTAATCTGTATTTCAAAGGTGTCCTCCAAACTCACATCTTCTTCTAGCTGCTATATAATAAAACATTTAAGTTGAAGTCACGTGTGTGTGTGTGCACGTGTGTGTGTGCATGTGTTGTGGTATCATGATTCATTCTCTGGTTCTATTTCTGGCGCTGAGTTCTCCAGGCTGAGCACTGAACCTATTTCTGTCAGCAGAAGACCTGCTAGCTTAGCAGGGAACACTAACGTGGGGCAACATTGGCCCGGTGCAGAAGCACGTCAAAGGGAGCCCCCCCCCTTAATGCTTTCAACCTTTAACCTGATCGTGCCTGCAACAAAAAACAGTTTGAGTTTCCTGTCGGGAGCTTCATTCAAGAGCCCAAAATAGCTACAAACATTTACTATTTAATCCCTTTCTAATCAACCCAACCTGAGTTGTGTTGCTGAGGCTGCAGCCATGGTCCCGAGGCTGAGCGGGACATGAGATCACGGCCCAAGAACCACGCGGCACCGACACCAGGAACCCAGACTCCAACCCTTGTGTGGCTAATTCTGCTTTATATATATTCCCATCATTTAACTGAAACCCAGATCTGGATACTGACAGCCTGGGCTCTGCGTGTGCGCGCGCACGCGTGTTGTCTCACCTGTTGTCATCTGTTCGGAGCTTCCGGTGTTTTTTGCATCGCTTCCGGTGTTTCTTGCCGTTGGCGGCAGTGTTTCCGTTCCCTGCGACAGCAGACACCACTTGTGATTATAATGTACTTTTGAGGAAACGTCACCAATTTGTCTTGATTTCAATAATTATTAAAACAACACTTTTTGTCAGGATACGGCAGCGAGGAATAAAGTTGATATTGACATGAATTCCGCGCTGGGAGCAGGTTTAGACCATCACCTGAGCCTCCTCCACACTTAAATCGTTTTTTTCTGAGCCTCCTCCACACTTAAATCGTTTTTTTCTGAGCCTCCTCCACACTTAAATCGTTTTTTCTGAGCCTCCTCCACACTTAAACTGTTTTTTTCTGCTTTGAATCGGTTTGTGCGTCAGTTTGAAGCGCGCGAGGACATCAGTCTGGTGCCGTGACTTCACCACTAGCTTAGCATGTTAGCATGTCTGCCCCTGACAGAAATACAGCCGACGCCAGTCGAACCTGAGCTCCAGAACCTCAACCCGGCTACTGTGCAGATTACCTATTAACATGCTGACCCCCGGTCCCCGAACCAAACCGGGTCAACGTGGTTCTTGTGGGCTGGGGCTCCTCTAGCTGCTGGTTCGCCAGGCGCCGTTAGTTGGATGGGATCACTGTGAGACGGGGGTCAAATCTGAAGCCAGAACGGGCGGAGGTGGTTCGGCTAGCCCAGAACTCGGCCCGACTCAGTGGGACGTTGCGGTGCAGCGAGGTGGACGGGAGCCAGTGGCCTTGCGGTTGGTCCGGTTCGATAACGGCTGGCGGTCCCTCAGCTGCCCACCTCCGGCAGCGGATCAGTCCGGTCCGGTGCGAAGAGTACCGCTGCTGTAGCTCCCGGTACCGGCTCAGCACGAGGTCTGTCGGGTTATTCTGGGTGTGTTTTCTTTGCTGTGGTGGCTTGGTGGTACCGTGCGCGAGCGCCCAACAGCTGCAGTTTGACACCGGACACCCTGATTCTCGCATGCGCAGTGACGCCGAGCGTCAGCCGGCCATACCGGACCAGGGGCGGACCTGGGCCGCGCTGTCCGGGGCCACATGTCCCCCCAACAACATACCCCCCCCCCCCACCACCACAGAGCAATCTGCAGACAGGAAACTGTTAAAATTATAATTTTATTTTACATGATGAAAATTGTGCTTGGCTTCCTGCTTTAACAGTAAAAACACACTCCCATTGCAGTTGACGGGTCTTCTTCATCATCATCATCATCTGACTAGTATTTACAGACACATTTACACACTGTTAACAAACTGTACATAGTCAATAGGAAAGCAATCTGAACTCATTGATCTTTGATTTTAAACAATATCCCTTGTAGAAAAAAGTCTGGGTCATAAACAGAGGAGCTGTTTCTTCAGGAGGTTAGAAAACTGTACAGTGATCAGGTGTCACAGGTTCAAGATTTGTGCTTCGAGATTGGCTTTGTTTCAAAAGGATGCTTTAAGAAGCAGGTAACTCATCACATGCATGCAGAGAACTACAACTACAGGTCACACACGGGCTCAAAACACAAAAAACAGCGAGACGTTCAGTTCAAACGGCAAAAATCATCAGAAATAGAAGGAGGAAAAGGTCAGAAGCTGCGAGGTCAGGCAAAACCATCATTTCTCTTTAGGGTCAGCAGCAGATTCAGCTCAAACACTCATCGTGAATGCAGGAAGTGGCGCTCAGGAAGTCCGCTTCAGCCCGCCACGCTAGCTCAGCTGTCCTGCGTATGACCCCCCAAGATCAAAACGTTGCCATGGCGACAAGCGAAGCAAGCATCAGCACACTGAGGTGGCAGCTCCCACCACAACGTTTACGCTTGAGTCTGCCTGTTTCTCCACACCGGCGGTGATAACCTCTGCTGCCTCCGGTACAGCCGCAGACGCGTCAGTGGACCGGTACCCACCCGTGATCTGCAGTGCAATTCAGTGCAGTGCAAATCTCCATCATATATTGTGATATCAGCTGGAGATTCGTGCTAAAAACCTTATGGAGTGTCTCCATGTTCAGACCTTCAGCGTCAAACCTCTGAGGGTCTATTTCATCCACGTGTCATCACGGAGTTGTGCGATAAACACCAGCAACACTTGCTGATGATCAGTTGTGTATTTTCTCTCTTTATTCTAGGATCCCACACACACACACACATACACACACACACACACACACACACACACAGGGTGAATAAGTTGACAGCTGCAGGGGTTTTTGTTGCTGTAGCCAACAATGAATCAGGTTACGTTGACGTGGATTCAGTCATTCATGGAGCTGGGTCACATGACTCAGTTTGTCCCTGTTGCTTTGAGTAATTCCTATTTCCTACGACTGACTTAGACACAGTCGGTAAAGCTGTTACAATGACAACTGTTTATAAAGATGGAGGTGCCACTTCCCAAGGGGGCGTGGCTTCACCCTCGCTGAGCTCCGCCATCCATCTTTATATACAGTTGGTCCAAACAGACAGACAGCGCCACCTAGCTGCGAGACAGAAGGCACAGCTGGGATAAATAGGTATAAATAGGACTTAGAGTATGTACATATAAGTTAGTGCAAGCACACACGGACCTGGAGACACACACACACACACACACTTTTCTTTCCTCTTCAGCAGGTTCAACTACATGTTTCAATGTTTCTGGAGTTTGTGCCAGGAGTTTCAAGAACAACGGGAATGTTTCCGAGTGTTCTCATGTGTTCTTCAGAAGTGTGAAAGGCAGATTTTTGAATGTCACGTGGAGGCCACCAGTATCAAGAGTCGAGATTCACCTTCAGTAGTCAGCATTTCTTTCTTTAGGATCTTACGTTAATTCTAAAACAATTACACAAAACTGCCTGTTTATCATTACATTAACACAGGTAAAAGGATTTTAAACTGGTTATAAGTCAAAAAGCTCAGTAAAAGATTTCACAGCTACTCATTAAACCTGCAGTAATGTGAACTTGGAAGGAAGACGAGAACGTCTGGCTTGACCTGGAAGGATCCTGGTAATTTGAGAGGAATCCCCCTGACCCCGAGTTTCCAGAACAACTTCCTAATTACTGCAGTCAGGGGGACGTCGTGCACAGCCCGTTAAAGCCTCTGACATGCACAGCTGTGTTGGTTTCAGTAGTAAAGGCAGTTAAAAGTACCGAGTGATCGGCAGGGCCAGAACCCCCGCTCCCCACAGCCTGCCAAACAGCAAGGTCTTCTGGGAAACGTAGTGCAATGCAGCTGGTGGGGCGCATCTCCCTGATCTGATCCTTTCAATTGTCGTTTCCTGATGTCGGCCCGGTCGGGATTATTGTTAGTGCTGTTAAGAGAAGGACCCTAAAGAACCGGAATCTCCTGAGTGTCACCCACACACACACACACCCACACACACACACACACACGCAGACACGCAGCAGGAAGACAGCGATGATAGTCCAGTAATTTCACTCCCTCGGGGCAGCTGTGCTGAATATATGTCCTAATCTTCATCAGCAGAGGCCCAGAATATTAGGGTCAGAGGTCATCACAGGTCAGTGACCTTGTTCTCCACCAGTGCGGCGACCTGTTGGAGCCGGTAGGCCAACTGCATCTTCTGACCAGAGCTGTCCTCATCCAGAGACATAATGATCTAACAGCAGGCGGAGACAGATTACCTAATGTTAATAACACAATTATCTCCCTGATGTGAGGAGGTTGTTGCAGCACAGCCGTGAAGACTGAGAAATGGGGCTAGGATCATTTCCAGGACGTTCAAAAGACTCGTACCAGGGGGAGAAAGTGGACCACATTTGTCTCACCTGGTCATAATACTTGTTGATGTACTTGTAGAGTTCATGAAGAGCAACAAGATTGTTCATCTCTGAGGCAAAACTCTGAGGACAAACAGGCAGAAACAAGCAGTCAACGAGGTTGCATAGCTCAGAATAAAGGCCGTGATGTCCCTCAGACGTCAGGAAGAGCAGCAACAGACAGACAAACGCGTGTGTTGTTTCAGTAACTGACCCCAGACAGTTCAGTCAGAGTGGAATTCATCTCCTGATAACAGCCGGAGGCAGCGCTGTGGATGTCACTGTAATACCTGTAATACACACACACACACACGGGAGTAAACCTTAACGGCTAACGAGCGACAGCCAATGACGGGAGGACGTCGTCTTACCTCTCCACCAGCTGTTTGTATCGGGGTATCTCTCTGGCGTACAGTAGCTTGTTAACAGGAGAGTCCTGATTGGACAGAGATTCTACCGTCAGATCACATGTGACAACCATGCGGCGTTAATAATGTAGCGCAGGGAGCTCGTACCCGGCCCACTTTGTGCTCTGAAGTGGTGCAGGAGTCGATGAAGGTCTGAGCGATGACAGACAGGACGGCGTCGATGCTGTCGGTCACCTGAACGTCCAGAACAAACTGTGGATTCTTCAGGATGTTCACCCAGAACCTGAGCGGGAGGCTGTGGAGGGACGGGCGGGTCAGAGGCACAGAGAGGTCAGAGGCAGAGGTGTGCTCCTACGTGGTTCTCACCTGTTGGTCTTCCAGATGTGGACCGTCTCTGGGTCGTCGATACCGTGCTTTTCTGCCATGTCGTCCAGGAAGTCAAAGAAGAATCTGACAGCAATCGGAGGAGGACGCTTTGTGCTGAGGATGGCCACAAACACATCGTCGACAAACTTCTGCAGTGTCCCCTGGAGGAAGATGGACAGGTAGACGATTAATGTGTTCGGCCATCAGTCCACCAGAGACACCTGCATGCGAGTCACCTTCATGGACAGCAGTCTGGTCAGGTAGATCTCCGGTATGGCCTTGGCTCGCTCCCTGTCCCTCATGCTGCTCTTTCGGTGTTTTGGGATGTCGGGATCTTCGCTGCTCTTCACAAGGTGCCACAGACGAAGACCCTCTTCCTCCTCACCCTCTAGCATGGGGGTTTCTATGACAACCACACAGATACAGTATGTATATTATTGCTTGTGGTTTGGACACAGAGCTTCTCTCTGGTTCTGCTTGAAAGATGTCACTTCAGTCTAATTGTCTAATAGTCTTCTAGAGAAAAGTTCTGGTTCTTTTAAGCTGCCAGAGGCACCTGTGGTTGTTTTGGGTGTGTTCTGTATCTTATTCTGTCATATATGTATAGTTAAATATAGTTAAATATCAGCATGTGCTCTCACTCTCTCCAGTCTGGAAGACCTGGTTGACTCCAACTCCACCTGAACTCTGAGAGCGAGGAATCAGTGCCACTGTTGCTCCATCAGGAACCTAAAGAGCAACAGGGGTAAAGGGTCACAGTTGGGAAGAAAGGCAGGACCAAGAGGACGTGGTGGCCTTCTCACCTTGTAGTGCTGCAGCGTGTTGAGCCGTTTCCAGCGCCCGTGCACTACTGCTGTGACATCATCATCTGACAGGGTCAGGTGACCTGCCTGACCTGAGCGCCACTCTGTCAATCACGCATGACAACATGGGTCAGTAGGAGTTGTCAATCAAACCTGGTGCACGTGTGAGCATGAATGTGTGCCAGTACCCAGATCTAAACTATCTGCTGCTGGTCTCTGGGAGAATGGAGCTCCTCTGTAGACCTGATCCAGGATCTTATCCTTCACCTGCATAACACACAAAGCAGACAGGTGAGCCAGAAGAGGATTTACAGGTGACACACAACCAGTCAGCTACTCACCTGTGTGATAGTGTCAATGTCGAGGACCTTCACTGGACAGGGCTGAACCTCAACTCCGTTCTTTACCAGAACTGTTAGAGTCTGAGACAGACGGACAGACAGACAGACAGACAGACAGACAGACAGACAGACAGACAGACAGACAGACAGGCAGACAGACAGACAGACAGACAGGCAGGCAGACATGTTCAATTTTAAACTACACTCTGGCTGTCTGACATCTGTCTCCGTTGCCTTGGTTACCATAGCACTGTAGTCAATGTCCTCTCTCAGCAGGTGGCTGTCATTCAGAGTTCGTTTGGCTTTTCCCGTCACCGAGTCCACTGGGCCTTTGTCCACCTGATACTTGATGGCTCTGTAGAGCATGTAAAGAGGCTCTCCTGCCACCTCCTGACAGACAGACAGGCAGGCAGGTGAGGGTTAGACATGTCAGAGGGTTTGACAGGTCAGAGGATTAGACAGGTCAGAGGGTTAGACAGGTCAGAGGGTTAGACGGGTGAGAGGGTTAGACGGTGAGAGGATTAGATGGGTGAGAGGGTTAGACAGGTCAGGGGGTTAGACATGTCAGGGGGTTAGACAGGTCAGGGGGTGAGACAGGTCAGAGGGTTAGACAGGTCAGAGGGTTAGCCATAACCCCCCAGAGTCACCTTTACCTTGAGGAAGGAATAGAGACAGATGGACATCCAGTTGGTCAGCATCTTCTCCACGACCGTCTCCGTTCTGAAGGACAGAGGAACATTCAGTCCCAACAGGTCCAAACAAGAGCTTGGACCCACCAGAGGTCCTTTACTACACTTACCGGCGCAGCATGAGCTTTGGGTTCTTGGCAACATACTGCTGGACCAGGTCCTGCAGGAGAGTCTTCATCACCTCGGTGAAATACTCCAGTTTGTCGTGCAGCGCCATGGTGAGCAGACTGGCCACGTATCCTCGGTCTCTCTGAGAGAACCCTTGCTGGGCCTCCAGGGTGTGGATGAACTGCAGGATGCACACAGAACACACGGTCACCAACAGGTCTGAAGGTTCTGACCGTGGCTCTGCTCTGACCCACCCTGGTGAGGAAGAGTCTGTTGTTGAGGAGGTTGTTGAGCTGCTGGAGGCCCTGCTCCACTGTCTGCCTCCTGGATTCTGGAAGATCCAGCTGTCGGGTCAGGGGCGCCACGTGCTGACCAGGGAAAAAGACCCTCTCTGCATAGGTCTTGTAGTCCAGTAAAGGGAGTCCTGGTCCTCCAACATCGCTGCTCAGGTCCATCATCTCAGTCATCAGGTCTACGTAGGGAGGAGACAATGAGAAGACAGAGTGTAACGTTGTATCTGGAACACGGTGTTGGGGTGCGGTGTTGTCTGCCTGTACCGGTGAACTCTTTGCGACACTGATCTCCTACGTTGATTTCCAGAGTCTCTAACTGGACCAAAACCTTCTTATAATCTCTGAGAGCTTGTTTGCTCTTCCTCCTAGAAGCACACAAAAACCAGTCCGTCAGTGGGGATGGTCACAGTTCTGGCTGTTGCTCTGGTAACGGGCAGGAAGGATGCGGTACCTGTACATGAGGATGACGACCAGTACCGACAGGATGATGATCGCTGCTCCTCCCGCCAAGCCGATCTGAGCGGCCAGAGGAACAGGAGACAGCAGAGAGTCGCTGTCATACTGGACCAATCCCAGATCCACCTGCAGGTTTCCCATGAACACCTGATGGATGGACAGGAGGACATCAGCAGACAGAGAGACAGGTGGAGACTGGGTTCTGGTTGGGGCTGAGGGATCAGGTGGAGGTTCAGACCTTGAGGCTGGGCAGCTCGCTGCCATCATCCACGCTCATCGGCTGGACCTCCGGGGGTTCGCAGTACAGGTGAGTGTTGTCCAGAGTTTTCACCTCACACTCCTCGTTCCCGAGCCGAGCCGTCACCTCCTGCCTGGATATGGCTCTGGTCAGGTCCTGGCCCTGAGGGTTGCCATGGAAAAGCAGAAAGGTGACGTACAATTTGATGTGACTGGTCGGTGGAGCCTTCTGAAGAGCTTTACCTCCACCGCTATCACGCCGCCTGGTTTGAAGCGATACGGAGCATTTGGAGCTTCTCTGTTGAGACGGAAAAAGTCTGGGTTGGGGTAATAAGTGAAGCTTTGGCCCTGAAAGACAGACAGGCAGAGAGACAGACAGACCGAGTGAGAGACAGACCGAGGGAGAGACAGACCAAGAGAGAGAGACAAAGAGACGCTAATCAGAGCATCCGTGAAAATAAAACTTTTCCTGCCTGTAACCAAAGTGTAAAGTACAGACTAAAGTACAGGTCTGTCAATGACAGACAGACAGACAGGTATACAGACAGACAGACAGACAGGCAGGCAGACAGACAGACAGACAGGCAGGCAGGCAGGCAGGCAGGCAGGCAGGCAGGAAGACAGACAGACAGGGACAGGCAGCCAGATGTGTAGACAGACAGACAGACAGACAGACAGACAGACAGACAGACAGACAGACAGACAGACAGGCAGGCAGGCAGGCAGGCAGGAAGACAGACAGACAGGGACAGGCAGCCAGATGTGTAGACAGACAGACAGACAGACAGACAGACAGACAGACAGACAGACAGACAGACAGACAGACAGACAGACAGACAGGTAGACAGACAGACAGACAGACAGGCAGGCAGGCAGGCAGGCAGGCAGGAAGACAGACAGACAGAGACAGGCAGCCAGATGTGTAGACAGGCAGGCAGGCAGACAGGCAGACAGACAGACAGACAGACAGACAGACAGACAGACAGCAGGCAGGCAGATACCTTGATGCTTTCAAAGTGGATTCTGACGTTGTCCATTTGAAACCAAACCCCCTTGATTTTAAAGTCTGCGCTCACTTCGGGAGTGCGACAGGTCATCTGCGAGGACGACAGGATGGAGCAGCGCTCCATCACCTGACACACAGGTGGAGAGAGAGACAGGTAAGGGCGGGGACGTACATGGGGACATAGGTGTGGACTGTGGTTGGTGGGTGGATCTCACGGTTGTCAGGCTGCTGTTGAAGACCAGCTGCTGCCTGGAGGTGAGCAGAGCCAGCCGTCTTCTGCGTCTCACCCTCTGCACCTCCACAGGCTCCACCCACACCGCCAAGATGGGCTGCTGGACTACGTCCAGGTTCCTGCCCGTCACCATGATGACACGGCCACCTCTGACAACAGGAAGGCATCCCCTCATCAGCACTTTGGTTTGATTTGATTGACAGCTGCTTCTTTGTGATGAAGTTCTTACGCGTAGAAGCTCTCAGCAGGCGAGGCCTCGGTGATGACGGGGTCGTCAAGGTAACGGAACTTCATGCTGCCAATGGTTCGCTCCGCTTTACCAAAGAGAACCCGAACCACAACCCCACCTGTCTGGTTACTGGAGGCTGTCTGACATACCAAGTGGGTGTCGTTCACCTCCTCCAAACTGAGAGGAGACATGGAAAGGAGACAAGGCCACATTAAGAGGAGACAAGGACACATAGGGAGAAAGCAAAGACATATAAGAAGTGGGTAAGGACACATTAGGAGTAGGCAAGGACACATAAGTAGTCGGCAAAGACACATAAGGAGTGGGTAAGGACACATAAGGAGTGGGCAAGGACACATTAGGAGTAGGCAAGGACACATACGGACTGGGTAAGGACACATAAGGAGTGGGCAAGGACACATTAGGAGTAGACAAGAACACATACGGAGTGGGTAAGGATGCATAAGGAGTAGGCAAGGACACATAAGGAGCGGGCAAGGACATATTAGAAGTAGGCAAGGACACATACACTCCGTATGGGCAAGGACACATAAGAAGGAAACAAAGACACAATAGGAATAGGTAAGGCCACAAGGAGTAGGCAAGGACACATAAGTAAGAGGAAAAGGCATAAATGTAGGAGGAAAGGGAACATAAGGAGACAA
This sequence comes from Takifugu rubripes, assembly GCF_901000725.2. NCBI lineage: Eukaryota > Metazoa > Chordata > Actinopteri > Tetraodontiformes > Tetraodontidae > Takifugu > Takifugu rubripes. The sequence goes on along the minus strand of NC_042287.1, from coordinate 436,508 downwards.
GGATGATCATAACATGATGTTTGTTGTTGGTGGAGCCAGACTTTATAAAAAATAAGACTCTCAATTCTGAACATTTAGACAATGACAATACTGAGTGCTTGTGATACAAGTACTAGCATTGTACAAGTAGTAGCAGTAGCACTAGCAGCAGCAGTAGCAGCAGCAGCAGTAGTAGCAGTAGCAGCAACAGTAGTAGCAGCAGCAGTAGCAGCAGTAGCAGCAGCAGTAGTAGCAGCAGCAGTAGCAGCAGTAGCAGCAGTAGTAGCAGCAGCAGTAGCAGCAGCAGCAGCAGCAGTAGTAGCAGTAGCAGCAACAGTAGTAGCAGCAGCAGTAGTAGCAGTAGCAGCACTAGCAGCAGTAGCAGCAGCAGTAGTAGCAGTAGCAGCAGTAGCAGCAGTAGCAGCAGCAGCAGCAGTAGTAGCAGTAGCAGCACTAGCAGCAGTAGCAGCAGCAGTAGTAGCAGTAGCAGTAGCAGCAGTAGGAGCAGCAGTAGCAGTAGTAGCAGTAGCAGCAGTAGCAGTAGTAGTAGTAGCACTGTCAGCAGTAGTAGCAATAGCAGCAGTAGCAGCAGTAGTAGCAGCAGCAGTAGCAGGAGTAGCAGTAGCAGCAGCAGGAGTAGCAGCAGCAGTAGCAGCAGTAGCAGCAGTAGTAGTAGCAGCAGCAGTAGCAGCAGTAGCAGCAGCAGTAGTAGCAGTAGCAGCAACAGTAGTAGCAGCAGCAGTAGTAGCAGTAGCAGCACTACCAGCAGTAGCAGCAGCAGTAGTAGCAGTAGCAGCTAGTAGCAGTAGCAGCAGCAGTAGTAGCAGTAGCAGTAGTAGCAGTAGGAGCAGCAGTAGCAGTAGTAGCAGTAGCAGCAGTAGCAGTAGTAGTAGTAGCACTGTCAGCAGTAGTAGCAATAGTAGCAGTAGCAGCAGCAGCAGCAGTAGTAGCAGCAGCAGTAGTAGTAGCAGTAGCAGCAGCAGCAGTAGTAGCAGCAGTAGCAGTAGTAGTAGTAGCACTATCAGCAGCAGCACTAGCAGCAGCAGTAGCAGCAGTAGTAGCAGCAGTAGCAGCAGCACTAGCAGCAGCAGTAGCACTAGCGGTAGCAGCAGCAGTGGGAGTGAAGGTCACACGTTGTGTAGCAGGAGTCCGCTAATGTGACTCACCTGTAGCAGCTTTGAACCCCCAGGAACGCCCTCAAGTCGGACTTTTGTCCCGTGAGCAGCTGCTGTCCTCTGATGGTGAGTTGGGTTCCCCCAGAGACTGGACCTTTGTCTGGAACCAGACTCAAGATCTGTGGATCCTGAGGACACAAAACAAGGAGGATCCGACCGTTATGACTGTCGTGATCATGTTGCAGGAGCGGCGCCACACGCCTGGACATCAGTCTACCAACATCTGTGCCCAGGAAGTGGACAAAAGACGTCCACCGGGACGCTGTTGTGTCAACAAAGACTCCACCTACCTGGTAGGTGAACACCTGTCTTGACTCTCCAGGTGGGGCTGCCCCCACCCTGACCATGACTGGCCCCTCCCTCTGTTTCCCACTGGGCTGCAGCTCACACACAACCCTGCAAACACACATGATACACACCATAATCACACAGTCTGAGCGTGTGTGTGTGTGTGTGTGTGTGTGTGACAGAGAGAGAGACAGGCACCTGGTAGAGATATGATATCCTTCAGCCTGGGGGGGGCAGGGCACACCTGCCACTGTGATCCCACCCACCACATCATGGTATCTCATCCCCAGGTTGGAGCCTGAGATGGTCACCAAGATGCCTCCTTCCAGAGGACCAGAGAGGGGCTGAACCTGTGGGACGGACACACACCCTTTAATGGGTCCTCATAGACGATGAGCCAGTGTGGCTACCAGAGTCACCTGTGTAATCTGAGGAGGTGGGCAGGAGTCTTCAGGTGTTCTGCTACAGGATTGGTTGTAAACACAACCGGGGGAGGGACTTCCTGGACACCACACACAGCCGTACTCCTCCGGTACCGCTCGGCACTGTGAGCAATCGGACTGGCCGGCTGAGCAGTCGTAAAGCTGAACTAAACAAGGCAGCAAATACAGGTTAGTGACATTTCTACAACACACACACACACACACACACACACACACACACACACACACACACACACACACACATCCAACACACACACTCACGTCTGAGGCCAGGTGAGGCATCGATGCGTCTCTCTCCTCTGCACAGGTAGATCGGAACCGAGTACTGAAGCTGACTGAGGGCAAACTGGAACTGTGGACAGAGGGTGGACAGTCAGGCAGCTGGTGTGTGTGCGTGTGTGTGTGTGTGTGCGTGTTACCTGGTGTGGGCTGCAGATGAAGGTGTCTGTGTTGTCATGTGACTTCTCCACAGCGGCGGCCAGTCTGTGCTGGACTCCTTTGATTTCCACAACACACTCATACGGGGCTTCATCCTTCACACACACACACACACACACACACACACACACACACACACACACACACACACACACACACACACACACACACACACACACACACACACACAGGAATTACAGGATGAAGATGGAACTTTTAGGCAGCCCCTTCTGCTCTAAACTGTCCTGCAGGAGCTTCAACCCAGCACTGCCGTTGCTACGGCAACAGGATTACAGAGGACCAGTCTCATGTGTTTTGACGCGTTCGCACAGCGACACAGCGACTGTAGTTACACCAGAACAGAAATCAGCCTCACAGTGTAGACGTCCAGGTTTCTTCCTCGCAGCACCAAACTGGTGGTCATGCCTAAAGGCACTAAGGCAGAACTTTGCAGCCCAAACACCAGAGGACAGGACGTGGGACCTGGAGACTCCTGCAGGGACAGGGACATGGACAGGACACATCAGGGGTGTGAAATGTTTGACCCCTGGTGGTGGGTGGCAGAAAGTGCACATTAAAGACACCAGACAGACAGAGGGACAGACAGACAGACGGAGGGACGCAGGGACAGAGAGACAGGTTGTCTCACCCTTTGACTGAGGATTACGTGCTGGTTGGGACAGCTGTGGTTGTGAGTGCAGAGCTGATCCAGAGGACACCAGTTACACCTCCACACGCTGGTGACACACGCCAAACACCTGGAAAACATCCTTGTCAGCATCTGGATCACAGGTCACCGACAGTGCTTACTGGGCTGCTGCGTTTGGACATACTGGGAGCTCTGGTTTAGTCTGCTCACAGCTCCGCAGTCGTAGAAGGTCATGTTGCTGGTGGCGATGGTCACATGACCAAACACCAGTGACACGGGAAGGATCATGTGATCTGGATGAAGACAGTGAAACAGATGTGTTGCTTCAGGTTGTTGCTTTCCTCCAACCGGTTGACTCACCACTTCCTGTTGGCATGGGGGGCAGAAGCTCTGGGACAGGTGACTGACAGGTGATGCTGGTTCCCGTGACGACGGCAGGCTGAGGAGGGAGGAGCCCGAAGACACAGGACAGAGACTCCGCCTCGGTGAGGACAGGGAGCTGGACCACAGACAGCGTTACCTTGGAGACAGCATGCAGCATGAGACTAGATGGTCAGACTGGGGTCGTTACTAGTCAGACTGGGGTCTTTACTGGTCATACTAGGGACTGTACTGTCATACTGGGGTCTTTCCTAGTCAGACTGGGGTCTTTACTGGTCAGACTGGGGTCTTTACTGGTCAAACTGGGGACTATACTGTCATACTGGGGTCTTTACTGGTCAGACTGGGGTCTTTACTGGTCATACTGTGGACTGTACTGTCATACTGGGGACTGTACTGGTCATACTAGGGACTGTACTGTCATACTGGGGACTGTACTGTCATACTGGGGTCTTTACTGATCATACTGGGGACTATACTGTCATATTGGGGTCTTTACTGGTCAGACTGGGGTCTTTACTGGTCATACTGGAATCAAAGCAGCTTTATTTATCAGAATAATTTGATTCTGCTTTTGATTAGCTTCTCAAAGCTAATCAGATTTTCTACTGACCCAATTAAATTTGGGCAGAAATGAATGAAAGCAGGAAGAAGGAACATCTGGAGGAGCCCAGAGCCTGACCTGGTTCTGCTCAGCTCTGCTCTGACTGGCTGGCTGCAGGTTCTGCACGTTCACACACTGGCTGGTGGCCTCGAAGCTCCAGAACCACTGGTTGGGCTGGGAGTGGCGCTGACACTGCTGTTTACGGGAGCACCTGAAGGCAACACAAAGACGACCAATCAGACGCCTGCGATCTCAGGTAGAGAGCTGTTACATCCATCCATCCATCCTTCCATTATTCATCCATCATCCATCCATCCATCCATCATCCATCCATCAAACACCCACCCACCCATCATCCACTCATCCATCCATCCTTCCATCATCCATCCATCCATCATCCATCCACCCACCCATCATGCACCCATCCACCCATCCATCATCCACCCATCCACCCATCCACTCATTCATCCATCCATCCATCCATCCATCCATCCATCCATCCACTCATCCCTCCACCCACCCCCCTACCCATCCATCCCTCGTTCCTGACCAGGCTTCCTCAGGTCAGTTCCCAGCACTACACCAGGATCCCATCCCGGGTTCTCCTGGTCCCCAGGTTGATGCTCCTCCTCTTCAAACCTTTAAATGAATGATCTGGAATCTACTATCTCATTTGATATCTGAGGTTTTGAGTCCTTCAGAAACAACAGTGTGATGATCCGACTGCAGCATATCTGGGTGATTCGGATCAACGGGGAGTCTGTGAACATGCGTTCATATGTGCACGTTTCAACCCTGGCCAGGAGGCCTCAGGTTCTCTTCCACCAGCAGGGGTCTTGGTGCCATCCTTCTGGAGCCTGGTCTACCGAGGAGGCCTTTCAGGATTCTGTTCAACCTCAGCAGTGGTCTCCCTGTTGCTGTCTCCATAGCAACACACCTCAAATCTCTATCTTTATAATTAATGAAATCATCTGGCCCACAATTACAAAAAGCTGCACCAGAACCAAGAGAAGAGTGCAGGACGCAGGCCTACCTGCCCTCCAGGACACACCAGCCACAGTAGGGGTCTCTGACAGCAAGACAGGACTGACAGTCTGTCTGTCTCTCACATGATGACACAGGAACCTTGGACAGCTGAGAAACACACTCGTTAAAACTCCACTCACACTGGACAGTAATGTCTCCACACAGAGACGAGGTCATGTGGCGTCTCACCCTGCTGTTGGTCAGGACGTAAATGTGCTGCTGACTCTGGTCCAACAGGAGATCAGCATTAATGCTGCTGCCGCTGTCCACCAGCAGGCTGCCGTAGAGGTGACCCGACAGATCGGGCTCAACCAGCACCTGTCAGGCATGGACAAGATAAAAGGCATGTTGTTACACCTGTAGAGGAGCAGGACTCCATGAAGGACACGTTTCAGGAGGAGCAGGACTTCATGAGGGAGACGTTTCAGCTGCTGTAGCAGCAAATCGCCAGCAGGGGAGAGTGTTTCCCCACAACACCTCCCACTGAAAGTGTGTTTTTAGTGTGGCACACACACACACACACACACACACACACACACACACACACACACGTTTCGGGGCCATCCTGCACCTGGGAGAAGAATAACCAATCAAAAACAATAGTATGAGCACACTCCCTAGTGCCTTAGCCCCATGCCACAGGAGCTGCCAACCCCTCCAGCTAAACGGCTGTTAGTTACTTCCCCCCCACACACGCACACACACGCACACACATGCACACACACATAAAGTTGCTGCCTGTGGCTATGAACAAAGAGGACACATGAATACACAGAGGTGTGTTTGCGTGGAGTTCAAATGTAGCACCGTCTGAAGCCCAGAACACACAATCTGCTCTGGTTATTGTCCAGTATAACCAGTACCGCCACAGCCAGGAGGGGCAGAGGGAGGACTGGGAGAGATAAGATAACCTGTGTGTGTGTTTTTGTCAGCGGAACACATATGATGTGTTTAGGGCAGCAGCCGTTGATCTTAGATAAACATTTACTACATTCATAGGCATTTAATAAGGCTGTAATAAAGCGTGTAATAAGGCGCATCTGTGTTTGTTGTGATCCAACCGTGAACGCAAAGATGATACCAAGCAGAAGGAATGAGAGCGTGCACACGTTCCTACAGGGTAATCCCAAGGAGGAAGTATTGGATGGGCGTGGTAACGGTTGACCTGTGCATGGTTCTCACCAGTGACTCAACCACAACCCTCCCCTGGAACGGAGGGAAAGGTGTTGGCGTGGCCTTGAGTCCATCCCAGCGGCTCTCATCCTCCACACCTGCTGTGGGCTGTTACCTGTGTCATTGACTGCTGCACCTGGACTAAACTGACCACTAAGGTTTGTGTGACCCTTCACAATGTCGATTCTTGTGGCCCCACATCTATCAGCTCTCCGTCGGGGGTCTCCGTCTCCGTCAGGGAGGATTCCTGACCAGGAGCTCTGCCCAATCATTCCTGCTCTGCTCGTCTCTGTGGGACAGTGTGGACGGTGTCCTCCTCCTCCTGATAGACGTTTTTACGTGAACCCACGTTCTCTGGACCTCCAGCATGGTTCTGGGGACGGCAGAGACCACGTGACCTGCGTCTCATACCTCCTTCCAGGCTTCTGACTTGCCTGTCCGTCACACCTCTGCTAATCTCTGCTAAACGTGTTTTTAACTCTAAATAATCTCCATCTCTGCTTTGCTTGTGCCGTGACAGACAGGTGGACGGTTCGTGGACGAGAGCCGACGGACGCAACCGCCGCTGGATCGGTGTGATGTGGTGATGACGTCACCTTGTGCAGGTAGCCCTCTCTGTCTCCCAGGAACGCCATGGTGTGGCCCGCCTCCGTTGCTGTGGTGACGGCAGTCAGCTGGATCGTGGAGTTAAAGGTGGGCGTGGCCTGGAGGGGCACGCCGCTGGCGATGGGGTTCGGAGTGTGTTCTCCCCCACAGGGATACTCAGACAGAGAGTCCTGATACATGAAGGGAGACAGACGGACAGACAGACAGACTATAATAATGATCATAAATGGAGTTATAAACACTGGCCTCAGCTCCCGTCTGAGGCTAGACGACACAGGAGAGACCCCCTGCAGGGTGGCTGGGACAGCCCAATGCAGCCTCCCTGAACCGGACCCCAGGACCTCCGGCTCTCCTCCTGCTGTGGGCCAACCAGAACAAACACATTCTCCTCCAGATCCTCCACTGTCACTCCTGCCGTTGATAAACCAAGTCCACCAAATCCTGGACACCTGACAGGACACCTGCAGACACCGAGCCGGTCCAGGACGGGTCGCTAACACACGCATGTCCAACTGTGTTTGAGTGACAGCTGCCAGATGATGAAGCCAGCTGCTAAGATAACAGCTATAATCCCCCCAACACACACACACACACTCACTCACTCACTCACGCAGTATTAAGGTCAGCAGGATAGATAGGGCCGACAGGTTCTCACTAAAGCAGCTGCTAATCTGTGATATCATCACATGTCGGCTGTGATGTCATCAGATGTCCCACTTGGGCGGAGTGGGCAGTCAGTAAACAGTCCGTGAGCAGTCAGTAAACAGTTAGCAAACGATCAGTGAGCAGTCAGTAAACAGTTCACAAACATTCAGTAAACAGTCAGTTTTGCTGTAATTGAACAGACGTTTTGCTGGAAATCAACAGACGTTTTGCTGGAATTGAACAGACGTTTTGCTGTTACTGAACAGACTTTTTGCTGTAATTTAACAGATGTTTTGCCTTAATTGAACAGATGTTTTGCTGTTAATAAACAGACATTTTGCTGGAAATCAACAGACGCTGCTTCTCTGAGACAGCTGCTCAGCATCTATATGATGTGGACACATTAAACAAGCTAAACGCTGCTAAATATGACTCTTGAGTCTAAGTCAGTGAAGTACACATTGTGTGTGTGTGTGTGTGTGTGTGTGTGTGTGTGTGTGTGTGTGTGTGTGTGTGTGTGTTTTGTAACGTACATTGGACAGCTTCAGACATTTCGATGACACTGCATATTCAATGTAGGCTTCCTCCAGGCCGCTGCTGCCCCGCCCTTCATTGGTGTAGCATACTTCCTGTGCCCTCAGCAGCATGGCGTCCAGCTCTGCCATCCCATAGATGCACAGTGCTGAGCGACTGGTGGCTACAGGTGTGGACGCCTGTCCTGCCGCCATGATAACAAAGAGGGCAGGTTTGCCGGTGTGGTTTCCCAGCCACGCTGCCTGGGCGAGGTTGTAGCCGCCCCGGCAGACTAGAGGAACCTCCACGTAGGAGTAGAAGCTGCGGTCGGAGGTGCAGAGCCTGGAGGCGTACGTCCTGTACTCCTTCTTCTGCCACATGTCCCGCCGCGAGAACAGGAAGTAAGCATGGTTTCCGTGGGCCAGGGCCTTCACAAAGTGGTTGTTGTACTCAGAGTAGCTTCCAACAACCAGTTTTCCCAGCTCCTCCTCCTGAGAGAAGGCCCGACGAGGCGGCACCACCGGGTACAGGCGCCGCGTCGTGATTGGCGGAATATCACCGGGACCTTTGCTAGTGTAGCCCCGACCAACAAGCATCAGGCGCATCGGACCGCCAGCACCAGCGCCCTCCTGTTTGCCATCTGCGGTAATCACCAGGGCAACGGTGGAGACCCGGGGATCGTTGGCAGCAACGTACTGAGTGTCCACGGGGTTGTGGGTCTGATAGATGAACTGTGAGATGTTGGTCAGACTCCTGGAGGAAGAGAGAAGAAGAGGTCAGGTGCATGTGCGCAGATCGAGAATCCTTCCTGTAGCCCCGCCCACTCCACTTTCCTCAGGAATATTGGCCTCATGGCGTTACCTTTTGTCACAGATGCCCTGGTAGACGGAGCCACAGACGATCAGGCTCCCGGGCTCTGAGCCCTGGCCCGGCTCCACAAGAAGCAGTTTGTTGTAGTTGTGTGTGACCGTGGCAGAAGGGCAGTCCTCAAGAAATATGGGAGGGAGGCAGTCTGGGGAGTCCTGGTGAGGGCCGGTCCTGGCGTGTGCCATCACCTCCAGGTCAGAGGTCAGCTGATAGAGGTGGTCAACACCACCCGCATAGAGCAGGCCCGAGGGTGAGTCCAGCACCAGGTGAGAGAGGGGGGCGCCGCGAAGCTCCACCCATCGGACGGATGGGTCAGAGGTCACCATGGCAGGGAGCAGGAAGGTGAGGAGGAGGAGTGGTGGGGGGGTGGAGGAGGCCAACATGGCAGCTCCTCTTTACCTGCAGGCAGACACAGGAGAGAGAAACAGTCATTCAGAGTCAGAAGGAAAACACATGAGGTCAGCATCAGCCTCTCGCAGGGGTCTCAGCCAGGCTGGATCCAGAGTCTTCTGGCTCGGTAACCAACATGAGCAGCAGTCAGACACTCCAGGTTAAGGTTAGGGCAGGGTTAGGGTTAAGGGGTTAGGGTTAGGTCAAGGGTTAGGGGGTTAGGGTTAGAGGGTTAGGGTAGGGTTAGGGTTAGGGGGTTAGATCCAGGCAAATGGAGGCGAGTCCCTCCGGTCTGAGCGACCTTTGATCCCCAGATCCGGAAGCAGACTCTTGTGCTGGGCAGTAATCACATGAAGCAGCAGAAGTTGGAGCCTGTGAGACCAAGCTGAGGGTGTCAGGTCTGTCAACCCACCAAGTCAGGTGATCAGGTAGTGATCAGGTGGTGATCAGGTGACGCAGGGGCCCCTGTGGGGCCCCCCTCTCAGTCTCCTGATTCTCTTTTGTAACTGAAGATATTAATAAAATATTTTGCTGCTTCGCACTTTCATCCGACGGTCAGATCGTATTTGCCTGTAGTAATGTTGCCATGGTAACCCACGCGTATCCATGGCAACAGCGGAATGACTTGAACCTCTGGTGGGTTGGTTTTTGACAGAGTGGAGTCTGACTGTTATTTCCAACTGGTGCCAAACTGGTTCCTTCTCAGGTCTCCACTCTGGAAGCTCCTCGACGGCACCCTGCTCTCCAGAACATGGACTTTCCACATGACCCGGTCAATGACCCGTCATCCCGTTTGCTTCAGTGCTGCTCCGGCTCTCAACCAGCACTGCCACTGCCTGTTAATAGTTTTATTCCAGAACCTTCTCAATGGATTCTGAAAACTATGAACAAAGGTCTAGACCCTGAGCAGGTAAGCGAACTCACCCCCAGATTTCCTGCCCTCCTCTACCTTCTGGGTTAGGGTTAGGGTTAACTCTTCTGACCACTAGTGTTGACCTCTACGCCACCGTGCCCTAAAGAAGGGGCGGAGCCAGAAGGCCAAGCTCTGGGTTGACCGGCAGACATACGTTCCTACCCTCACCTATGGTTCACAGCTGTGGGGAGTGACCCAAAGGCTGAAACTACGGCCACAGGCGGCCGGAATATCTGGGCTCAGGGTGAGGTTTTGGTTCCTCCCTGGTTCCTCCACAGTGAGAGGAGCCTGGTGAAGTCCCAGGAAGAGCCAGGACATGCTGAAGGGGACTTCCAGATGGCTTGGGAGCACCGCGGGTTTCCCCCAGAAGAGCTGGACAAAGTGGCTGTGGAGGGTCTGGGCCTGGCTGGCCAGGCTTAGGGGGCAGGAGCCAGGAGAAGATGGATGGCTGGATGAAGAAGACCAGAGTGACTTCACAATATGGTCTAATGTCATCTGTCCATCCCACTGCCCCCCCCCCCCCCTTTTCTTTCTCCCCCTCTCCCCCTCTCTCCCTCTCTCTTCCCCTCTTTCTCCCTCTTTCTCCCTCTCCCCCCTCTTTCTCCTCTCTCCCCCTCTTTCCCCCCCTTTCTCCCCTCTCCCCGCTCTTTCTCCCTCCCCCCTCTTTCTCCCTCTCTCCCCCCTCTTTCTCCCTCTACCCCCCCCCCCTGCTGTGTGTTGTTGCAAACAGAAACACACTGAATGAACACTTGCTGTTCATTGCACACAAATGCACTCCCTGAGAGGCCTCAGGCCATACAAACACACACACACACACACACACACACACACACACACACACACACTGGTGTGTCAGATTTGCTATTTGGACAGGAATAACTTCCTTCTCCTGCATGGGGGCATTTGTGGGTGGTGGTGTGTGGGGGGGGGGGGGGGGGGGGTGGGGGGGGGGGGGGGGGGGGGGATGTCATCTATAATTCATGGAGCAGAGAGACTGATAAAGTTATGGGGTGTCCAAAGGTAGAATAAGAGTTTATGGCTCAAAGACAGAAAACAAAACTGAGGTTATGAGAAGGACAGCGGAAGGACGAGGACACGGATGAGGGGGGACACCGATAAGGGGGGACACGGATGAGGGGGACACAGATGAGGGGGGACACGGATGAGGGGGACACAGATGAGGGGGGACACACAGAGATGTGGGATCTGAAGGTGTGTGTGAGGGTACATAGTGTGTGAGCGCTGGAGGCGATGGAACAGTAAAGTCAAAAATGAGGAAGAAGACTCAGAGGGAGGAAATAAATTCATGTTTCTTCTGCTGAATGCAGATCCACTGTGTGTGTGTGTGTGTGTGTGTGTGTGAGAGAGTAACATGTATTTTCTTTTTAGACGAAAAGAAAGCAGAGGATAAAGCCACACCCAGTCTGTATGATTGCATGTGAGTGTGTGTGTGTCTGTGTGTGTGTGTAGCAGCTGGTGTATTAATGCATACTAAGCACAGAGGTCAAAGTTCAATTGGAGCTCTGATCTGAACTCTTCTGTTTTTAGATCAGAGTTTCTCCAGCCTGAAACCGTCTCAAACAGCTGGAACATCTGGAAGCACCCACCACACCACCCTGTGTCTCATCACATTCTCCCAGTACAGGATGGGCTCCCAGTACAGACTGGTGGGGACACACAGCTGCTGGCTGAGGGTCAGGTGTCAGTCCAGCCACCTCTGTTTGGTTTAACTGAACAGATGCTGCAGATGTGGAGCGTCCAGCTGTCAACGGTAGCCCCGCCCCCCGTTCTATATGTAAATGAGGAACAGGCTGCTTTCAACACATCAAGCTGATGATTGCAGGCTGCTTTACCTCAGGCACACACACACACACACACACACCCACACCTCCACCCACATATTATCTCTGTGGTGTACTGCTGACTCTCACACTCTCTCTTCAAAGACGCGACAGAATCCAACACACACACACACACACACACATACACACACACACACACACACACACACACGCACACACACACGGTGTGTGTAGCTCTATTTTGTCTCTTTGTTCATTTCCTCTCCTTCCCTCGTGGGGACACCCCCCTGAGTCTGTCCTACTTTCTGTACTCAGGAACCATTTAAGAACTGACTGACCCGTCATCCCCGTGACATCATCATCAGCTCTGCTCCACAACGTCTGTGATGCCCACCATGTCTCCTTCAGAGGTCAGAGTTCAGGGGGACCAACTCTGAGCAGGACTCTCCAGAACCAACCAGCCAGTGGGGAGGACATTCTTCTGCCAAGGCGGACTTCTCTGCACCAGCTGTGAGGGCATCTGGATGGAGAAATTGCCCAGCAGGTTGGAGGTAAAACGTAGAGTTTGCTCAGACCTTTTGTCTCTCGGTGGATCCCTTTTGTCTGTGGCTCATTTTTCAGCGCCGTTGTAATTAAATACACAACGAGCTTCATTATCTTGTAGCGGCAGGATCAAAGTGCCACCTCAACAATGAGCTAAATGACTGGAAACTCCTCCTCATGAGACCCTCTGTCTCTCAGAAGTCTGATTCAGCTGCCTGGAAGTGTCGCGCAGTTAGCGCTGTTTGCACAAGCGGCCTTTGATCCAGCAGGAAACATCAAAGAGCAGCTGATTTCAGAGTGACCTCAGCAGCACGCGGGAGCTGCTATCAGCTGCCGACAATCTGGACCTTCCAAGAACCTTCTGCTGATGATAACATCACAAGACCCACGGGCCCGCCCTGAATGCTAAACATGCTAATGGCGCACTGCTGTGCACAAGAGGTCAGTGACAGCCTGCCCCACCTGTCCCCCCTGTCCCCACCTGTCCTCACAGGACGGGATTTCATCCTTCTTACTATATTTACGCTTCTTTGTCTCTGATTATTCACACAGAACCCCCCCCCCCCACACACACACACACACACCCGTGCCCTGTTGAGCTCATGAATATATTCCAGGATCCAGACGAGGACGTTTGATATCATCGAGAGTGTGTGACAACTAAAACACGCACACAGACACACACACCAAACCCCACTGGGATTAAAGATGTCACGAATTATAAAAGGCTTTTTCTACAAAAAAGGTGTTTCAGTGTGTGTGTGTGTCTGTGCACATGTATGTGTGCACGTGTGAGAGAGACGCTGCATAGAAATTCAATGATATTATTGTCACTACAGGGTGTCAATTTGTTGCCGTGGTGACGGGATTTGTTTCCACAGGGAAGAAAATGAACTTAATTGTTTCAACAATCAACATCCTTACTGGGTTATTCAAATGGTTACCATGGAGACGGGAGGGCTGATGTCAGGTGTTGCTGATGGGCCAGATGTTGGCCAGTGGTGACGGGGCTGAAGGCGTCCAGCAGGGGGCGCAGATCTGCTCGAGCTAAAGAATAAAAGTGAGCTTGTGCGTAGGGAACACTTCCAGTCCCTCGTCCCAGTCCCTCGTCCCAGTCCCTTGTCCCAGTTGATCGTCCCAGTCCCCTGTCCCAGTCCCTTGTCCCAGTTCCTCGTCCCAGTCCCCTGTCCCAGTCCCTCGTCCCAGTCCCTTGTCCCAGTCCCTCGTCCCAGTCTACAGTCCACCATTCCTGCCTACTTTACATCTCCAGCCAGGTGTGGTGACCACCATAGGGCAGCATCTGTAGCGTTCACGCATGGTGAGCGTGCAAACAAGGACCCCGAGTGAGTCCACGAGAGGCTCCGGATGCTCACAAGCGACTCCCAAGGAATCCAGCCTTTCCGTTCAGGACAAAGTTCCCGGAAGATTCCCAGCGGCTCCAGTGTGTATCAGATCAGATGGGATCACTTCACTTGCATCTCAACGTCTGACTGATCAACGAGACCCGCAGGTTTTGCTCCTCCTCGTCTTCAGACTTGACCCGCGACGTGTCCACGCCCAACACGCCTGGACTCGGATCCTCCATCGGGCATGCGTCCCGCCGCTTTTCTCCGGCTCTGCACATTTCTTTGTTGCGGTTGGGATGACGCAGCGTTAGGTGTTCTGATCCAATCGGAGTTGAATGAAGCTAATTCCTCCTTTCTGCTCCGCCACTGGGCCGTCCGTCGGTACCGGTGTCTCTCTATAGAAACCGCTATTCCTGTCCCCGTCTATAATCTGGATTAGAAGCTGTTTGTATGGTGACAGATGTAAACACAGAGCTGTGTGTTTGACAGGAGGATCAGATCACAATAGGAAGAATTAGAGATTTTCCTCACTTTAATCCAGAGGAGAAGAGCTGAATAATCAGTGCGTATAAAAGCAGATTAGCAGTCGTCACTGCGGGAGGAACCATCAACTAAAAATATCGAAAAATCCAAGGAATTAGAGGAATTAAGGGGAATATCAGTCTGCTTTAGGTTCTTCATCAGTAAAGGGACAGAACAGCGTCTCGTGGGTGCTACGGGCGTCAGGGGGACCTGGTCAGGGGTCGTTACGTGGTTACTGAGGATGGAGCCAAGACTCTCCATGGTCCTGCTCACGCCCGCTGTCATCCTACATGTTCTGCTCCAAGGCAACCAGACTTGTTTCATCTGTAGGCCGCAGATGCAGCCACAGATGCAGATGCAGCCGCAGATGCAGCTGCAGCCACAGATGCAGCCACAGATGCAGTCGCAGATGCAGATGCAGCCGCAGATGCAGCTGCAGCCACAGATGCAGCCACAGATGCAGTCGCAGCGCCGCTACAGGCGACACAACGACCCATCTGCCTTAAATCATGCTGCACACACTGACACCTTTCGACACCCCTTAAATACGATGCTTAACAGGTAAGTGAGTTGGCAAACAGCAAGAAGCTCTGCTGTTCTCTGCGCATCGCCATGGCAACTGGCTCAAACTAGTTTATCGTTCTTCCACTAATGACAAAATCACACCGTGATCGTGTTGTTGGGAGGAGCCGATGAGGATCAAGACTCTTTCCAGAAGTTTCGGTTCCTGGAAGTTCGGGGACACAGAGGTTGCTGTGAGCCAGTGACCCGTGTTTCCGGAGACAGCTGCTCCAACGCTCCGGGACAGGCAGGAACGCTGGGAACTCCCAGAAATCTCCAACACCAACTGGGCTGCAGCAGGAGGAGCTCTGCTTCCAGGAGGTGAGATGTTCCCTCAGGTCCAGTTCAAACTGGTCAGAATGAGTGTTTCGAAATGTTTGCACTGGTGCACCCTGGGAATCCTGTTGGACGGATATCGTCCACACTTCTATCCATCCGTTTAACTCTATTCTCTCCGTCTACAATCCAACATTCACCTTCTGGAAATGATAAAAAAAAAAACCTCTGCAGCCTCCACAAACTGAATACTGATCAGGGCTAATATGAAATATTTATAACTACAAGACTTTGATACTCAATAGAGCACACACACACACACACATGTGGTAAATTTCTTCTGGTGATAGTTGAGATGCCACTACACACACACGCACGCACGCACGCACATACGCATGCACGCACGCACGCACACACACACAGTGATGGAATTAGCTTCAACATCATTAACACCTATCACCTTTCTGCATGTTCACACTCTCTCTCTCTCTCTCTCTCTCTCACACACACACACACACACACACACACACACACGTGCACGCCCAGGGAGGCTGTGTGTGCATGAATACATTACAGCTGCAGCTTCCTCTCCAATTAACAAGTGCTGGTGGTTGTGATCAGCAGAAGACCCCCTCCGTGGGGGGTTCCTCTCCCAGGGTCCATCCTGCTGACGCCCACATCAACGGTCCAGCGCCGCTAACACACCCCTGCCTGGCTGCGTCCCTTCTCAGGGAACGCAACAAGGATTCGGCTGCGGCCTGGAACAAACACCGGTGGCCAGTTTAAGGACGCCTCCTGAGGAATGCTAAACCAGGAGAGAAGCTCAAAGCTCCAAACTACAGCTGCTCGGTCATCAATAACAGCTCATGATCTGGTTCTATCAGGCCCAGAGCTGGATCCAGCTCAGAAGCTGCTTCCCTGAATCATCCAGCACCAGAACCAATCATAAAGATATTTATTATAAATCCTACATATTTCAGTGAGGCCTTGGATCACACACTGCACCGTCCTCCTTTGTCTTCTGCTGGTGGTTCCACAGGGAGATCACTAATTGTGACCCCCCCAGGCTGTTAACCCCCATCTAGACTTCAACTCAGCTGAGGAGCAGGAGATGGTCCATCTGAGTCCTCAGGCAGTTGGTATGAGGAGAAGCTCCCCAACGTAGACCTGAGGTGTGCTCAGTGCTGCAGGACCTTCATTCCCAGGAAGGAAGCAGATGAAACTCAGCAAGGTGTCGCCCCAGAAAGCGGCTTTGATTAAATTAGAGCGAGAGAAAAGATAAAACATGTCATCTTCCTGCTTGCTGGCTGGAGGAACCATCCCCTCCGTCCACAATCAGCCCCGACGCCTCCTGCCTGTTTGATCTACTTGATTCAATCTTCTCTCCTATTGTGTTGGATCCCATTGAAGTGTGGTTTCCTCTAGCGGACTCCTGTGTTTCAGGCACCTTTCAGCTCTTACGTAACCCTCCGCATTATGTTAAAGTGAGGGAGGGTGAGCCATTCCAACCCCAGCAGACAGTGGAGAACCCACCTGGACCATCCCATCATCTGCCTTGCTGCTGCTGCTGCTGCTGCTGCACCCAGACGCTTCATTCAATCAGGTTAGGCTCGGAGGCGGTTGTCATGGCAACGCACACAGTCAAAGTTGGCCAATAAAGGACCAGAGTGGCTGAAAGAGAAAGTTGACCTGCTAATTGTCCCCACTGACACGTGCTAACGGTGTGGAGAGGCCAAGGACAAGAAGAAGGGGGAGATGATTCTGGATGTTCCTGCGTCAGGGTGGAGACGGCAGCAGGACAAAGAGGAGGAGGAGGAGGAGAAGGAGGAGGAGGAGGTGCACCTCTCCTAAAACAAATTCTCTCCTCTCTCAGGGTCCTCTAGCAGAGAAGGAGGCGGGAACGAGCACATTTATGAGAGCAGAATCTTTACAAGATAAAAACAAGGCTTTGAAGAGGAAGAGGAGGGGGCGAGGAAGGAGGGGGGGGCAATAAACAGCAGAAATACTGTAATAACAAAGGGTGTGTGTGTGTGTGTGTGTGTGTGTGTGTGTGTGTGTATGGTGGGGGGTTAATCACTGCTGGGGAGGAAGGGAGAAGAAGACAGAAGGAAGATGATTTCTGTTTCAATCAACAAACCAAGAACCCTTCAGCTTCCACCAGGCTGACCTTTGGCCCCCGAAAACACACGCACGCACGCACACACACACAAACACACACACACACACACACTCATCCTGCTGCTTTAATGACCTGATCAATCAGATTCTCCACACATGAACGTTTCTTCTAACAAGCAGAAGCTTTAATGCCATTTTAGAGGACCTTTCATGGGGGGACCTTTCTTGAGGGGACCTTTCTTGGGGAGATCTCTGTTGGGGGGACCTTTCTTGGGGGGACCTTACTTGGGGGGTTCTTGATTTAGGACGTCTTTGATTCAGCAATAAAAGAAGCTCAACCAAATTCTGAATGAGTCTGTGAGCTCCAATATTCTGTGAACTGGAGATAAAATATAATGAGACAGTTTGAGAGGACTGGAGACACCAGGAGTTCTGCTGCTGTGGTTGGTGTTTGATCCAGATCAGAGTCCCACCTCCTGTCCTGGGTCAAACCTGCTGTCCTGGGTCCCACCTCCTGTCCTGGGTCAGACCTGCTGTCCTGGGTGCCACCTCGTGCCCTGTGCTGTCCTGTCCTGTGCTGCCCTGTGCTGCCCTGTCCTGTCCTGTCCTGTGCTGTCCTGTCCTGTCCTGTCCTGTCCTTTCCTGTCCGGTCCTGTCCTGCTCTTCTCACCATTGCATTGGAAGCAGCCTCATCACAAAATGGATGTTTTGACTCCTCATCTGGTCTAAATGATGGTGATCCACCTGTCCCTCTGAGTTCTGTCCTCTCCCCAGTCTGCACGTCCTCTAAACCCAACTGGTGATCCTGCACTCTGCAGTGAGACCCTAAACCTACCTGACTGACCTCAGACCAGCTCCCAGAGCCACCTGCCTGCTGCTGGAGCATCCAGCTGCAGCTTTAATGCATCATCATTCCTCACTGGTTTAAACTGGAGCCGACCCAGCTGCCAGGACACTGGAGGTCCAGTGAAGGGTCACGTGACTCCTCTGTTAGCGACGCACCTCTGTGACATCATCAGCCTGTATGGCGTCATAGCGAGGGCAGCGTTTCACGCTCCAGCAGCCAGCTCTGCTACTGGTTGGGAGGGGTGATAACCAGTATTCACTCTGTATTCCT
Organism: Takifugu rubripes; assembly: GCF_901000725.2. Lineage (NCBI taxonomy): Eukaryota > Metazoa > Chordata > Actinopteri > Tetraodontiformes > Tetraodontidae > Takifugu > Takifugu rubripes. The sequence goes on along the minus strand of NC_042287.1, from coordinate 418,133 downwards.
CTTTACCGGGACGGACCATCAGAACCAGCTGGCAGCCTCCAGCAACCATCACGTCGGTGGTGTTCTGATCCAACCGTTTGCTGAAGAGCAGATCCTTATGTGATCATCGTGTTTCTTTTAGAGGTTCTGGGAGGTTCAGGACACAGTTTGGCTCCACCTGCTGACCTGCGCCGCCTTCTGGGCCCTAAAGGTCCAGTCCTTCTTTTATCTGAGGCTTCTTTCTACGGGTCTTCTGAAGACGCAGCCACTGACCTCCCTCACCCCCTGAACGCGGTGGGACGGACCGATTTTGCATTCTGAGGTCCAACCGAACAGAGGGGAGAAGTTCTGCTCCGTTTGAGAGGAGAAGACTTTAGCATGGACACAAAGGTGGAGCAAAGCTGGGATGATCAAAGCACATCAGCAGGCAACTTATTGATCAAGTTCCTAAGATAATTAACCACATCTAACCAGCTGTCTGATCACGTGCAACACCTCTGGCGCCGCCGATTCTTTATGAAACCACCAACTCGTCTCATTAAAATCAACCGCTGCAATTAAACGCGCGTCCAAAGTAGCAGCCGCGGCACCTCCTCGAACCCTGGCTCTCTGAGGGAACTTCACCTTCAAGAGAACACAGAACGCACGTCCCTACACCACACGGTCACGTTAAAGTCTACTAATGAAATCACAGCCTAATTAACAGGAGTCAGCTGTCACTCAAAGCCTCATCACAGAGAGAGAGAGGGATAAAGATGAAGAGAGAGATGAAGAGAAGAAGAGAGAGGACTTACTTCATTCAGGAAACAGTCCGTATTTCTTTCATTTCTCCAGAATAACAGACGCCAACAACTGAAAGAAGCTGCACACTGGGAGGAAGAAGCACAACCACGGACAGAGAGACAGAAAGAGAGAGAGGGGGATGACAGGAGGGAGAGAGAGAGGGTGAGCGAGCAGCCGGCTGGATGGCTGTAATCCCATTATTGTCAACGACACATTGTTCTGAAAGAGAGCGGGCGAGAGACATTCAGCTGCACTGAGAGAGCGAGTGAGAGAGGACGAGAGACTTTCAGGCACACAGAGAACAAGCCCCTGTAGTCTTGGGGGCGTGGCTTCGCTTCACAAATACACGTGGGCGGGGGCCTGGGTCATTAATATTTAATCACCCGTTTGAAGCGTGAAAGTTAGAGGGAGGAGATCGAGCGAGCGAGGCAGTAAATCGGTGTTTAACGGTTTCCGCCACACCCCTCTGATGCTGTATCGCTCATTCTATACATTAGTGAAGCTATAGCACACCTCGGCTACAGTAACCTCCCGGCAAAATCATCAACACGTATCATAAATCTGAGTGGATAATCACAATAAAGGTATAGAAGCTGTAGGATGACGCAGCAAAGACCAGAGAGCTGCTGTGAAGGTCAGGTAGCCTTGACCTTTGACCAGAGAGCCTCAGAAATCTATACATCCTGCCGCCCCTCGCAGAGCGGCCACAGACCTCCTCCTCGTTCCAGCCGAGAGTCCCGTAGCTGATTCCTGTCTTTGATTCTTCCATCAGCTGCTGCTGTGGGTGGGTGGATAATCTCACTCTGGGCCCCTAGTGTGATGGAAAAAAGCTGCTCTATCTCCATCTACTTTCTAACCTGTTCCACAGCCCTTTCAGCCCTGGAGGAGCAGAGATTATCTGTTTTGACTGGTCTTTGTTGTGGGCCGGGACACCTCGCTGCCTCTGATTTGACTGTTTTTAGGCTCATTTCTCTTGTTTGCTAAGATGTGAAACTAAAACACCACCCCTGCGCATCAGAGCGGGACTCTGTCAGCACAAAACATCTCTTCCAGGTGCGTTTGCGCTCCGTGGCTGACAGGTGACAGCAGGTGACCACACATAACACCGGCCAGGTCACCATGGTTACTGCATATGGAGGTCATGATTGTGTGTATCAGCAGCATCTTACCAGTGACACAACGCACTGCTGGTAAAGTGTGGTGTGTGACCCTCACGTAAGTGTGTGACAATTCATCAGCATGAGTGTGTGTGTGACGGGTGTGTGTGTGTGTGTGTGTGAGAGAGTGCGTGTGGTAATAAATAAAGCTCAGCTGGGAGTGTTTGTCCACCTCTCATCAGGACCTCATGTAATATTAATCTCTCTCTCTCTCTGTCTCTCTCTCTCCTCTGTCAGACACACACCCGTCGACCTGAGGCTGTGTGGTTTCCTTCTTGTGTGTTTTGATTGATGTGTAGCTGTGCAGGTTGTGCGTGTGTGTGGTGTGTTGGTGTGGTGTGGACAGCTGGTAAAGCGGCGTCTGTGTGTGATTTTATATGTGCACATAAAACGTGTGGCTGAGGGAGGAGGAGCATGAATCACTTTATCTGTTTAACTGATAAATAAGAAGTTTAGGATCATAACACACACGTGTGAACATCACACATTAGGTCATCAGTGTCCCCACGTCCACGCGTGGATGCTGTCAACTGAACCTGGGTGTTTGAGAAAAGGCGCCGTCAAACATTTAGGAGGGTTTTCCTGCCAGGCGTTCCGCCTCTGTGTTCACCTGTCTGTTGCTCTGTTCCTGCACTGTTCCAGGTCGGGTTCTGAACCCGAGGCTCCATCTGAGCCGGGTCCTGCATGCAGCAGCAGCTCCGCCCCTGTCCCCAGCTGATGGAAACGTGAAAAATGACCGTGTTGTGTCCAGCGGGACGGTCACAATCCGTCCAGCGTGCAAGCCACCATTCTGCTGCTCTGGTCTGTCTTGGATTCCTTTTTGGGTGGTTTGTTATTTATTAAGTGTGTGTGAGGAAGTGTGGAAGCCAAAACAATGGATGAAGGACAAGTGGAGGGGGGAGGGGGACGGGGGGGACGAGGGGGGTTAGACAGCGTGAAAAGCAGCTTGTAGAGAGACGGAGCAACCAGGCGGAGCAATGAAAGGAGGGGGAGGGGAGGAGGTGAAAGGTGACGCACAGTAATTGGAAGGAAATGTGTGTGATGGAGGGGACCATGTCCTACCCCATGTCCCACCCCATGTCCTACCCCATGTCCCACCTCATGTCCCACCCCATGTCCCACCCTCATGTCCCCACCCCATGTCCTACCCCATGTCCCACCTCATGTCCCACCCCATGTCCCACCCCATGTCCCACCTCATGTCCCACCCCATGTCCCACCCCATGTCCCAGCTCATGTCCCACCCCATGTCCCACCTCATGTCCCAACGTGCGCAACAACAGCGGCAACAACAGTGTCAACAACACTGTCAACAACACCGTCAACAACAGCGGAAACAACAGTGGCAACACAACAACCGTCAACAACAGTGGCAACAACAGCGGCAACAACAGGCAGAAAACTATTCTGGCTGCGGCACACTGACAACTTTGTACTGGGAGATGGATTCATAATGAGTCTCTTAATGAGACAGAGGACACAGAGAGGGAACAGAGGACAAAGAGCGCTCTGTCTCATGCATGCACACACGCGGCCACGCACACACCACCAAACACACGCACGCACCGCACACACGCACACACACACACACACATACCACAGTATATTCACCAGCCAGCCAATCACCTCACTGCAGCTTCCACCCAGTTTTCACCAAACAGCACTGACTGCAGCGACCCACAATCCTTTGCGAGGCTGATGACATCACCACGCGTCCTATTTATCTTATCTACTATCTTTAAATCCCAGGCAGCAGAGAAATGAACCAGCGGGCTGCTCCTACCTGTTGAGGCAACCTCTGCTGTCTACGTGGGGAGGAGGAGGAGGAGGCCTCTTCATCAGGAGGAGCAGGAGGAGGAATCCTGGAGGAGGAAGAGTCACAGGTTAGAAAAGCTGAACCATTTAACCCTCTCGTCCACGTCCGCTTCAATCACATCTCGTCTGCTGTGACAACAGATCCCCAACGGTCACCGATAACTGAGCCATCCTGATGAATAATTACTGCCTTGTCTCCACTCACACGGGTTGGCAGGACCAGAGAGCAGCAGAAATGGTCTGAAATGAAGCCATCAGAGGTCTGAACATCCACCTTGGAGGCAGACTTTGGTCTCGCATACAGGCCGGAGCGTCAAATGGACATAAATTCCACAGACGACTGGAGCCGCGAGGCGTCGCGATGCCTCGGAGCGCCCAAGTACCACGAGGAGGCTGAGCCGTGCGACCAGATGTTGAGAGGTACTTCAACCAGAGAAGGCCTAGAAGGCCTCATCAATGGAACGCAGATAAGATCAGTCACCATGGCAAACAGCTAGAAACACAAGCATCGACCCTCCTACGTGTCCCTGTAGAGTTGAAAATATTAACGAGTGCGTTTGCAGGAAGTCAGCAGGTTGAAACTAAAACTGCAGTCAGCAGCGAAGAGGCCGAAAGGGTTCAGGTGCAACCAGCCGACCCCAGGGGCTAACCGGAGGAAAAGGGACCGGCCACTCCAACACGCCAACGGCAATTGGACTGGTAAGGTTGCTGCTAGGAGAAGGTGGATCCAATGACAGAGAGCGCTGTCAGTGTTGCTAAGATACAAGGGCGACACCACAGAGACAAGTATGGGTTAACCCTAACCCCTAACCTTAACCCTAACCCTAACCCCAAACCTTAACCCTTAACCCTTAACCCTTAACCCTTAACCCTAATCCCTCACCCTCACCCTCACCCTCACCCCTAACCCTAACCCTAACCCCTAACCCTCAACCCTAACCCTAACCCAAACCGCAAGTGTGAAAAGTGTGGTGGATAAAAAGAAAAAACGACAACGGAAGTGTGGAAAAACCACCAGAATGGCAGGAAAACGCAATAGATAACTGATCCAACGCCAACTGCTCCATGAGTGACACACTGGGTCAGGAACCAGAGGGGGTCCACCAGGTCCCATAGGCTGAATCTAGCATGTCGGGATTGTTCCTTGCCTCTCGAACGTAGGGCCCTGCGAGAGGCTCTGCTCTGAAGGTGTCCTGAGGCCCTCCTCCAATTACCAGATCACCTTCCATGTTTGTCTGAGCGGGCTCTAACGTGCACTGACTCCTCAGGTGGTGACTCCTCAGCCATCTGTCTCCAAGGTCGACTGTGAGCTCCAGCAATGAATCACTTCCTGTTTCTGTGCTGGAGCAAATAATAAGTGAACGACCCATCGTGCTGCTAACCCATAACTGCAGGTGTTGATGAATGATCTACGGGCTGAGCAGCACCGAGGCACCCTCCCCCCCATCCAGCACCTTCGTTCCCTGGAAAAAGTGGGACCCTGACTCTGAAGTTCAGGTGACACAACCGCGATCATCTGCACCGCTAATGGCTGAACTACCCCCAAAATCGTCCTGGAGTCGTCCAAACTAACTTTGTTGTGGTAATTTATGTGCACAAATTAGGTGTGATCACCTGAAAAACCTGCCAGCTGGCCCGGATTCATTTAGACTCTAAGAATAAGTCAGGCCACCGCGCCACCTCCTGTCCGTCAGAAGTCAAGCGTCAAGTCGGAGAAACAAAAGCAAAAGAATAAAAAGAGGTGTTTTGAGCAGCTCCAGTCTGTGTCGATGGTTCAGTCTGAAGGACACGCAACAATACGGCCAGCTGAGACAGGAGTCTACCTCCTTTCTCCGCCGTCTCATCTGAATTCACAGCCCACAGTCACACAAAACGTTCTCACGTGAAGCCCAGGAGCCCTTTCAGCAACGCTGTTCTAAGCAAGAACTACATTACCCACAACCCCACGCTGCTGGTCAGCACAGCTCTGGGATACAGTTGGAACAGCAGAACCTTCCATCACTCTGAGCTGCTCTCCTAATTCATTCATTCATTCATTCATTCATTCATTCATCGGTCTCAACTGGGTCTGAGAAGGTGAGCAGAACCCATCAGAACTACCAGAGAAGAGAAGAGCCAACTACCAGGACAGGTCCGTGTGTGAGTGTTAGTGTGAGTGTGCGTGTGTGTGTGTGTGTGTGTGTGTGTGGGGTGTGTGTGTGTGTGTGTTTGTGTGTGTGTCTGTGTGTGTGTCCCAGAGGAAGTGCTGCTGTACTGAGATGGATGGATGGATGGTTCCTCTGTCATCAGAGGAACCCTGTTGAAGCTGCCTGGACTAACCCTAACCCTGCCTGGACTAACCCTAACCCTGCCTGGACTAACCCTAACCCTGCCTGGACTAACCCTAACCCTGCCTGGACTAACCCTAGCCCTGCCTGGACTAACCCTAACCCTGCCTGTCTGTCTGGGAGGGGAGAAGCAGCCAGAGGAAGAAGCTTTAAAACTTCATCAAGCCTCCGTGTTTGTGTGCATGTTGGTATTTCTGAGCGTTGCATCATCAGCAAACATTGGAATAACTAACAGCTGCTGTGATCCTGGCAGGCAGGCAGGCAGGCAGGCAGGCAGGCAGGCAGGCAGGCAGGCAGACAGACAGACAGACAGACAGACAGACAGAGGGATGAAAGGTGTGATACATCCATCAGTTTGTGGTGCTGTGGGGTCGTTCTAGTTGCTCGGTGCTGTTGGAGGTGCAGCTCTGAGCAGGGGCTGAAAAATGACCCAAAGCAGCAGAAATTACAGCCTTTCTGGCACTTTTACAGGTTTTTTTTTCCTTGTTACATCTGTAAACTGCAATCAAACAGGTAAATGCTCACGCATAGCAGATGTCTTTCAGATAATGCTGTAGCTAAGTTTAAGGAAGTGATCCTGTGCTGATCCCAGGACCCACCGTGTGTTTTCCCCAGGGATCAATCATTATAATCTTAGCCCTGCTGAGTTGACTCTGTTGCTGAAGGTGCAGCACCTCACTGAGAATCACGCTGATTCTGTTGCCCCCCTGAAAAAGAAAATAGTAATCAGAGGAGGTGTGCCCCTGGTAATAATTCACATATCAGGACCCTCAAGCAGAAAGCGCGCAGACTAGAAAGGAAGTGGCCAAATTAACTAAGAGTCACAGTGTCTTTAGATCCCACGTATCCCTTCTTCCCTTAGTGGTGTAAGGACTTCATAAGCTTCTTCACTGATTAAGTTCTAGCTATCAGAGAAAAAGCTAACCAGGGCCATCCCAACAACTGGACCATCACCAGATGTGCTGACTGTGGGAACATACAGGTTCTCCAACGAGCCCCTAAACTCCTTCAGCCCTATATATTTTTCTGAGGCATCTTCGCTAATTCAGAAATCCAAGACCACCACGTGTCTTTTAGATCCCATCCCAACACACCTGTTGAAGGATGTTTTACCATTGATAGGCAGTTCTATCCTGGACCAGATCAATTGTTCTTTAGTGACAGGATATGTCTCATGTCCATGGTGTTCCCTCCTCATACAGTAGGGTTAGCCATGGAGTTCCACAAGGTTCTGTACTTGGACCTTGGACCTCTTTACCTTGTACAGTACATGCTTCCCTTAGGGTAACATTATTCAGCAGCACGGGATAAATTTTCATTGTTATGCTGATGACACTCAGCTTTATCTATCCATGAAACTAGAGGAGACAGATAAGTTAGTGAAGCTCCAGACCTGTCTTAAAGACATAAAGTCCTGGATGTCTTCAAATTTCCTCCTCCTTAACTCAGGAAAAACTGAGGTCATGGTGTTTGGTCCTGAACCTCTCAGGGATAGATTAGATCACATGATCACTCTAGATGGTATCTCATTAACATCTAGTCTCTCTGTGAGGAATCTAGGAGTACCTTTTGATCAAAATCTCTACTTCAACTCACACATTAAATTAGTCTCTAGCCTTTTTTCACCTGAGGAACATCACAAGGATTAGAAAACTACTGACCCACCATGATGCTGAAAAAGTTAGGTGCATGCATATTGTTACTTCAGGCTGGACTATTGTACCGTATTTTCGGACTATAAGCCGCTAACTTTTCCCTACACTTTAAAAACACTGTGGCTTATTCTACGGTGCGTCTTATTTATGTATTTTTTCTATCGGCCGGCTAGGGGCGCTCGAGCAAAAAAGGTAGAGTGAGACGGTGGAATATGTGGTCGAGGAAGACGCAAGTTTAATGTAACTTTGCGCTTTGTGTATGAATAAAATTAGCATAAACAGAACGTAAACTTAACATAAATGAATCGGATGGTGAGACGCTGGAAACGGCAGTGGGAAGAACTGGAGCAATGTAAAAAGACGAAAAAAGCTTTCAGAGGTAATAAAAGCAGGATTTCTGACGCTATTCCAATCCGACACTGAGGAGGAAGACTTCCATGGTTTCAGTACACAGGAGGAAGATGAAGACAGCTCTCGGTGACTTTTACCGGTATGTTTTTTTAACCAGCCCTGTTGGTGCTGTGCTACCGTGTTGCTGTTATGTTATGTTACTGGTGCGTCTGAGTTGACTTTTACCGGTATGTTATTTTAACCAGCCCCTGTTAGTGCTGTGTTACTGCCGTATTGCTGCTGTGTTACTCTTGTGTTACAAGGCACTGTTTTGAAAAGAAAAGCAAAGGTAGTGTAGCGTGTTGGGGGGGGTCAGTGTGGGAATTTCCCAGCATGCTTTGTGGCAGTGTGTCTGTGGGTTCCGGTTGGTGTTAACCCTGTTTTTGTTTGTTGTAAATGTTATCTTTTGCAACTTTCAATGTTAGTGTTAGTGTTCTATTTATTGAGTTTTGGTTGTTGATGTATTTAATTACTGTTTTAATTACTGTTTGCACGTGCACACCATAAGCCAGGTTATGTGTGTGATTGAAGAGCTCCCTTCGTTGATGTGTCTTCCGTTCAGTGTTTAATAAAGGGGGTCTTTCTACAAATGAACTGCAGAATAAGCTGGCAGAGGTCTGCATCTGAGTTCTTCCGCGACCTATGTTTCAATGCGACTTATAGACAGGTGCGGCTTGTATAAGTACGAAATTGGTTTTCTTTCTAAAATTAGATTATGTGGCTTATATACAGTAATTCTTTATTATCAGGGTGTACAAACTCTTCTTTAAGAAGCCTCCAGCTGATCCAAAATGCTGCAGCCAGAGTTCTGACAGTTATTGACAAAAGAGATCACATTACTCCTGTACTGGCGTCTCTTCATTGGCTGCCCGTTAAATTTAGAAATTTTTTTAAAACCCTTCTTTTGACCTATAAGGTTCTCAGAGGCCTAGCTCCATCCTACCTGGAGTTGCTAGAGACACCTTACCAGCCCAATAGACCGCTCTGCTCTCAGAATGTTGGTCTACTTGTGGTCCCCAGAGTTTCTAGGAGTAGAATGGGGGGCTGAGCATTTAGCTACCAGGCCCCCCTGCTATGGAACCAGCTCCCTGCTGTTATAGGCCAAGGCTGCCGGGGTCCGGAAACATGATCACCTGACAGGCCTCTGTCACCCCACTGGGTCATGGTTTCCTCTTCCCTCCTCTCCTCTCCTCTCTTCTCCTCTCCTCATCAAGTAGACTAGTAATGCTATTTCCTGTGTAGTTTTTCTGCTCCCCCCCTTCTGTATCCATTTACCGGTATCGCCGCCTTTAGAGCTGTATAGTCTCTTGTCCTGTCCTCTACCTCTCCTCTCCTCTACCCCTCTCCTCTCCTCTACCCCTCTCCTCTCCTCTCCTCTCCTCTCCTCTCCTCTCCTCTCCTCTCCTCTCCTCTCCTCTCCTCTCCTCTCCTACCTATTCTATCCTCTACCTGTCCTCCCCCTTCTCCTCTCTCTCTTCCTAGCCGGCCATCAGCAGGAGGGTCCCCCTACATGAGCCTGGTCCTGCTCAAGGTTTCTTCCTGTTAAAGGGGAGTTTTTCCTTGCCACTGTTGCTTGTCTGGGGTTAGGCCCTGGGATTCTGGAAAGCACCTTGAAACAATTCTGATTGTAAAAGACGCTATATAAATAAAGATTGATTGATTGATTGATTGCATGTTTCTAAGACTGTAATAATGTAGTAATAACACTGGAACATGAGTAACTATTGCTCCCCTCTTCAGCTGCAAACAGAAAAAAGCCCAGGAGCTCAAATAGGCCACCAGTTATTTTAATTCCCATTAAAGCTGACCCTGAACACACACACACACACACACACACACACACACACACACACACACACTCGGTCAGTAGATTAGGCTGCCTGCCTTCATTCACTAATCTGTGAAGTTAATCTGATGGTTGTAACTCTGTAACATTATAGTGCTGTAATCTCCCTATATGAAAAGGGTGCGTGCACACACACACACAGACACACACAGACACACGCTGCCATATGTGCAGCAGCGTTAGCTCTTTGATGCGCTCAGCTTTTAACGGCTTCACCAGCGTGCAGTTTTGGGGGCGGGGCCACACGGGTGTGACTGGCTGGTGAAAGCTGAGCAGAGGAGAGGGTGTGAAGCGTCTCTGCAGCAGCTCTATCAGGACCGGAATCACTCCGAAAACCGCCTGCTGGGGCAAAAGAACCCGCCTTCCTAAAAAGAGCCACAGAAATGTAACATTTGCTTGGAGAGCTGTTGTTTTAGCCCAGAGGCTGTGCGCTCGTGCACGGCGCAGCACCTCCCTGCGGGAACCAGATCGTTGCTTTGCTATTGTCATGGTTTCACCAGGCACCGTTGCTACTGTGCCACTGGTGCTACTGGTCTGTGTGGAGGTTAACAACAGTACTGAATTTTACCCCCAAAGTGTAATAATGGTCAAAGATTAATCAGTACGTCCAGTCGGTGGTGACATCCACTCAATATGAGACCCCTTGCAAAGACGAGAGAGAAAGAAGAAAGACAAAACAACAAGAACAACAACAGAGAGTATGATGGGGGTCTCAGCTGAAGGCAGCTGCAATTCTAGATACCAATTACACACACACACACACACACACACCCACACACACACACACACACACACACACACACACACACACACACACACACACACACACACACACCCCTGTTTAATGTGATGGAATTGACAACATATTATTCTCTAGCCTGTAATCAGGATATCGGGGGTCGAACAGGAAGTGCTCCATTCAGGAGCTTATTATAGATCAGCTGCCGTCGGGACGCAGGGAAACAGAACGTCCAACTTCCTGAGAAACGGAAGGATTTGGTTGTCAGTTTGTTTCATCCTGCTGAATTAGTGAATGATTCAAATAAAAGTTACAACTTTTATGCAGCACACTGAGCAAAAAGGCCTCTGGATTAGTTTATGAAAGAAGAGAGATTTAAAAATACCTTTATTTACACAGACTATTTTCATTTATTTACATTTTTCACGAGGGAGACATTGGAGACCTTCAAAAATTCAAAATCAAAAAATTCTCCCTAACTGAACACAGGATGTCTCTCACTCCCCAGGTGTATCTAAATGTACTAATTTGTTCTGTCAGTTTATTTAAAAAAAAAAAAAAAAATCCACCCTGAGCCGAGCTGCCAGCAGTCCAGTCATAATGGCCACCACGTCCTCTGACCCCTGACCTCTCACCCAGTTCTTCCCGGTCTTCCATATAGATAACTTAGCCGTCCCCGAGATGACATTGACCAACTGGTGTACAGCCTTCCTCCTAGCATGGTAGTGTGGACCAAAGATAAACAGCCTGAAAGAAAAACCCTCACCTAACCCAAAAAACCACCTCTGTAGCTGTCCAAACAGCCCCTCCAGTCTGGGACACTGGACAAAGAGGTGCTTGGTGGTTTCTGACTGGGAGCAGAAAGAACAGCCACCCCCTGTGCTGGGGTCAAGGTGCACCAGATACCTGTTTGTAGCTATGGCCCCATGTACAATCCTCCACTGGAGGTCTCCTGTCTGTTTATCAACACGGGGGTTGTACAGGGACCGCCAACAACCCCCCGGGAAAGAGCCTGCGCCAAAAATAAACCCTAGTCCACCTCAACGCCTTCAGCCCTGCCAGGGAGTTTGTGACCTTCACGGCTAAGAGGTAGAGATCCTTCCTCCCGACAGCTTCGAAGTCCACCGACAATGAGGACTTCAGGGACAGCGGGTCGTCGTCCTCCGGCTGCTACTGTCCAACAGTGGAGGGAAAAACATACTCGCAATTGTCGTCCCACAAATCAGACACAGAAGGATTCAACGCAAAGACTCTTAGGGCCTCCGGCAGGGAAGCACAGGCCTCTCCTACAAGCTGGAGCAGCAGCCTGCTGGACCTCAAGTTGAGCCGGTTAGAAAGATCAGGGAATGGCTTAGCTTCATAATTCTGGCCTCCCTCAGTCTGGACCTCAGGGTGCTGGAGGACAGGATCCGAGAGGTGATGAGGCTGTTTCCAAAAAATGGCTCTTCAAAGATTCACATCCCTGGTGTTGTCACAGCTTTGTGCTTAGATGATAAAACCTGCCATACCTTTAGCACTGACTGGTAAAAGGGTGTAAGACCAGTCAGGTCCACGGACTGGGGCTGAAGCAGGAACAGGTGTTTGTCCTACCCCAGTCATCCAGCCTTCCTTAACAACAAACACGCCATATCCGTCCACAGCACGCCAAAACTGTACAACAGTCTTTGTCCTGCCTGCAGTCTGAAAGCTGTGACACGAGATGCGATGTCCACCAATCCCTGTCCTCCCTCTGGTACTGGCAGGTACAGCACTGCAGACCTCCGCCAGTGCTGGCCCGACCAGAAAAAGTCCACAATCATCTTCTGAACATCTTCGATTAGGCCAACCAGTGTCGGTAAGACTGTCAGCCCGTGCCAAAGAGTCGAGGCGACCAAATTATTGACAATCAGGACTCCCTGTAGGAAAGCTGAGGTAGCAGCCATTTCCACTTAGACAATCTGGTGCACACCTGCTCCATAGCACCCTCCCAGTTCTTCTTTTCAAAGTTTTTCATCCCAAGGAACACACCTAAGACTTTCAGGCCCTGTCTACCCCCACTGAGGTTTCCTGGTAGCCTTGGTCTGTCCCTACCTGTCCACGGCCCAACCTGTAGAGCTTCACTCTTCTCCCAGTTTACCTAAGCAGAAGAGGCTTCTTGGTAGAGGTCTAAACTATCAATCAGGTTGTCCACATCACTTTGATCCCTAACAAAAGCATTAATGTTATCAGCATAAGCTGACACCACCAGCTGGGGACACTGAGGAAGACCAGGTAACAAAAGTCCTGACAGCCTAGCTCTTAAGTTGCTTAGGAGAGGCTCAATGGCCAATGAATATAACTGTCCAGAAATAGGACATCCCTGTCCTATTCCCTGTTGGACGCTCACCGGACAGCTCAGCCCACCACCAACCTTCACCAAACAACAAGCATCCCTGTACAGCAGGCTCAAGAGTGACAACAAAACATCCCCAAAACCAAATGCCCTTAATGTGGAAAAGAGAAACTTGTGATCGACCCTGTCGAAGGCCTTCTCCTGGTCTACAGAAATCACCCCGACATCAGTGTTGTACAGTTTACGAAGGTCAAACAAGTCTCTCAATAGGTTGTCCAGAATGGACCTGTCCGGGACACAATATGACTGGTCTCTGTGGATGACCAAATCGAGGTGGTTCTTGAGCCTGTTGGCGAGCACCTTCGAAAGAAGTTTATAAACGGTGCAGAGCAACGCAACAGGCCTCCAGTTCTTTAATAGAGCCAGGTCCCCCTTCTTTGGGATTAGAGAGAGGACCGCAGTCTGACAGGATGTTGGTAACAGACCTGTGTGAGCGCACTCCTGCAGCACCTCCCACAGGTCAGCACCCAGACACCTCCCACAGGTCAGCACCCAGACACCTCCAGAAGTGTTTATAAAAGTCTCCATCCAGTCCTGGAGGTGGACCAGAAGCCATCTGACCCACCGCAGCAGTAAGTTCCTCCAAGGAGATGCTAGCGTCCAGGGTGGACCGGTCCCTCTGGCTCAGCCGAGGAAGTCCCTGCAGTATGCCTATGTAGTAGTAGTAGTCCCTGCAGTAGCTCGTCCTCCCTGCTACAGTCCTCTGCCCTGTAGAGGGCGCTGTAGAAGTCGACAGCATGCCTCCTCATCTCACCGTAAGGTGGACGAGAGGTGCAAAACACTTTTACAAAGCTGGACACAAATTTGCATTTAAGAACTCACCTTTTTACAAATCAGAAAGCAAAATTACAGTGCCATAACACACCAACAAGTCTTGAGACAAATTTACATTTCAGAAACACTTTTGCAAACACCGACAAACTTACAAGTAACTTTTTCAACTGGAAAGGGAATGCACCAACGGTCGAACAGAACTAGAAGTGATAAAAAGTTCATTGTAACCCAAGATGGATGGCGGACAAGCAGTCTTTTGCCTGTTTTGTGGCGAATATATGAGCCAATTAACGCGGTTTTGTGTTTCGTGTGGTCGGTCCTGGAGTTTTTAAATTCCCCATCCCAGACAGAAGAATCAGCCGCACAGGGGATGTCTTATAAAATATAAAATACTTATAATATAAATACTAATAATATAATACTTATAAAATACTTGTAAAACCACATGACCATTATATCTGAACCCTTTTTATTTGCAGATGGTGAGGCTGTTGTGTCTGTGGAGGATGTTTTGATGTTTGCAACAGGGCTGAGATCTCTTCCTCCTTCTGGCTTGGAACCATTGCAACAAATAGAGTTCCTGGAGGACTCTCCATTCCCAATGGCAAATACATGTTTTAATTAATTAAAAATAGTCCAGGATTTGGCTGTTCATCAGCCATATTGGATGACCCCTGGAGCTAGGACTCAACATGTTTGTTAGGGTTTGTTACGCTGTTGTCATTGGTTAACCTAAAGCTGCAGTTGGTTAACCTAAAGCTGCAGTTGGTTAACCTAAAGCTGCAGTTGCAGGTGCAGGTATGTGAGCTTGTTTTTCTTCTCAGTTACACATCAATCATTCTCAAACTGTGGTCTGTTCATGAATCACTAGTAGTTCAATATTTTATTTGTAAAAAATTGTAATACATGCTCATTACTTTGCTTTATTTTTATTCCTATATCCACTGTTCATGTTACACCTTTTATAATAAATGTCTCTTCCACTCACAGCTGAGTAATTTCTTTTAGTTTCAAATACAATTCAGCTACTGACTGCCAGTACTCTGCCTTCTGTAAATGATTGCTCTTCATGACTAAGTCCAGGTACGCCTGCATGTTTGCATCCCCACATGAAGCTCTTGTCAGGGGAGCCTCAGGAAAGACATCCAGTTCAGCCTGTTCGATTTGAAATCCACAGTCTCCGGAGTCAAACCTGTAAAAAACAGAAGACAATATTACATTTATCTGAGAAAACAAATACAATCTACCACCAAATATTACCTGTGTGGTAAGTAGTAGAGCTCATTGGGCACTCCTGGACATGATGCTGTTTTGGAGGGTCGGATGCTATGACTGTTCCACAATCTAACAAACTCATCCAAGTCCTTCTGAACAAAATCAACAAAGCAGTATCTCAGTAGACACTCATGCTCTTGGCCCCCGTTGAAGAATCCGGCATCTCTAAGGTCTACAAATAGCTCCACCCAGAACTGACTCCTACCGAAATTGATAAAGATAATGCTAATTTTAATTATATACGTGTTTGAGTGAGTGAATGAACTAAAAAGTAAATGACGTGATGAAGGCCACCTACCTCCTCTTTCTGAATATGGACCAGGACTCTCACTCCTCAACACTCCTCTGGTTGTTTAAGGATGAGCCATACATTTGGCCGGACGCTCCAGAGTAGTGGTCTCTGTGGTGGTGGTGTAGGGTGCACTGAATTGCAGCCATGGTCCTGTTCTCCGTGCCGCAATCAGTCCTCAGTCTCATGGGAATGAGAAAGAGGTTTCGCACGCGACAGAAAATAGTGACCGATCACACTTGGGTCATTATTTGAAGGTCCACATGCAAGCCACAGCACTTTGTGTGAAAATCCATCAATACAGCCGGAAAGAGCCAAACCAAATGGCTTGAGTTTATCATAACCATCCACGTGCCACATATAGTTCGGTCCCATGGAGTGGTAGGTTCTTCTGACAAACCTTCTGCGTGCTCTCCTCTTGCATCTTCGAGGATTGAGCTCCTGGAGCAAATTCATTGCGCGATCCCTCTTCACTCGCAGATTGTACTTTTGTTTGAGTACCTGCCACATCGATGTGTACACCGTGTAAACTTGAAATCATGTCCACGATTACAGCATACGAATGTCCATCATGAAAATACTTAATGCACTGCTGCAGCAGATCTTGCCGTCCCCTGACGTCCCCGGTGCGGATGATCCTTCCGTTAGGGTTGCGGCATTTAAAAACTCCAGGGACCGACCACACGAAACACAAAACCGCGTTTATTGGCTCATAGATTCGCCATGAAACAGGCAAAAGATTGCTTGTCCGCCATCCACCTTGGGTCACAATGAACTTTTTATCATTCTAGTTCTAATCATGGTGTTAAAAAAGTTGTAAGTTTGTTTCGGCTGCTTGTAAAAGTGTTTCTGAAATGTCAATTTGTCACAAGACTTGTTGGTGTGTTATGGCAATGTAATTTTGTTTTCTGATTTGTAAAAAAAAAGGTTTTCTAAAATGTAAATTTGTCTCCAGCTTTGTAAAAGTGTTTTGCGCCTCTCGGCCACCATGGTGAACCATGACCTCACCAAGGCCCCCTTCACTCTTTCCTGCTAAAAAGAGCTGAGTTCCTGCCTCTTCTGTTTCAGTGTGTGGCCCTTTGTGCTGGTGTGTGTGCAAAAGCTACCTTCCAGATCCCTGATCTCCCTCTCCAAGTGTTCTAATGTGTGTTTGACCCGTGTTGTTGTTGAGTGACGAGTGTACTGCTGACAAAAGGCTCTGATGTGTGCTTTACCCACCTCCCACCACTGACCAAGACACTCAAAGTCCCCCTTCCTCCCTCTCCAGATTCCCCAAAATGCCTCGAACCTGCAACTAAACTCAGTGTCCTGGAGCAGCTTCACATTAAAGTGCCAGTATGAGCTGCATTTGTGTGTTTGTGAGATAAGAAAGTCAAAAGTGACCAAGTGATGATCAGTGAACCCAACCGGATAAATGTGACTGCTCACTAATCTATTACTCAAACCATGGGACAGGTAGAACCTGACCCCATTAATGACCCCATCCACCACCTTCTCCCATGTGTACTGCTTGATGGTGGGATGCTTCACCCTCCAAACATCTACCCCCCCCAGCTCTGCTCCCAGCCTAGACAGCAAAGCAGCTGACTGGAGATGAGGCTCCTGTCCGATCCTGTCCAGTGTGACGTCTGTGGTGCAGTTCCAAGTTGTGCATCACATTCATCCTCATCATCATCATCATCAACCTCTTTGGGAGGAAGAGAGAGAGCAGGACCCCTCTACACCCCCCATCCCCGACTGACGGCTGAATGAGGCATCTCGGACTTTGACTCAGTTCAGTTTAGGCAGACAAACCCGATAACTGATGATTGTGACACAACGATTGTGTCCATAATCAGAACACACAACATTCTGCACGACGTGTGCATGTGGTTACGGACGGCGTCGCCATTAAAGCGGTTTGAATGGACTCTTTTCTTCCGCCGTGTCTTTTTGTTGCTCTTTGTCCATTGCTGCTGTTTAAATAAAGCTTGTGTCCGCACTAGGCTGTCATTAACACTGTTCACCCTCAGCCTTTCACTGCAGCACATTTAAATCTGCTGCTTTTGTGCCAAGACGCTTTGTTATCGCCGCTCCTCTCAATGAGGACCAAAGTTTCCATCAAGAACCATTTAAACTGCTGCTGCTGCTGAGGCTCTTTTCCCTCTCCTGGGCCGAGCTGAAGACGGTCCAGGACAGACTGACGGACTGTTGAACCCTGAAGGGAGCAGCAAGCCGCTGACGCTGCTGTCAGCAGCCTGGCTGTGCACCACAGCGGTCAGTGTGTATTCGCAGACACCTTCAGAACGCTGCTTCTCTGCCCTTCTTTATATTTGAAACTTTTCACAGATTCAAAAATCATTTCTCACTTTATTAAAATGCCGAGAAAAGATATAAAAGATCGTCATTCTAAATCTTGAGCAGATTTCTACAGCGACTAAAATCAATTTCACACTAGAATTCTGCTGAAGAAATTCTGGGTGTGCGGAAAACCCAGCTTGGATTGGCCAGCGGACCTGTCCATTAGGTTCGGGGGGCCGGCCTTCAGCCTGTTTCCCTCCTTCATCGTTTCTCGGCAGGAACAAACGTCCGTCCCTCAAATTCGACTGATTTCTGATAAAACTGGGATAAATGTTGGCTCCACTCTGCAGTTCGCGTGTGTCATGGGCCGTTTTATGATAATCACATCATCGCCACGGCAACACGACCTCCACAACGATACACGATACACATGAGTCACATGAAAGGAATTGAAGATATGATAAAGGTCAGTTGAGCCTGGTGCTGCGAGCACAGAGCCCAAACTGTCCACAGAAAAGGGACAATAGTCCACAGGAAAGGCAGGAAGTCAGGGGTCGATGACAGGAAGTACGTTTCTGTCTCCCACACACGCACACACACACACATGCACACAGAGTCAAAACCAGGTTCAAAACTTGAAAATATGCAGATGATCGTTTTTAAGGCATTTGCAGTTTCTGGCTGCTTCTGTGGGGATTTTTGACCTTAATGGGAGGAAATGACGAGCGTTGGGCGGCTGAGCTGCTGCTGACGTTAGCATGAATAATTCATCCTGTCATCGCGCCTGTTTGGCCCGAAAACACAAATTCATTTGGCAGCGTTGTTGCTTAACAGCTGTAATGACTGGCTGAAGCACCACACCTTACCGACTGGTTGCTATTCAACTGCTGGCTGGCTGGTTTGTGGCCAACTTGGTTCTCCCACAGCTGCCCTGACTGCTTCTGCTTCTTCAGGCATTCTGACTTCACTTCCACATCAAAGGGAATTTTTCATCACAGCCAATTACACACACACACACACACGCACACACACACACACACACACCCACCCTCTCTCTTTGGTATTAATACAATTCTGAGGTCTCTCTCCTCCTTCCCATCAGCTACACTCATTGCTACGGTTACCAACTCCATCTCCATGGAAACTTGAACCATCAGACAGACACGCCCGATTGAAACTGTGAAAATATTTTCATTCTCCTCATCTGGGGGGCAAAATTAAAGCCTGGTGCAGGAAGGGAAAGTGCTCATTCCAGGACAAAGATGCATCTCGGTGGTGTCAGGTGACGGCAGGTGAACTCGGTCACCTGTTCCTGCCAGTGAACAATATGGAACAAACAATGAAAGAGCAAGAGTTTGGTGCTGATCTGCCACGTGTGTCAGCACAGGTGAACTGGGACATGAGTGGCCCATTTCCTGGATGTATGTGTGTTTAATAGATGCAGGTTTACCTGGAGCTTGAAGACAAACATCAGAGAACAGTCCGGAGATTCCAGGTTGTTAAAACCTGCTCAACAAATGGGAGTTACATTGATGGACACTACCCCCCCACCCACCCACCCAGAGGGGGTCAGGACTTCCTCGCTGCCAGCCTCTGCGGTGAATTTAAAGACAGGAGACGAGCGGTAGCTATTATTGCCCCCCCATCACTGTGGCTACACCAACAACAGCAGGAGGCCACACCCCTCAGATGTCCTCTTCATTGCTGGACAGCTTGAGATGGTGAACTGTGTCCATCTGAAATTTATCCCTTTGTTTCAGCTAATGAAACACAGAACTGGTCTCTCTGGACCCTCTTCACTGGAGCCTCCTCATTAGAGCCTTCTCACTGGAGCCTCCTCGCTAGACCCTCCTCACTGGAGCCTCCTCACTAGAGCCTCCTCCCTAGAGCCTCCTCCCTAGAGCCTCCTCACTATAGAGCCTCCTCATTAGAGCCTCCTCACTAAAGCCTCCTCACTGGAGCCTCCTCACTAGAGCCTCCCCACTGGAGCCTCCTCACTGGAGCCTCCTCGCTAGACCCTCCTCACTAGACCCTCCTCACTAGAGCCTCCTCATTAGAGCCTCCTCACTGGAGCCTCCTCGCTAGACCCTCCTTGCTAGACCCTCCTCACTGTAGCCTTCTCACTGGAGCATCCTCACTAGAGCCTTCTCACTGGAACCTCCTCACTAGAGCCTCCTCACTATAGAGCCTCCTCACTAGAGCCTCCTCACTAGAGCCTCCTCGCTAGACCCTCCTCACTGGAGCCTCCTCACTAGACCCTCCTCCCTAGAGCCTCCTCACTAGACCCTCCTCACTAGAGCCTCCTCATTAGAGCCTCCTCACTCGAGCCTCCTCACTCGAGCCTCCTCACTCGAGCCTCCTCACTAGAGCGAGGAGCCTCCTCACTCGAGCCTCCTCACTCGAGCCTCCTCACTAGAGCCTCCTCACTAGAGCCTCCTCACTAGACCCTCCTCCCTAGAGCCTCCTCACTAGACCCTCCTCACTAGAGCCTCCTCATTAGAGCCTCCTCACTCGAGCCTCCTCACTCGAGCCTCCTCACTAGAGCCTCCTCACTAGAGCGAGGAGCCTCCTCACTCGAGCCTCCTCACTAGACCCTCCTCCCTAGAGCCTCCTCACTAGACCCTCCTCACTAGACCCTCCTCATTAGAGCCTCCTCACTCGAGCCTCCTCACTAGAGCCTCCTCACTGGAGCCTCCTCGCTAGACCCTCCTCACTGTAGCCTCCTCACTAGAGCCTCCTCACTATGGAGCCTCCTCATTAGAGCCTCCTCACTACAGCCTCCTCACCTCATGTTACAGAGATCTACAGCCCACATAGACATGATGATGTCATTGGCTCACAGACTTTGATGTCTACATGTGAATCAAACATGTTTTAAGATAAAACGTTCTGTTCCATTTTTTGTAGTGAAGACAAAATAAAATCAAGAAATCAAAAATGTGTTTTTGAGAAAGCTCTGATGTCAACACAGAAAGTTACAACTCTACCATCCTGTCTGTCTGTCTGAATGTGAGACAGCTTATTAAAAACTCTGTGTGTGTGTGTGTGTGTGTGTGTGTGTGTGTGTGTGTGTGTGTGTGTGTGTGTGTGTGTGTGTGTAAGACAGGGAGAACAAGAGAGAGTTCGACTAACTCCACAGGGAACGATCTGCAGAAACCAGTTTCTTTATGGATTATTAATATCACCTCCAGCTACACACAGTTGCTGTGTGTGTGTGTGTGTGTGTGTGTGTGTGTGTGTGTGTGTGTGTGTGTGTGTGTTGGGGAACTTCGAGAGATGGGGTGGGGGTGGGAGGGTTTGAGGGGGGCTCAGCAGTTGGTGTGATCAAGGACGCTACGTTCACACCACTCAACAGTGTGTGTGTGAGTGTGTGTTGTGTGTGTGTGTGTGAGTGTGTGTGTGTTGCACTATAATTCTCCTTAAGGCCACACCCTAATCCAGGATCAACAATCGACCCCCCTCCCACTTTTGTGAGTGTTTTGTTTGTTTCAATCCCCCCCCCACCCCACCCTAGGGTGTCAAACATCAAACACGGTCTGTAACTGAACACGCGTGTTAAAAGTGACGGTGATAACAGCACGGCTGACGGTAACTTTTCAACCTTCACGCATGCTCAGACTTAAATGAAATATGAACATTTTCTGATGATCCGAGTGGAAAATGACTTCAAAGGTTACTGAGGACTAAATGAAAGCATGAAAGGATTCGGCGACTGATTACTCAGCTACTGTAGCCTCACGAACAGCCGCAACAGTGCTAATGCTGTGTGTTGTTGCATGCAGACGCCACCGCTACGTCTTTAGCCTAAAGATAGGAAAGAGCAATTGAGCTGCACATGACGGCTGGAAAAAGGAACAGACCAAAAATATCCTCATCTGTCTCACAATGCTTCTGCAACATTAGCACTTGCTGCTACTGACTCATCTCCAAACATCCTCTTTAGTCACCTTTGCTGACCATCAGTCTTCCTCAAGTTAACACAAAGATATCACAACTGTCTGAATTAAAGCTGCGTTGCCTCAAACTCTGCAGCCTCTCGTTGCTCGTCAAGTCAAATATGACCATTAGCATTAACGCCAACGGCAAACGTCTTCCGGGGCTACGACTGCACTGATGGCGTGCCATTGTCATCTATGGTTCAGCGATATTCATTGCTCTACAAACCACTAAAGAGTGCTTTTATTGACAACTTTGGTCGCATCAATCAGTGCCAGTGATAATATCAGCTTCATGTGAAGGCTGATCATAGAATGAGTTGGGCAGCTGGAGCCTTCACCATCGTACAGGAAGAAACATGAATAAGAATAGTGCTGCGGATAAGATCTTCTGACCCTTTGACCTCCTGGTTTAGGTCTCAGTGTGGGTGTCAGCTGACCCAGAAATGAAAGGATCAATCACCCATCACAATGGATCTGTGTGTGTATCAGTGTGTATATCAGAGTGTATCATGTGTGTATCACAGTGTATGTAAGTGTGTATCAGAGTGTATGTAAGTGTGTATCAGAGTGTATGTGTGTGTGTATCAGTGTGTATCACAGTGTATGTGTGTGTGTATCAGTGTGTATCACAGTGGATGTGTAAGTATCAGTGTGTATATCAGAGTGTATCATCTGTGTATCACAGTGTATGTGAGTGTATCAGTGTGTATATCAGAGTGTATCATGTGTGTATATCAGAGTGTATCATGTGTGTATCACAGTGTATGTGAGTGTATCAGGGTGTATATCAGAGTGTATCATGTGTGTATCAGAGTGTATGTAAGTGTGTATCAGAGTGTATGTGTGTGTGTATCAGTGTGTATCACTGTGTATGTGTGTGTATCAGAGAGTGTATCAAGGTGTATCAGTGTGTGTATCAGGGTGTATCTGTGTGTATCAGAGTGTGTATCAGGGTGTATCAGTGTGTATCAGTGTGTGTATCTACCAATAGTCAACTATGTTGTTCAAACAGTTTCTTAACAAAAATCTAAAAACCGGCACAACAGCACCTGTGAGTGTATGTGCACATACATAATACATGGGACAACAAATTCCCAAGACACACACACATACACACACACAGACACAGGCACACACACACACACAGAGTGTAAAGTTGACTTAAACAGATGGTTGAGCAGATTGTATCAGAAACTGACTGCTAATCAGTCCCCCCCCCCCCACACACACACACACGGGGTTGTTGGGGGGTTAAAGAAAACTTCCTGCTCTGATCAAAAACAGGAACAGGAAATATTTGATCACAGCTTAGATATATAATGAGGAAGAGAAAAACTAGGTGGTCCTCAACCTTTGACTATAACTGTAACTAACCATAAAAACTATATTACTATAACTGAAACTAACTATATAACTATATAACTCTCCTCCGTGAACCATCACCTTATCGTGGTGGAGGAGTTTGCGTACCCTAATGAGCCTGGGAGCTATGCTGTCCGGGGCAGTTTGCCCCTGGTAGGGTCTCCCAAGGCAGATTGGTCCTAGGTGAAGGGTCAGACAAAGAATGGTTCACAAGACCCACCATGGAACATCTAAAAGGGAAGCCGCGTACCCAGCCCGGAGGGTTACCGGGGTCCCACCCTGGAGCCAGGCCTGGGGCTGGGACTCGATGGCGAGCACCTGGTGGCTGGGCCTACGTCCTTGGGGCCCGGCCAGGCCCAGCCCGAACCAGCTATGTGGACACTCCCGTCTCCAGTGTACCCACCACCCGCAGGAGGAGCATGAAGGGTCCGGTGCAGTGTGAATTGGGTGGCGGACCAAGGCGGGGGCCTTGGCAGTCCGATCCTCAGTTATGGAAATTGGCTTTTGGAACATGGAATGTCACCTCTCTGGCAGAGAAAGAGCTGGAGCTTGTGGGGGAGGTTGAACGTTACCGACTAGATATGGTCGGCCTCACCTCCACACATAGCGTCGGCTCAGGAACCCAAATCCTACACGGGGGTTGGACACTCTTCTACGCTGGAGTTGCTCAGGGTGAGAGACGGAGAGCGGGGATGGGCTTTTTGCTTGCCCCCAGATTCTCTAGTTCGACGTTGGAGTTCTTGCGGTTGCTTCTCTGCACCTTCGGGTTGGGGAATGGGTTCTGACGGTTGTTTGTGCGTATGCACCAAACAATAGTTCAGAGTACCCGCCCTTTTTGGAGGATCTAGGACGGACGCTGGACAGTGTCCCAACTAGGGACTCCATCGTGGACCCCATTGCCGAGGCGGCTGTCGCGAGCTGTGGCTGCAAGACCACTGGTGCTGGTCGTGGCGGTAATCCCCGTACCCGATGGTGGACACCAGAGGTGAGGGGAGCCGTCAAGCTGAAGAAAGAGGCCTACAGGTCATGGCTGGTCTGTGGGTATCCGGAAGCAGCTGACCGGTACAGGGTGGCTAAGCGGGTTGCGGCCGCGACAGTCGCAGAGGCAAAAACTCGGGCATGGGAGGAGTTCGGTGAGGCTGGAGGAAGACTTTCGGTCTGCTCCGAGAAGATTCTGGCAAACTGTCCGGCGCCTTAGGGGCGGCAGGCGGCAACTCGCCCACACCGTGTTAGGTGTGCATGGGGAGCTGCTGACGTCTCCTGGGGCAATTATCCGGTGGTGGAAGGAATACTTCCAGGAGCTCCTCAATCCTACCAACACGTATCCTCAAGGTGGAACAGAGTCGGATGACCAAGAGGTGGACCATCCAATTTCCGGAGCGGAAGTTGCCGAGGTAGTGAAACAGCTGCCCGGCGGCCGAGCTCCGGGAGCGGATGAGATCCGCCCAGGGTATCTTAAGGCTCTGGATGTTGTAGGGCTGTCCTGGTTGACACGCCTCTGCAACATTGCGTGGACATCAGGGGCAGTGCCCTTGGACTGGCAGACCAGGGTGGTTGTCCCTATTTTTAAGAGTGGGGACCAGAGGGTGTGTTCCAACTATAAGGGGATCACACTCCTCAGCCTCCCTGGGAAAGTCTATGCCAGGGTACTGGAAAAGAGGATTAGACTGATAGTCGAACCTCTGATCGAGGACGAACAATGCGGGTTTCTACCCAGTCGTGGAACCACGGATCAGCTCTTTACCCTTGCTGGGGTACTTGACGGGGGATGGGAGTTTGCCCAACCAGTCCACATGTGCTTTGTGGACTTGGAAAAGGCTTATGACCGGGTCCCCAGGAGCATCCTGTGGGGGGTGCTCCGGGAGTATGGGGTGGAAGGTCCCTTGATAAGGGCCGTCCAGTCCCTGCACCAAAGGAGCAGGAGTTTGGTCCGGATAGCCGGTTGTAAGTCGGACTCGTTCCCAGTGAGGGTTGGACTCCGCCAGGGCTGCCCTTTGTCACCGGTTCTGTTCATAACTTTTATGGACAGAATTTCTAGGCACAGCCGGGGATTGGAGGGTGTCGAGTTCGGTGGGCAGCAGATCTCATCGCTGCTTTTTGCGGATGACGTAGTTCTATTGGTGCCATCGAACAGGGACCTCCAACAAATGCTGGGACGGTTCGCGACCGAGTGTGAAGCGGCAGGGATGCGGATCAGCACCTCCAAGTCAGAGTCTATGGTCCTCGCTCAGAAAAAGGTAGAGTGCCTTCTCCGGGTTGGGGAGGAGGTCCTGCCCCAGGTGGAGGAGTTCAAGTATCTCGGGATCTTGTTCACGAGTGAGGGTAGGATGGAACAGGAGATCGACAGGCGGATCGGAGCGGCGTCAGCAGTGATGCGGGTGCTTAACCAATCCGTTGTGGTGAAGAAGGAGCTGAGCCGGAAGGCAAAGCTCTCGATTTACCGGTCGATCTACGTCCCAGTCCTCACCTATGGCCATCAACGCTGGGTGATGACCGAAAGAATGAGATCGCGGATACAAGCGGCTGAAATGAGTTTCCTCCGCAGGGTGGCTGGGCTCAGCCTTAGAGATAGGGTGAGAATCTTGGACATCTTGGACAATCTTGGGCTCGGAGTAGAACCACTGCTCCTCCACATCAAGAGGAGTCAGTTGGGGTGCCTCGGGCATCTGGCTAGGATGCCTTCCGGATGCCTCCCTTTAGAGGTGTTCCGGACATGTCCCACGGGGAGGCGGCCTCGTGGCCGGCCCAGGACGAGGTGGAGAGATTACATCTCTCGCCTGGCTTGGGAGCGGCTGGGGGTTCCCCCGGTGGAGCTGATGGAAGTGGCCGGGGAGAGGGCTGTCTGGGCATCCCTCCTGAAGCTGCTGCCCCCGCGACCTGGATCCGGATAAGCGGGAGAAAACGAAACGAAACTAAACGAAACTATATAACTATAAGTGTAACTAACTATAAAAACTATATTGCTATAACTGAAACTAACTATATAACTATAACTGTAACTTACTATGAAAACTGTATTACTATAACTGAAACTAACTATATAACCATAACTGTAACTAACTATATAACTGTAAGAACTGACTGTTGTTGAAACGCATCAACACTAGACTCCGGAACTGGGAGAACTGGTGTGGACCCAATCCAGCATGACTGTGTGAAAATGCTGAGATAAACCTGCAAATCACAGCACATTAACCTGTGTGTGTGTGTGTGTGTGTGTGTGTGTGTGTGTGTGTGTGTGCGTGTGTGTGTGTGTGGATTAAAAGTGATTAAACACTAATCTGAGTCTGGACTCAGACTAAATCTTTCAGATTAGTCAAATGGATGTTTCAGATGAATGTTCTTCATCAACCAGGTGATGATGATGAGGATGATCATGATGATGATGTCATTCATTCTCCTTCAAATGGGTCACATGACCTCACTGCCAAAATACCAAAATAAGGAAGAAATCCTCCTGATCATCACTACTGGTTTAGATCATTTCCACATCTGAGGAGCACGATGGTAATGATCAAGCCAGATATACTGGTACATTCATGAACCCTACTGGTATTAACGAAACATACTGGTTTTAACGAAACCTGCTGGTATCCATGAACCCTACTGGTATCTATGAACCCCACTGGTATTAACGAAACATACTGGTATCTATGAACCCTACTGGCATTCATGAACCCTACTGGTATTAATGAAACATACTGGTATTCATGAACCCTACTGGTATCTATGAACCCCACTGGTATTAACGAAACATACTGGTATTAACAAAACCTGCTGGTATCTATGAACCCTACTGGCATTTATGAACCCTACTGGTATTAATGAAACATACTGGTATTCATGAACCCTACTGGTATCTATGAACCCCACTGGTATTAACGAAACATACTGGTTTTAATGAAACCTGCTGGTATCTATGAACCCTACTAGTATCTATGAACCCTACTGGCATTTATGAACCCTACTGGTATTAACGAAACATACTGGTATCTATGAACCCTACTGGCATTTTTGAACACTACTGGTATTAATGAAACATACTGCTTATTCATGAACCCTACTGGTATCTATGAACCCCACTGGTATTAACGAAAACATACTGGTATTAACAAAACCTGCTGGTATCTATGAACCCTACTGGTATCTATGAACCCTACTGGCATTTATGAACCCTACTGGTATTAACGTAACCTACTGGTATTCATGAACCCTACTGGTATCTATGAACCTTACTAGTATCTATGAACCCTACTGGTATCTATGAACCCTACTAGTATCTATGAGCTCTACTGGTATTAACAAAAGCTGCTGGGATCTATGAAACCTAGTGGTATTTATGAATCCTGGTGATAATGAAACCTACAGGTATTAATGAAACCTACTAGTTTTGATTAAACATACGGAACCACCACCTTATTGCGGGCGGAGGGGTTTCTGTGCCTGAATTAGCTTGGGAGTTTGGTTGTCTGGGGCTGTTATGCCCCTGGTAGGGCCTCCTACAGCAAACAGGTCCTAGGTGACAGGCCAGAATAAGGGTGGTTCACCAACACACCATAAAGATCATACAACCAAGGTTGTTTCCATCACTTGGATTGGTGTTTCCCAATTTCAGTTCCCTGAAATGGCGATGTTGGGCCAACTTCCTGTAGGCTCACCACCTGTAGTAAGATCCATGAGGGGAAGGTGAAAAGTGGTTTAGGGAGGCCCCGAAGAGCAAATCCTCACGATAAACCTCCGGCTATAGGGACATGGAATGTCACCTTACTGCCAGGAAGGACCCTGGGCTTGTGTGGGAGGTTGAGAGCTGACTAGAGATAGCTGGCTCACGTCCACACATAGCTCTGTTACCCAGCTCCTCAAGCGGGGCAGGACTCTCCACTACTATGGAGTTGCCGAGGGTGAGTAGCAGAAGGCTGGTGTGGGCTTATAGCTCCCTTGCTAAGCTGCCATGTGTTGGAGTTCACTCCAATGAGAGGGTCATTTTCCTGGTTGGGGAAAAGGCTGGACAAGCCTCACAGACCCAAAGATATTGTGAGGGTCTGTTGGGAACATCCGGCTGAGCCCTCGGCCAGGGAGGTCTTCAACTCCCACATTCAGAGCCTCACCCAGATCCCGAGGCAGGCAGGAGACATTTAGTCAGAGTGGACGATGTTCTCTTCCTCCATTGCTGACGTGGCAGCTTTGAGCTGTGGACGCAAGGTCTCTTGTGCCAGACCGCAAGCCCCAAACCCGGTGGCGGACACTGGAAGTAAGGGACGGCATTAAGCTGAAGAAGGAGTTCTATGGACCATGTTGGCCCATAGAACTCCCCAAACAGAGATTGATGAGCGGATAGGTGCAGCTTCCTCAGTTATGCAACCGGTTTACTGGACCATCACGGCCTCCCTGGGGAGGAGTTCCAGGCATGTCCCACCGGGAGGAATACCTGAGGCAGACCCAGGACACACTGGAGAGACTCAGATGGCCTGGGAGCGCCTCGGAATACTCCCCCAAGAACTAGAGGAACTACTGGTGTTACTGAAACATACTGGTATTCCTAAAACATACAGGCATTCCTGAAACATACTGGTATTACTGAAACGTACTGGTATTCCTGAAACATACTGGTATTACTGAAACATACTGGTATTCCTGAAACGTACTGGTATTCCTGAAACATACTGGTATTACTGAAACATACTGGTATTCCTGAAATGTACTGGTATTCCTGAAACATACTGGTATTCCTAAAACATACAGGCATTCCTGAAACATACTGGTATTACTGAAACGTACTGGTATTCCTGAAATGTACTGGTATTCCTAAAACATACTAGTATTCCTGAAACATACTGGTATTCCTGAAACATACTGGTATTCCTGAAACAAAGGAACAACATTTGTTAAACAACTTTCTCTGCTACCACAGCAAAGGTTAATTCTAAAATTTACCATCAAAACAGGTGTGCGTGCGCGCGCGCGTCTCCAGCCTGTCCTGGCACGACAGCCGCATTCTGAATAGCTGGAATTCCAACACGCGCGCGCGCGTACACACGAGGCTGTGATAAAATTGTTTAAAATCTGTTTGCGTGAGCCTGTGAAGGCTCCACGTGAACGTGTAGCGCTGGTTTCCAGTACTTTTACTGGGTTTTGTCCCAGTTGAGCAGAACAGAGTCCAGTCTGACTGTCCTGGTTCAGTCCGAGTCTCTGGCTGCTTTTAAAGTTTAAATCACCACACCGACACAAGCAGCAGCAACAGACGCTGAAACCAAACCGGCCGAATCAAAGAGCAGGTCCTGGTGCTACTGGGACCCGCACCAGTCCCTCCTCTCCTGTGTGATCAGAGCCAGAAAAGCTCGGTGGTCTAAAACGCGCAGATTTCTGAGCGGAGTCCGGCGCAGACCCGCCCGGGTGCCGCCGTTTCCTTCCTGCAGCCGCTCAAGTTAAACACTGGAGGGGGAAAACTGGATCTGTGGATCCGACTCGGACTCACCTGAGCTCAGCCGGCTGCTCCACGCTTTTCCGGGTCGCAGTCGGCCCGATGAGCCTCCCAGATCCCCCGCAGCAAAGCAAAGCGATCCGGACCGAGAGCCAACAGGTCGGCCGGAGACCCCGCCCCGCTGCCCCGCTCCTGGTGCCTCCTCACCGGCGACACACTGTGGTCCCAATAAAGACTGAAACTATGGACCAACAACGGCCATTAAACACGGAGATCAGCTATAAAATATAAGAGTCCGATTTCATTTCCAAATTACAGGAATATTCTTCTTTGCGTTCATGTAGGAAATCAGAATATTTTTCAGTATTATGGGATGTTTTTTGAGCCGAGCTTCTTATTACTTTATAGACGGTTCCTGTCGAAAAACGACTTCATATCAGACTCACTTTTGTGAAAATGTGGCACATTTCACGGAGGAATTCTGAAGGACTTTAATGGAATTGCGCCACAACGGAGGCTGAGTTATCCAACTGTCCCTGAACTACACACAGGTTTGGACCCGCTTTAATGAAATGAATGAGAAGTCTTCCAGAAAGGATTACCCAAGAATTGTGACTTCCCAAGAGAAAATCTTTCCATGTTTGTGTGTCTAACCTCATTTTTATGTGGCCTTAATCCTCTACATGAAGAAGTGTGGACTCATGCATGACTAGAGCGCGTGCACGTGGAGAGAGGGTTGAAAAAGGATCAAAGGGGATTTTTCATCCTTTTTATTTTCTTCTGAATAAAACGAGTCGTCTGACGCCATAAAACAGTGGATAGAAACATGTTCATTTATCAAACATTAAAACTTTTCTCTAAATATAAATTTCTTTCATTTCAAACTCTGCAGCAGCATTTTGAACAACACTAAAGTGTGAAGACTGTTGTGCAGGTTTCTACGATTCTGGGAAACATTAATATTTAATCAGGTTAGGAGAACTGTCAGAAACGAAGGTGAACAAGGAGCAGCAGGAGAGCAGGAACGGTTCTCCAGAACCTCTGGAGATGTTCAGAAGAGCCATGCTGACAAAATCTCTGAACCAACACCAGCTGAAGGTTTGATTCTTGCCTGTTGAGAGCCAATCTTGACCCCTGAATCATGTCTCCAAGCCTCAGTTTCATTTATGATAATAGTTGAACGGAATAGTTTCAAAAGCTCAGAAAGAAAAAGCTTTAAGAATCAGCTGCATGATAACAAACGTCTCTGTTATTAATTACAGGGATAAAGATAAAAACAAAGACGCAAAAATAGGCCATCGTTTGTTTCCTCTGAGAACGTGAGAGGCGATTGTACCTGGACTGATCATTGATTTAGCCAGCGTAAGTCCTTCAGACTGTTCGCTGAGAAGAGCTTTAAAACACAGAGCAGAAATTCTGGGTGATCCATTGGCTCTGTGTCCATGGCAACCAGTAAATACAGTACATTTCTGCTCTCCTCTTCATCTGAGGTTCACTCTCGGTCCTCCTCCTCCTCCTCCCTCTCTCGCTCCCCAAGCAGAACACACAGCTCTGCCAGCCTCTGTTGCATCCTGGGAATCCCTGACAGCTGATTCTCCAGCCGCTGTTTCTCCTCCTGAAAGACGACAGCGGGAGTAGATCACAGCCGTAGTGTCACTCGGCGCCGTCTCAATAAACTTTCATTGATTCTTCAACACGGCAAACTGAAAAGAATCTGAAACACTGCAGCCCTGCAGGCAGCCCTCACCCACATGACCTACACACAGCTGACTGGCTCTGGCTCTGGCTCTGGCTCACACACACACACACACACACACACACACACACACACACACACACACTGCACCAGAGGCATGCCGTTGTGCTGCTGGTTACCATGGTTATTACAGCACTTGTTCTAACTCCATGGAGCTGGTCTCCCTCCGCTGACATGTGACCAGAAGTGGGGATCACCTGCACAGGTGATCAGCTGCACAGGTGATCAGCTGGACAGGTGATCAGCTGATGTCAGTTCTAATCAAGACCTTTGAATTTTATCTCCGCTACAACTCTTCCCCTGGCTGAAAGCTGATCAGCCACGGTGACAAGAGAGGTGGGTTTGATTAAAGCACCAGGACACACCTGCAGGGACAGACGGGTGGACGCATCCAGGGGCTCAAACTTCCACCCCCCTTCACCGTCAAACTGAAGAAGATGAGAGTGGTACTTCCTGGAAGAGAGGAGAGGAGCGAGGCGTCAGGGTGTGGCAGGTGCAGCCTCTCAGGAGCTCTGCTGCCCCCTGCAGGCTGAGACATGTAGTCTGCCTATTTTGTGTGCGTGTGTGTGTGTGTGTGTGTGTGTGTACTCTCTCACCACAGGGAGGGTCTGTGTGTAATTGACAGCAGAGCTATTCCAGCATCTTTTGCAGCCTGGAAGATGCTTCCCTCCACATCAATACTGACAGCACTGGTGCACTCATCCAGCAGAGCATAACGAGGACTGAGAGGGTTAAACGGAGGAAGGGGGGGAGGAAGAGGAGGAGGGGAGGAAGAGGGGGGAGAGGAGGATGGGGAGAGGGGGAGAGGAGGGAGAGGGAGGAGGGGAGGAAGATGGGGGGTTACACATCTCACTATGACCCAGCAGCAGGTCCAGCTGGATGTTCTGATATGGGTGTCCACTCAGAAACCTCCTCCTGGTCCTACTGGTGGAGCTCTGGACCAAAGCTGCTCTCCAGGAACTTCCAGTGGTGCTGTACTGGTTTAAACTGGATTTAAGTTAACATGATCCTCCTGCTTTGAAATGGGCAGTTTCAGCCCAGTTGAGTCACACAACACAACACAACAGCAGTCAGACAGCAGTCACACAACAGTCACACAACACAACAACAGTCAGACAGCAGTCACACAACAGTCACACAACAGCTACACAACCATCACACAACAGTCAGACAGCAGTCACACAACAGTCACACAACACAACAACAGTCAGACAGCAGTCACACAACAGTCACACAACAGCTACACAACCATCACACAACAGTCAGACAGCAGTCACACAACAGTCACACAACACAACAGCAGTCAGACAGCAGTCACACAACAGTCACACAACAGCTACACAACCATCACACAACAGTCAGACAGCAGTCACACAACAGTCACACAACAGCTACACAACCATCACACAACAGTCAGACAGCAGTCACACAACAGTCACACAACACAACAGCAGTCAGACAGCAGTCACACAACAGTCACACAACCATCATACAACAGTCAGAGAACAGATACACAACCATCATACAACAACCAGACAACAGCTACACAACCATCATACAACAGTCTGACAATAGTCATACAGCAGTCGGACAACAGTCAGACAACACAACAGCAGTCAGACAACAGTCACACAGCAGTCACACAACAGACACACAGCAGTCAGACAGGAGTCACAGAGCAGTCACACAACAGTCAGACAGCAGTCACACAGCAGTCAGACAGCAGTCACACAACACAACAGTAGTCAGACAACAGTCACACAACAGACACACAGCAGTCAGACAACAGTCAGACAGCAGTCACACAACACAACAGCAGTCAGACAAAAGACACACAGCAGTCACACAACACAACAGCAGTCAGACAACAACCAGATAGCAATCACACAACACAACAGCAGTCAGACAACAGTCAGACAGCACAACAGCAGTTAGACAACAGTCACACAAAAGACACACAGCAGTCAGACAACAGCTACACAACCATCATACAGCAGTCAGACAACAGTCACACAGCAGTCAGACAACAGTCAGACAGCAGTCAGACAACAGACTACAAGCTTTACCGGTGGTAGAACATACGAGCCATGCCCATCCTCTGCTTCTCTCCTCCAGACAGCACGTCCTTCCAGTCACAGACCGACTCCCAACCTGGTAGACAGACAGACCGACATACAGACAGACAAAAGGACAAAAAGCAGGACTGGGATTGAAATACAACGGGAAACACTGGTTCACACAAAAGATTTAATCAGAGATGGAGACACCTTGGAGGTTCACCATGAAAGGATCACCCAAACACACACCCACACACACACACGTGCGCTCCCTGACCTCCCTCTCTATCCAGGATGTAGAGCAGGTGGACGGTGCGAAGGATCTCCTCCAGCTGTGGATCCGAGAGGCCCCTCTTCACCATCTCCTCCACAGAGTCTGGATAGATCACCTGGTCTCGGAGGGTCCCCTCAGACATGTAGGGCCTGTTGGCAGCGCTACCGTCAGCTGAGCCCCTTTGCAGTGATGGTGGGGGAGCTGTTACCTCTGAGGGATGTAGAACATGTGCTCTGGTTCTGGTCGGTACAGAACTCCTCCATAAACAGGCCACAGCCCACTCAGGATCCTGAAGAGAGAGCTCTTCCCACAGCCATTTGGACCTGTGATCAACACGTGCATCCCTTCGTCCACCTGAGGAGGACACAACGCACACAGAATAAACCCAAATCCTGAGCTTCCTGGTTCTGAAGGGGAGGAGACTGATGCTGCTCATCCCATTAGTGCTGAGCCTCTGGACCTGATGGGTCGTTAACCTGTGACCACTGTGGTGGTGCATCACACAGAACCTCCTAAGGAGCAGAGAGGACAGAGAGGAGGTTCTCTCTGGTCCCTCTGGTCCTCCAGCTTCCTGCAGCTTTAGCAGAAAAATGTGGCGCTATAATCCCTCTATTGTGAGTACAGCACACACACACACACACAGAGCCTTTCAGTAAATGCTAATGCCACCAGGCTCTGACCCGACCTTTGACCTCAGGCGGATGGAAAATGGGAAGAAAGGCTGAGACAAAAAGAAGAGATTAAGGAGATGGAAGGAAGATGGAGGGTCCAGATTGGGGCGGCACCAGGCCTCCATTTCTCACGTCCATCACCTGTCCTTTATGTCCACGTGACTGAGGTCCCTCCTCCGCAGAGTCGGGGTCAGAGGTCAGAGTTCAGGCCCCAGCAGGTGCTGCTCTGGATGAGGTCCAACATCTGACTTCCCAAATTTTGCTGCTGAGGCAGGAGACGTGTTCACCTTTGTGATGTCCTGCTCTGAAAGGCTGTTGCCCCGGTGATGACTGCCATCACCTGGGCGGCGTGGTGGTTGCGCCTCACTCTGGGGAGGGGCTGCATGACTCTATTGATGAGGTTGGTTCATCTTCTGGTAAGATGGGATGGAGCCGAGCCAGATCCCTGAAAGCTCATGAAACCGCTGCTTCAACCCCCCACTCAGCACGTTGCCAGAGGGGGGGAAGGGGGGGCGCTGTTGCTCTAGACACAGATAACTAAAACTCTCAGCGAAAACTAAAACGTCATAATTCTGTGAAAACCCTTCGATCGGAGCTGAAAAGACCCAGTTGTTGAATTTCAAATCCAACAGTAGCAGATAAACCTTCTAACTCTGGGCCAGCAGCGACACCGTGTGGCCACTCAGCCGCACTGCAACCGCAACGCAATCCGGGTTTCTGAGCTGAAGAAAGGTCAAAAGGTCAAAGGCCTGTTAGCGTCTGTGTGCATGTGTGTGTGAGAGAGAGACCTGGATGTTGAGGCTGGAAACCACCACGTCACCAGTTGGTGTAATGATGGGCAGGTCCTCACAGCGGATCCCCTTCTCCACGCTGACCACATGGCCTACACACACACACACACACACACACACACTTGACTCTCTGGTGGAAGGCTGGAGCTGCGGCTGGCACCACTCCAGGATCCTACCTCTTATCTGCAGCCGGCCACACACCCTCTGGCCGTGCTGGACCAGGAGCTTCTGGTCTTCCCCCGTCAGCGCGTCCTCCGTGTCTGCAGAGCGCCGGTAGATTCCCTTGTTCACGTCTTCAAACACGTCCAACATCTCAGATACCCGAGAGGTGTAGCCCGCCAACTCCGTCACCTGCAACCAGAAGGCATGTGAGGCCCTCGGGGGTCAGGAGGAGCAGGAACGGGCAGAAGGGAACCTGCACCTCCTTGTAGGAGCTCATGATTCTCTCCACAGCATCAGCTCCAGCATTCAGCAGGTTCCTGGCGGTGGTGAAGGCCTGCGTCCTCTCGCTGACCAGCTCCTCCTCCTTCATCACCATGGCGGCCTGCTTCACCTCCTCAGAGTCTGAGGAGAGCACAGGGCAAAGTTCACGCTGCGCGCACAATGGAGAGGGACGAGCGCAACAGGAAACCTCACCATATTTGGAGTATCCCGTGGCCGTGATGATGGGCACGGCGACCATCACCAGGCCGGACGCGCTCCACAAGTATTTCATGAGGAACTGTTCCAACATGATGTACCAGAGACGCTTCAGCAAGATCTGATGGATCTGAGACGTCAGAGACACGTAGGTCTTCTGCAGCTGAGCCATCTCCACCTGCAGAGCAACAACAACACGTCACGCCGCTGGTACGCCGGCCTGCGGGGGAAAGGACGCCCGCACCTGGTGTCCTCCGTAGAAAGCTATCTCCTCCGAGTTGGCGATGATTCGAGAATGCTTGTAGCGCAGGTCACCTTTCCTCCGAGCTTCTTCCGCCACCAGCTTTCCGAACCCTGGCGAGCAGGATCGCAGGACTTTGGCGGTGAGCGCCACCACCAGGCCGGCGATGACGGAAGGCCACGTGGTGTTGGCACCTGCAGGTGGTACACAGAAGATGAGCCGCAGCTCCACGGAGGCTCCTGGTCCAGGAGAGGGTACCTTTGGACTGGGCGGTGCGCAGCAACGTGTAGCAGGTGACCACCACGTCCAGGATGGGCTTGGTCAGGTTGGAGTACAGGTGAGCCACCGAGGCTGAGAACATGACGATGTCCTCGGTGAGAGACTGATCTGGGTTCGACAGGCGCCCGTCCATGTTGCTGACACGGTAGTAGGTCTGCAGGAACAGACGGGGGTCAGAATCAAGCTGTGGTCCAATTATGACCCCACTTGGAGGGCGTAAAGAAGGGCGTGAAGAAGGGTGTGAGTGGGTGTGTGTGAGACAGAGAGGGAGACCTGGTTGGTGAAGTACAGCTGGTAGGCGTGGTCCACCAGCCGACTTCTGAACCTGAGGGTCAGCTGACCTTCCAGGAACCTGATGGCGCTGTTGATGAAGGTGGCGGGAACGGCCACAAGGAGCCACTTGGTGAGCTGTAGGACGAAGGCCTGCGGGTCCTTCTGGACAATGCACTTCACGATCACACCTGCGAGATGGCGACAGGCGTCAAGACGCCACCACCCAGACCCAGAAACCGTGACAGGACGCAGACCAACCGTCCAGAGCAGCCACGTAAATGGACAAGAAGGTCCTGGACATCAGGGTGACTGAGTGCAGAGCCAGGAGGCCGATCTCTGAACAGAGTAACCGTGGAAACAGGAGTTTGAGGAGACGGGACAATCTGAGGAGGAACTCTCTGTTTACGGCTGGAGACCTGGCGACAGAGCGAGAGGACGTCACACACAGACCCACACGGGTCACACAGGTGTGAGGCCGGAACCCACAAACCTGCTGCTTCTCTTGTTCTGTCCTCCGTTTTCGTCCACAGAGCTGGAGGAGGGACAGCCGGGGCTCAGGGACCCGCCGGCTCCACCCACCGCTTTTCTAGGCGCAGTCCCCTGAAAACACCAGTTTTATTAAAGTTCTTCCGTGTGTGAGTGTGTGTGTGTGTGTGAGTCACCTGTAGCCTTCTCCACAGGTACGGGGAGACTTTTTTAACGGCATAAGCGGCCAGCAGCACCACCGCCACCTTCCTGACTCTGGAGCTCCGCCTCAGCTGAGCCGGCAGCTGCTGATTGGTCACCTGCATGGCGGGCAGCCCAGATGTGACCAATCACAGGACGGCACCAAAGGGGATGACAGAGCCGAGCAAACTGGACCTGGTCCCGGGGCCGCCGTGGCCTAGTTGTCATGGAAACCAAGCGTTTGCCACCTGAGCGGACAGGAGAGTGGTTGGTTCTTCTGGTTCTGAGGAAAGAATTCACGGCAGGATGCTCCTCCGCCTCCACACCTGAGGGCTGTTCACCTGTAGTCTGACTGTCAGCCACAGGGGACACTCACAACTCTGCCGGTTTCATGGTTCCAAAGATCACCATCTCAAATCTACACGAACCTGAGCAAAGACGTCTGAATTCGTCTAGAAACCGGAGCCAAGTTGGAGTTTTGGAGTTTAAAAATCCTTTTCGCGTGGTCGTTTAAGCCTGACGGTCAGAATCCATAAGAAGCTGATTTAAACCAACGTTATTACCTTAT
Organism: Takifugu rubripes; assembly: GCF_901000725.2. Classification (NCBI taxonomy): domain Eukaryota; kingdom Metazoa; phylum Chordata; class Actinopteri; order Tetraodontiformes; family Tetraodontidae; genus Takifugu; species Takifugu rubripes. The sequence goes on along the minus strand of NC_042287.1, from coordinate 380,517 downwards.
TCGATAGTAATAACGGTACTGCGACACACGTACACAGACCCAGTACCTTTATCATCTATTCACATCGAATCCCTTATGATTTATAACCAACTGGGGTGATTTTTCTTGGGTTTGTGACCCATTTGTTCAGTGTTCGGGGCAGTTCCGGCTGGTTAATTAGCTCCGGTTACCGCTAGCTTGGAACCGTCACTAACCTACTCACTAAACCTGTTGTTGTGGCCCATTTTACAGCAGCAGATATCTTTGTCGAACATTCAGGCCTCGGTGGCCCCTGATCCGGGAGACTTTAGCGGGGTCTGCGGGCAAAGGCGAGTGTTTAAAGAGCAGCAGCGAAGCTAACCGGAGCTAGCCTCTAACCGCAGTAACTCGGCTGCTTCGCTGCTCGGAACAGAAGTTACACAGGTAGTTTCATCTAATCTGACCCACAACACGACGGTTCGGGAGGATTCTGGTCCACCGTGTCAGTAAATGCAATACTTTACCCCTCCATGGTGCTCACTTGTTGGAGAAAGTTCAGCATCTGGGGGGGGGGGGGGGGGCGTCCCATTACTGATCCTTCCTCGCTTCCTTATCTCCTTCCCTACACGCGCACTAGGTCCTTCTTGTTCCACTGCTTTTTATTTGCAAACACCATTTTTCACGCTATGTGAAATTTATTGTTATATTCTATTTACCTGTTCCTGTTTTCGGTCCCTCTGGACAGGTCCTGGCCACCGTTCACCTGTGTGTTCACAGGTCCTGGCCACCATTCACCTGTGTGTTCACAGGTCCTGGCCACCATTCACCTGTGTGTCCACAGGTCCTGGCCACCATTCACCTGTACGTTCACAGGTCCTGGACACCATTCACCTGTGTGTTCACAGGTCCTGGCCACCATTCACCTGTGTGTTCACAGTTTGACATCTCAGAACAACAATAATCTGAACGTACATGAATAGTAACAGACGGCAGAAATGTTTACTCTTATTTTTAGTGTTTATTTACATTTTCCAACATCAAAGAGCAGAAAAAAAGAACAAGAGAAAAAGTACAAAGTGACCAAACAGTGGAGGTTATTTACATCCCATCCTGTCTGAGAACACAGAAAATGGGAAGCGTTCTGTAGTTGTGTAGTTCTGTAGTTGTGTCCCACAGCAGAAGCGGCTTTGGGAAAAGCTCCCAGTCTGAATACTGGTGCTGCTGGACAACTGGTGTCCAGGAGGAACGCTGTCAGGATTGTCCACCTTGTCCTTAGACTGGTCCACAGCCGGCTTTGTTCCAGGGAAGGGTTACAGGGTTCAGGATACAGGGTTACAGAGTACAGGGTAGGGGATACAGGATACAGGATACAGGGTAACAGAGTACAGGGTAGGGGATACAGGGTACAGGATACAGGGTCCAGGGTCCAGGGTAGGGGATATAGGGTACAGGATACAGGGTTACAGAGTACAGGGTAGGGGATACAGGTTACAGGGTAGGGGATACAGGGTACAGGGTAGGGGATACAGGATACAGGGTACAGGACATAGGGTACAGGGTACACACGAGGAAATATCAGTCAGGGCGAAACTTTGTCAAATTCGGATTGGGTGGTTTTAGTTGAGGCACTTTTTGATTTTTTGAAGAGATTCCTTTGTAATTATACGGTTTTATTTTACAGAGATGCCAGACGATTATTCTAAAACTGTAAAAAAGGGGATTTTTCAACCTTTGGGTGTTTCTGTCAGAAGAAACAATAAATAATAACATGTTGGATTCACAAACACCAGCCGGGAAAAGAATAAAATATCAGCCACATGAAGGTGAAAAATGACCTTTTTGGCTTTAAATAAGATAGAACACACGAGAACAAAGTCTGTTGAGACGTTTTTGGTTGGGGAATGCCAGAAGTGGGACCGTCTGTGCAGCGGAGGTCACATGACAGCCGGTCAGCCAATCAGGAGCCTTGTTAAACACCAACAGAGTGTCGTTGATTAACGTTTTTAACGGCTAGCATGCTTCTCTTGGTACCACCATCAGTCAACCTGAGGACACGCCCCTCTGCTCAGGCTTCCACCTTCACAGGTGGGCGGGGCTTATCTCTGAGGTCAAGGCAGCTTGGTTTGTCATGTGACCTCAGCTTCAGGCGATGAGGTCAGACTGGTTCCTGTTCCTGAACTGACAATCACAAACTGGGAGATCAGAGGTTTGAGCCCAGATGGACCCATCAGACCACCACACTCAGCACCCACAACACACCGTGGGGCCCGTTAAGCGGCGCCGACCAGCCCAGAGGCTCAGTCAGGCACCGGTTATTACACCAGTAATAACAGGTCGGCTGTTCAGTCTGATTGTCGCTGCAGCTGATTTTCATCCTGGAAAAGTACAAATGTTCAAGTTTATTGCTTTCCCATCGGTCCGACAGGAAGTTCCTCCTCGCGATCAGCCCGACAAAGACAACCAACAGGTCGAAGTTCACCGGCACACGCGTGTGCGTGAGCTCATCTGGTTACCATCAGTTGACCTGCAGCGTCCAGAACTCTGACCAGGCAGTTTACCGATAAAACCGGATCATTTTACTCTTGGAACATCTGGAATACCCGCGTGACAACACAGATACTCCGGGTGTCTGGGCGGCTCAACAGCGCCACCTTCACGAGTGTTTGCACGGCGGGTCGCCAACCAGACGATTAATGCTGCATAGAACGTCACTGGATTGTCACCATCTTTAAGGGTTAGGGTCATTTCCAATGTTGTGGATAAGATTAGATGAGACCGACTCAAAGGAATCAGCTTCAGGGGTCAGCTGGGTCAGGGATAGGGGTCGCCTGGGTCAGAGGTCGGCCAGGTCAGGGTCGCCTGGGTCAGGGGTCGCCTGAATCAAGGGTCACCCGGGTCAGGGGTCGGCCGGGTCAGGGGTCAACTGTGTTCTAGTGCTGTCATTTCTGTTTGTTTTTGCTGTTACCTGAGTTTACTCTGGTCAGTGATCTGTCCTGATGACCATTCAAGTCTTGTCCTGCGGTTCTGTTGCTCATGATGACGCGTCTGGAGGTTTCAGCTTCCTGTTTGGCTGGTGAAACAATGGCCTGATCGGTTATGTCGCTTTTTAAACATCTTTCAGTGCAGTAAAATCAGCAGTTTTTTAATAATACTGAGATGAAACATTTAGAACATGTGTGACTGGTTTTACTGGTTCCTTGGTGCAGGAGGAAAGTTTTGGGTTCCATCAGTCATTGATAGTCTCCATTGCTTCACGTGTCAGCGCAGCTGAGCAACAGTCATACCTGAAGAGACACTTCCTGTCCAGACTCACCTGAGGGTCAACAGGTCACCTGATCGGGTCACCTGATCGGGTCACTTGATCAGTTTATCAAAAAGACAGTAACATATTTTAGCTCTGAAAAGCTGCTGGTCTGAGCTGGTGATTCTGTCCCCAGAGAAGGAGTGCAACTATTCTTCATCATCATCATCATCACCATTATCACCACTATCATCACCATTATCTTTACCATCTTCATCATCATCACCATTATCATTTCCATCTTCATCATCATCATCACAACGATCATCATCTTCATCACCATCATCACTGTCATCATCACCATCACCACCATCATCATCACAACGATCATCATCATCTTCATGATCATCACAACAATCATTTTCATCACGATCATCACCATCATTATCACAACGATCATCATCATCTTCGTCACCATCATCATCACTTTGATCTGATTGTCTGTTTACACATAAAAGTCATAGAAAACCATTTCTAAAAAGTGAAGCGGCTAAAAAAGACCGCAGCTCAGCTGATTGTTTTTACCCAGGATGCCTCTGGAGAACTTTTGGACGGGCTTTCATCCCTGATTGAGACGACGGCTAGGAAAGCGCACGTTTGTGCCACGTCCAGGGTTTGTTGCTGGTGTTACCACAGAGCTGCAGGTTGTGGTTCTCCTGTTGTCCTGAGAACCTCCAGTCCTCCCAGGAAGCCAGCCTGGGGTTGAACATCTGGACTGGTCAGACCAAAGTTCCAGGAGATGGGTGGTCCAGGTCTTGGGGAGCTGGTTCCAGCTTCAGTGCAGGGAAGGCGTCCTGGTAGAGGGCGCCATCCACAGACCTGTGGGGGTGGGGAGAGAGGAGGTCAGGCTAAACTTCATCAGAACTGAAGTGGTCCTCTGATCTCACACCTGGCGTGCAGCGGGTGTCCGTGGAACGTGGCCGAATGTGGCAGCGCCTGTTTGCGGTGCGGCAGCGGGGGATGATGGTTGGCGTCCGTCTGGTAGGTCGGCGGCTGGACGACACCGATTGTCTTCCGTCTGATTTGAAGAGCCCCTCCTCCGCCTGCCTGACATTTGACCTTGGCGTTGACCTTTCCATTGACCTGGCTTTGGTGGTTGGCGCCGATGGTGTTGCGCAGATACCAGTCCCTCAACCCTGCAGCCACACACGGAGACGGCTTAAACACCGGCGGAGGACAGACAACAACAAATACCAAACGCATGTCTGGAGTCTGAAGTTCTCCAGGTTCAGGTGGGAGCGGCGCCGTCGGCAGCAGGACTCATCCAGATGTGTTTTATTGTGCCCCCAACAGGTGGCATCACACCCCTGTAGAGAAGCTTCCTGCAGCAGAGGAGGGGGGGGCTCTGCTGCAGTGACCTAGATTTATCTCCACGTCGTTAAAGATTTATGGTTTTATTCCACAGATTCGCTCTTAAAAACACCATCAAACCGGAGCTGCGGGGGACGGGGACGGGGGCTCCAGCGCTCACACACACACGCAGCGGAGAGCGTTCTTGACTAAGTTCATCAAAAGTTACAGACACCAGTCGCCATGGAAACACCCTGCGATGCCTTCATGGTGCTACGGACCAGACGGCTCACCTTCCAGGGCGAGGGCCTTGTGGATGCTCCTGGTGGCCTCCTCCAGCTGTGCGTCCTGGCTGGGGTGCAGCTGCGGGGGCCGTGGGGGCTGCAGGTGGGGGTGGGGGTCCGGCTGGATGGCTGTCAGCGGAGGACTGTGGGTATCAGCGTGGCTCTGCTGCACTGGGAGGAAGGGGCCGCAGGATTTGGTGCGGGTCACTTTGATCCGCCGCTGGTCGGCCGAGTGAGCGCGGTAGGACGGTGGCGCCCCCAGAGGCTGCTGGGAGATGCAGCCGCTGTAGATGGGCTGGTGCGGCGTGGTCGGCTGCCGGCTGTTGGTCTGTTGGGGCTGTTGGCGCTGCAGCTGTTGCTGCTTCCCCCACACATAATCCAAAAGAACGTCGCTATAGCCCCCTCCTCTTCCACAGCCTCTTCCTCGCCCTGTCCCGCCCCAGTCAAGAAGTCCGTTGGTCAACTTTGTCCGTCCGTCGGTCAGCTTCTCGGAGCTGGTAAACCCTCCGCCGGTGTTTGTCCCTCGGGACCCCAGCGGACCATCCTGTGGGGGACTGATGCGCTCCAGCAGCCCGTCAGAGCTGTTACTGTGGCGAGCTATGTTAGCTTTCAGCTCTGCTGCAGAACCTGGGTCCGAGGGCCCGGAGGAGGAAGAGGAGTCCTGGGAGCGAGGGGGGAGGGGGGGAGGGTGGGGGGTGTGAGGAGGGCCAAGGGGGGTTGGGAGTTGGTGGGGCCTGTGAGTTGGAACAGTGTCTGGAGGGTCGTTCCTGAAAAAAAACACAAAGGTTTCCTGAGCAGATCGTTAAAAGCATTAAAGCTCAGTGGGACCCCTTAGGTGGCCCCGACCCCCCGGAGGTGCACGCATGTGTGTAGGTGTGTGTGTGTTGGTGTGTATGTGTGTTGGTGTGTTTGTAGGTGTGTGTGTAAATGTGTGTAGGTGTGTATGTGTGTAGGTCTGGGTGTGTAGGTTTGTGTGTAAGTGTGTGTATGTGTGTAGCTGTGTGTGTGTGTGTAAGTGTAGGTATAGGTGTGTGTGAGAGAGAGAGTTTGTGTGTGTGTGTGTACCTGTTGTGCACAGAGTTCCTCCTGGTTTTGTTTTGGTAGAACACCTCCACTGGGGAGCCAGCAGACACCAGTAGGGGGCGACACTGAGGCGTGTAGTCGTCTGAAAGGAGAAGAGAAAGCAGGAGAGCAACAATTGTTATGGAGGGTTCAACTGTAGTTAAGCTGTAGTTCAACTGCAGTTAAACTGTGGTTGAACTGTAGTTCAACTGTTGTTGAGCTGCAGTTAAACTGTGGTTGAACTGTAGTTAAGCTGTAGTTCAACTGTGGTTGAACTGTGGTTGAAATGTAGTTAAGCTGTAGTTCAACTGTGGTTGAACTGTAGTTAAGATGTGGTTGAACTGTAGTTAAGCTGTAGTTCAACTGTGGTTAAGCTGTGGCTGAACTGTAGTTAAGATGTAGTTAAACTGTGGTTAAACTGTGGTTGAACTGTAGTTAAGCTGTAGTTCAACTGTGGTTGAACTGTAGTTAAGCTGTAGTTCAACTGTGGTTGAACTGTAGTTAAGATGTGGTTGAACTGTAGTTAAGCTGTGGTTGAACTGTAGTTAAGCTGTAGTTCAACTGTGGTTGAACTGTAGTTAAGCTGTAGTTCAACCGTAGTTCAACTGTATCTGTCGCCTTGACGACGGCAGATGTGGAGAGCACTTCCTGTGGAGCTGCAGCACTTCTCTGACTGGTGGTGAACACATCTAAAGCTAACGCCAACAGGTAGCACGCAGAGCTCGTCTTTATCTCCATCATCATCACCACCACCATCTTCATCACAAATGTGCACGAGCATTCATGGCCGCTGCTGCTACACAGCTGTGATGTCACCATGTTTGTGCACGTGTGTTTATTACCGTGCTCGTGTCCTGTGGAGTCTGTTGAGCTACTCTCTGACCTCACTGTGTCATCTGGAAACACACACACACACACACATGCACACACACACACACGTGTGCGTCAGTATTCACAATAATAACAGTTTAATGGAGGCTGGTTCTCACATCCTCCCTGAAAATCTGTCTCAGTGTGTGTAAAGTTGTAAAGTGATTCATGTCCCCACAATGCAGGTACTTCATGTGTAGGCGGATATAAAGGATAAAGGCAGGAAGAAGGAACAATGACTTCTCATCTACTGCCAGCTGTGTGTGTGTGTGTGTCTGCTTGTGTGTGTGTGTGTCTGTGCGTGTTACCTGTGTGGCAGCCTCTGTGCACGGTCCTCTTGCTGTTGTATGTGTGTGTCTGCGTGTGTGTGTGTGCTTCAGAGTCGCTGTGTTTCCTCAGGGCTGTGCTGAACAGGGTTTTCTTGCTCTTGGTGCGCTGACAGTCTTCCTCCTGGAGAGGAAGACAATGGTTACACACAACACTGCCGGCCCAACGGCTACACACACACTCAACCCTCACACTCTGCCGGCTACTCACACACGACCCTCACACTCTGCCGGCCAAACGGCTACACCCACACAACCCTCACACTCTGCCGGCCCAACGGCTACACACACACAACCCTCACACTCTTCCGGCTACACACACACAACCCTCACACTCTGCCGGCTACACACACACCCCTCACACTCTGCCGGCTACAGACAAACAACCCTCACACTCTGCCGGCCTAACAGCTACACACATACAACCCTCACACTCTGCCGGCCCAACAGCTACACACACACACACCCCTCACACTCTGCCGGCCCAACAGCTACACACACACACACCCCTCACACTCTGCAGGCCCAACGGCTACACACACACAACCCTCACACTCTGCCGGCCCAACAGCTACACACACACACAACCCTCACACTCTGCCGGTCCAACGGCTACACACACCACCGTGTTCCTACCTCGCGGTACTTCCTGCTTGCGTGGCGAGGGCCGCCCCTTCTGCGTCGGATGCAGGGGGCTTTCTCACCCGCCCCCAGGGGGAAGTCGCTGGGAACCACACCTGTCAGCTCCTGAACCAGCAAAAACACACCAGTCACACGACTGACGTCGTCATGGCGACCCCAGCCGTGACCGGATGACATCACTCACAGCCTCCTGCAGACAGACGCGTCTCAGCTCAGCCAATCGCGTGCTTAACAGGCTCTGCAGGCTCCGCCTCCTCTCCTGCAACTCTGCCATTCGCTCCCTCTGCTTCCTGTCTGGACAGGTAAAAGGCTCTACACACACACACACACACACACACACACACACACACACAGGGTTACTGCTCCTGTCCAACATCAACAGATGTCAGCCCGGGTTTGCTCATCTCACCAGGTGCTGAGATGAGTTGACCTTTGACCTCCATGGCCTGTGTCTCCCATGTGATCCCGCCCCCCTCCTCCAGCTCCTCCTCCTCGCCGCTGGACTCGTCCTGCTCTCTGGCCCACACACACTCGTTCACCTGCAGGTTGATTTATCAGAGGTTCAGCGTGTTTTCTTGGCGTTTGTCTGGTAGAAACATCTGAACCTGATCAGCGCCGCGTCTCACTGAAGACACACCATGTCTCACTGGACGTACCTGGAAGCTGGACTCATAAGCGCTCCAATAGGTGACTCCTGTTGCCATGCAACGGCCTGAACACCGCCCACGGGGCTGAGTGCTGGTGGTGGGGGTGCTGGTCCCAGGACCGACTGGAGAGGCTCTCAAACAGTCTTCACAACCTCGAAACTGAGTGGACAACAGAAGAAGACAAGAACATCGTCAGGACATGTCAGAATGTTGTTCTATAAACTCCAGCAGAGGACGGGTGTCCTGGGGGACAGGACATGTCAGAACGTTGTTCTATTAACTCCAGCAGAGGACGGGTGTCCTGGGGGACAGGACATGTCAAGGTTCAGGGTAGTCCAGACATGAACTGACATGTTGGTCCTGAAAAATGTTCATCTGATCCCTTAGGAGCCGACTCTTGTAGTCAAAACAGCCGTCGTGGACAGACCATAAACACGGAGGTCTGGTTGCCCCGGCAACGATGCGCTACTCTACAATGCTCTACTCAGAGGTACTAGTCTGACCCCAACACGCAAGAAGCTTTCAGTGAAGGAACCTTTCAAGGTGGGAACCTTTCAGTGAGGGAAGCTTTCAGCGAGGGAACCTTTCAGTGTGGGAACCTTTTGCTAAATCCTGAGAACACGATGTCCTGCAGGACAACAGCATGGACGTCCCTGAGAAGAGGAAACGCAGCCCACAAGGAAACAGGAAGAAGGAAATGAGCAACGAAAAAAGGAAACTAGCGTGTGTGTGAGTGAGTGTGTGTGTCTGTGTGTGAGTGTGTATGTGAGAGTGAATGTGTGTGTGTGTGTGTATGAGTGAGTGAATGTGTGAGAGAGAGTGTGTGTGTGAGTGAGTGTGTGTGTGTGTGAATGAGTGAGTGTGTGTGTGAGAGAGAGTGTGTGTGTGTATGAGTGAGTGTGTGAGAGTGTGCGGTATGAGTGAGTGTGTGTGTGAGAGAGTGAGTGAGTGTGTGTGAGTGAGTGTGTGTGAGAGAGAGTGAGTGTGTGTGTCAGTGAGTGAGTGAGTGAGTGAGTGTGTGTGAGTGTGTGTGTGAGTGAGTGAGTGAGTGTGTGTGAGAGAGAGTGAGTGTGTGTGTGTGTGTGAGAGAGTGTGTGTGTGTGTGTTAGGGCTATTGATGGTTCCTGGATCTCCCTCGGCTGTGTGTAGATCCAGCAAGAACCTGTTGGGTGCTTCATGGTTCCTGCTGGTTGTTTTGGCCTTTTGGTGCAACAACTTGAGACCAGAGAGCCTCGGCAGGACCAACTGGACCACTGAGCCCAAAGGTTTGAGCCCCCTGGGCAGGACCAACTGGACCACTGAGCCCAAAGGTTTGAGCCCCCTCGGCAGGACCAATTGGACCACTGAGCCCAAAGGTTTGAGCCCCCTCGGCAGGACCAACTGGACCACTGAGCCCAAAGGTTTGAGGCCCCTGAAGGAGCTTCGTGTCCGTCTGATGAAAAACACTGAAGTCTGGATTCACCCTCATCCACAGGCAGGTGTGCTGGTTCCTGCAGGAACCATTTTAGTTCAGTCTGAGGGACGACTGAGATGGTTCAAACAAGATCTGAGCTGTTGGTCCCTCAGAGAGGAGGAGGAGGAGGAAGAAGAGGAGAAGAAGGAAGACAAAGAGGAGGAGGAGGAGAAGAAGGAAGAAGAGGAAGAGGAGGGTGAGGAAGAGGAAGAGGAGGAGGAGGAGGGTGTCTGTGTGTCTGTGTTTGCCGCTTTCTGTGGGTCTGGTGACCTGAGATCAGCTCAATGACAACCCAGGAGAGAGAGGAAGAAGAAACACACACACACACACACACATATACACAGGTGAGAACAGTCTGTTTATGTCATTCAGTCAAGTCCAAACTTGACTAAAAGTGTTTCATGATGTTTGTTTTTTAGCCCTAAAAACTCCCATGATCCTTTACTCCTTCACTTTAGCCCTAAAAACTCCCATGATCCTTCACTCCTTCACTTTAGCCCTAAAAACTCCCATGATCCTTCACTTCACATCACGCTGTTTTAACATCTTCACACCTTCCAGACGCGTCACCAAATGCTCTGACAAATGTTCCTCAACACTTTCACCCCCGCCGCCCCCCCCCCCACCAGTCACCACACACACACACACATGCACACACACACACAAACACCCCCCCCCCCCACATTCCTGCTGACTCGTGTCCAGACCTGCAGCTTCTGTCCTCGGCGGCTCCTCAACAGTTGATCTGTGGGTCTCGTCTTCAGCTCATGTCCAGGTGGAGCTGGGGCGTCACATTTGACCTCTCCACTCAGCTGACCCCCCCAGCCCCCCGAGCTTCCCTCTACCTTAAAAATACTGAAAATAATCTTCTGACTTTGGTGATTTTCACCGCCACAGGATTTTAAACACACCATGTTGACAACACAGTGGCAGACTGGGGGTGTGTGACCTTGTTGCCTGTGGGGGAGGGGCGTCACTGGCACCGCCTCCTCTCAGGTGCTGCGGCGCCGTCAGCCAAGCGCTGACCGAAGCTCCAACAACAGACCACTTCCTGTCTGTAGCCTCAGATCCAGCTCAGCCAGCAGGAAATTAAAATACTGAACACGTTAACACATCAAACACAATGAAGATGTTCATCAGCACAACACACACACACACACACACAAAGTTAGCAAGTGTTAAAGGCGACAGCTGCAGGCAAATATGCAAATATAGGATTTGCATATTCAGAGAATTTAGCATTTGTGTCTGTGAGAACATGTAACTAGCTTAATATTAGCAGATAGCAAAGGCCACATTAATGGACAACACAGGTGATGACAGCACGCACAGGACGCTAACACCGTTAGCATTCTGGAGGGAGAACTGCTGAAAGGAGTTATGAACACCTCGAAGTAGAAACAAAACCATCTGATTCAGGTCTGGATTTTAAATTACACCTTAATCAGCAACGATGACCTCATGAATGACAATAAAAGCAGACATCAAAGACGAGGAAACTGGCTTTGATCTTCCTCAGCGTTGGTTTCTGGGCCATCTCTACCTGCTTTAGAATCGTGTGCACGTCTGACCCGTTACAGAAGGTTCTGAAGAACACGGGCTCTTCGGACGACACCTGTTGTCAAGCCAACACAGGCGAAGATCAAAGCCATCAGTTCACGTCTGAGGGTCCCGTTAGCGCTCCGCTGCTAAAGCTCCACGCGCGTTAGCTGAAAGTACCTGGAAGGGCTGAAGCATCCTCTCTGGACGCCAGAAGCGGGTCGTCACGCTGAGAAAGAAGCATTATGTCCCGGGGAAGTCCAGCGCTCTGACCGCCTCTGAGCTCCGACCGCTTCACACTAAACACTCAGCTGAATCTGCAGTCAAGGCAGCGGCGCCGCGCGCCTCACTTCCTGGACACCCCTTCAGAATAAAACAGTCGCTCTCACTTCCTGGACACCCCTTCAGATTAAGACAGTCGCTCTCACTTCCTGGACACCCCTTCAGATTAAGACAGTTGCTAACCCCCTCTGGACTCGCAGGGGAATCTGTGCAGCAGCGTTGACGTCTGTCTGCACAAACGTTGAAGGGTTCAACCCCGGGGGGCAGAAGTCCAAATAAACGAGGTCTTAAACGTGAAGCTCTTTGAGGTTTGGGGCCAGATTTCAGGCTAACGAGGGGGCGAAATAGGCAGGAGGTTCCGTTAATGTCCTCGTGTCCTCCCCGGGGAGAGGCACCCACGCCAACGCGCCGCAGCAGAAGTGTTTTACGTTTGTGCAGCGTTTCCTGTCGCTGCTGAGCGGGTGCTCTTACTTTGGCGGGGTCACATGACGCAGACCCGCAGCAGCTTGACGCTCAATTCCTGATCGGGAGGAAACTCCTGCTTCACCACTCAGCAGTGCTAAAGACATCAACAGAGCATTACCCCCCAGGTTTCTAAAATTAGCAGAACAAAAGCCCCCCCAGCCTCCCCCTCCCCCGCTGGGATCATTCAAACGCCTCCTGTATCTGTCTGCTTTCACATTCAGCAGCTCGGAGCCGAATCGTCAGTCAGGAACTCAGAGAACTTCTGAGCTGCTAGCACGGGATGCTAACAGGCTACGTTAATAATTCCATGCTAGCGCGGTAAAGTGTTACTACATTGTAATAACACTTTACACAATTAAACCTGTTGATGTCAGAGTTTAAAAGGTAAACCAGCGATGCTAGTTTAGGTGAATATCTGCAGTTGGCTCCATCGACCTTTGACCCCCAGCGTCCCTTATCCTGGGACTCCAGGTCGACGGCCATGGTCCGGGGCCACGTGAGGAGAAGGAGCCCGGGACCTTTACGGGTCGGGCGAGTGGACATTTGAGCTGATGCCACAGAAAAGAAGCATCCAGTCCGGTTCTGGTCCAAAAGCCAGCGTCTGTCATGGCGCTCTCATCGGCGTTCCTGGCCAGGACGCCGCCAACGTTTAAAAATACACCGATGACTCAGGGAAACATATGCTGCCTTCAAGAACCAACGGCAGTGCTGGAAAATGCCAAATCAAGAGGCCGTGTCCGCCACACGGAGCACCGAGGACACCTGGACCTCCTCCAGAACCTCGGGCCTCCTCTCACACAGGAAGCTGCGTTTGCCAACAGGAAGTGACTCCCCAGAGAGAAAAGTGCTGTTGGCACTCAAACATTTGACTCAGTAACGTTTCTTGAGGACAGAGGACTTGTCTCCCTCCTCCTTTCCTTTGGATCCCAGTGGACACAGCGTCCACGTCCTGTCACGTCCCTCCATGAAACTGAGGGATTAGAGAGGGAAGCGGCGGGGGGGGGGGGGTGAACAGGAGGTCAGAGCGAATATTAAATCTGATCATCATCCTCAGAGGAGGCGGCCTGACCTGGATCTGAAGCTGCCCCCTGTCCTCAGACCTGGACCGACTGGGTCCTGACCTGGATCTGAAGCTGCCCCCTGTCCTCAGACCTGGACTGACTGGGTCCTGACCTGGATCTGAAGCTGCCCCCTGTCCTCAGACCTGGACTGACTGGGTCCTGACCTGGATCTGAAGCTGCCCCCTGTCCTCAGACCTGGACCGACTGGGTCCTGGCCGAGCTGCAGGATCGCCTTGGTGGAGGCGCCTCCTCACGAGCACCGTGACCTTTGACCTTTACGGTGACCTCAGAGAAGACAGGGCCAAAGACGAGGGAGCTACATCTACATAATAATAATCATCATCATCATCTCGAGGTTTATTTCTACTGGAGAGTGAAAGATTAGGAGGCCTCTTCTGTCAGCCCCGCCTCCTCCCCACGAGGTCCTGGAGCCAAGCGAGCTGCAGGATCATGCTGAACTTCAGGGTCAGGAAGTGAAACGTTATTTACAGGTCGTCTCCTGATCGGCCAGCAGAGGTCCAGGGGACAAGGATGGACAGACAGACGCCAAACAAAGACCTGCTCCCTATCCTGGTGCAACAGCTGCACCTCCCAGAGGTTTATAATAGCGTTTATAAAAGCGTTAATAACAGTTGGACCATGACCTGCAACAACTCAGCCACATCAGCAACTCCTGGAGGACATCAGGGGACATGGGGACACTTCTCACAAGGTTTGACCTGGTTGATGAGGACAGACTGGACACTGACAGGAAGTACGGAGCCGCTGGGCTGAAGCGTCTGCCTGAAATCACCCCAGCAGCACATGTGCACACACACGTGCGCGTGTATGCACAGAAGGGTGAAACACAACAACACTGAATAGATAAAGCTGAAAAGGCTGCTGCCTCTGTGCCTTTGAGCCAAACACACAGATCCAGACTTATACCTGTGTGTGTGTGTGTGTGTGTGTGTGTGTGTGTGTGTGTGTGTGTGCGTGCGTGTGTAGGATGAATGTAGGTCAGGCAGCACAATCTCCGCATGGCAACAATGTACAAAATCCCAACACTGAATGCTTGAATGTGATTGGCCGAAGCCTCCAACAAAGCAGCCAATAACCTTTCAACCCCAGAGATGCAGTGTGTGTGTGTGTGTGTGTGTGTGTGAGAGAGAGAGAGAGAGAGAGAGAGAGAGAGAGAGAGAGAGAGAGAGAGAGAGAGAGAGAGAAAGGCTGGAACAAGGACATGGTATGGCGATCACGTGACATCACTCGGACATCAAAGGCAGCAGCGGTGGAGTAGGCGGAGCTACAACCAGGAAGTGCCACAGGTGAGAACACTGCTGTGAAACGTCTCCAATCAGAGAGCTGCAGACTGTTGCTGTGCACTTTTTTGTCAATGAAGAACTGCATTTGAGCATTAAATGTGATGTAACTGCTACGTGCCCTCTGTGGATGGTTGCGTCTCCGTGGCAACAGGCACTGAGGCTCATGGTAAATGTAGTCTGCTGCTTTTCTGCTCTGAACTAAGGCTTTTTTCCTTCACCTTTGTTTCCATTTACAGGCTGTAACATCACGGGAAGTAGGGGCCAAATATTTAAAACGAGGTTCTTTAGCATGATTTCAAAAATTCCTGTAAACGTCTTACTACAGTAAAACCGTCTTCATCCAGACTGTCAAATATAATCCAGCTGAGGTCCATTTGGATGGTAAACCTTTATGATTGTAGTCACGTGACCCGCTGTGCTTGGCCCATTTAAAGCTAATTTACTGTAGAGAAACAGCTAAAGCGGGTTTCCCTCCGGGTTTCTGGCGTCGTGGACAGAACTTTTAACAACAATAGTAACCATAAATATGGCACAAGTCGTGACCACGTGACCAAACACCACCATTGTTGTTATTAGCCGACACGATTAATACGTGTCATGACGAGGCTCTGGGACACAGGTGAGCCCAGGACACAGATGAGCTCAGCACCACTGAAGAGGGCAAACTCAGCGCACGCACGCGCACGCACGTGGCGTTGGGTGTGGACAGTCACGATAAGCACAGCTTTTCTCCTCCATCAGTCATTTCGGGCTCAGAACGAGCAGCGCGGCTTTAAAGCTGTGGTTGATTTGATGACGCAGCTGCCTGGGATCAGGTGATCGATCCCTGTGATTGATCAGGTGATTGATCAGTGATTGATCTGATGGATCGGCACGCGCCCCTGACTTGAGTCTTTGTTCTTCCTGTTGCGCGAGCGACGAAACAACAAACTTTTAAACGGAGTGTGCCGCTAGCGGCGCCGCAGGCGGGAGCCGCGCGCCGGCGCGCCGCCCACGTCTCGCGGTCATTTTTATCGATCCTACCTGGAGCCGCCGCCACTCCCGATCACGTGCATCGCGGCTCGATGCGCTGATGAGAAGATCGAGCCCTGCTCTTCATCGCCCTCCTCCTCCTCCTCCTCGACGCAGCAGCCTCGCGCGAATGAAGTCTCATCAGCACCACGAGGCGCGTTCGCCTCCACCAGCGCGCGCCTCTCCTCGCGCGCCAGCCCCGACTCGGAGACGCGTCCTGATCGAAACGAGTATTGATCACGTGAGGATAATCGATCGGGATCCGCGAGGAATTCCCCAGAAAGTCTCGTTAAAAATGACGTGACGTATCAGCGCCGACAAGGTGGCTTGTTTGATCTCGCTGCGCTCGCGACCGTCTCGGATATGTTCAGTAAACGAGATGAAAGAATAAAATATATTAATAACCTAAACGCGCCTGACTGGTGCAGGTTAATCCCGGTGTGCGCCATCTGCTGGCTGCCTGTGGAACCACATTCTGTCTTATTTCATTATTATAATCATCTTATTTAATCAGTGGAGTCCACACAGCGGCTTAAAAAAAGCTCTAAAAATCTTTATTGTTCCAGAGAATATTCACAAACAACAGGTGTGAGTTCCAAACAGTTGAAAAATCGTTCACTTCCTGTCCAACGCTGCGCTGCCTTCGTCAACAACAGAGGAAACAGAAACCACAAGATCGGCTTTCTTACAATTGATATTATAAAAAGAAAAGCTAAATAGGTTTTGTTGCTACAGAAAAAGTATGTACAAAAGAGCTGGTTGGACGCCACCTTGGTGGAGGCGCCTCCTCACGAGCACCGTGACCTTTGACCTTTACGGTGACCTCAGAGAAGACAGGGCCAAAGACGAGGGAGCTACATCTACATAATAATAATCATCATCATCATCTCGAGGTTTATTTCTACTGGAGAGTGAAAGATTAGGAGGCCTCTTCTGTCAGCCCCGCCTCCTCCCCACGAGGTCCTGGAGCCAAGCGCCGGCTCTCCCTACTGGTCGCTTCGGAACTTCTTTGGTCCAACGGGTTTACTGGAAACACAAGCAGAATGGTGACTGTTGGGCGGAGCACGTCCATGCTGAATGGCGTGTTCCACCTCCACCACTAGCAAACGAGACGCCTTCTTACAAATCAGGAGACGCTCCGGGTCTCTTGGCCGAGGCTTTGCCAGCTTCTTTCTCTACAGGAGACACACAGACACGTGAACGCGTGGCCCCCACCATCACAGCGGCGGCTCCGCCTGCTCGCCTCTCACCTTGGAGCCACCGGACCTGGGTGGCGGGTCCGTAGCCCTTCTGGTTGCGAGCGGCGATGCGGAAGATGATAGCAGGCTTGGTGGTGTAGTCGATGTGGGCGTTGGCCAGGCTGGAGGCCGCCACCAGGCAGGAAGGAGTGGGTCCACAGTAGACCCTCATGAAGGCCAACTGGGCCGGGCCAGAACTGGACGCCGTGGTGGCCTGGCTGGACTGGATGGCCAGGTACACCGAGTACTCAGTGATCTTGCCCGACGTGACAACGGGAGGCTCCCAGGTGAGCTGAGCTCCGTCCAGATTCTGCAGGGAGGGCACAGGTGAGGCGCGGATCCACCCCCCCACCGCCCAAACCGGTCCAGTCCATCCGTCCGAGGTGGCAGACAGGAGGAAAAGGCCTCACCTTGCTGATCTTGATGGCACACGGCGCTCCAGGGAAGCCGGGCAGGCACGTTTTAAAGGCCGACACCTCAGAGAAGGCGCCCCGGCCGCAGATGTTGATGCCCGCCACCCGGAACTTGTAGGCGGTCCCTGGCTGCAGCTCCACCTTCCTCATCTGGCTGTAATCTGGCGTCAGCCCTGAGTCGTCCTGTGGACACAGGCCGCACGCAGTCAACAACAGGTGAGCAAACTACAGGAAATAACGCAATAACGCTCTTACGTCCACGGCGCCGCCGTCGTAGGGGACGTAATAATGAGTGACCACCATGTTGGTCACCTTGACGATCCCAACGTCGAACCACTGACTGTCCTTAAGCCCCGACTTCAGCTGGACGCCCTGCTTCTGCACACGCACACACACACACACACACACACGTTAACGCCATCCTGGTGCGTCACCCTCTCCAAGGACCTCCCTCACCGCTGTGGTTGCTGCAACACCATTGGTCACTTCAGTGAACGAGGACTCGCTCTTGGCAGCGCTGGCCGCCAGCGGGGGGGCGGGACCGAACGTGCTGGCCAGCCGGGCGACGGCGCTGGTGACGGCCGACGAGGACGCCAGCTCGTGTCCGTTGCTCTCGGCCGCCGGGTCGTTCAAGCTGTCGGCTGGGGCAAGGCCCTCTGGGACAGCAGAGAGAGCGGAGTCAACCTCTGGCAGCTCATTGAGATGTGGCATTGGTGCGGCGGCGTCGCCACCTGTGGGCACGCTGGCGTGCTGCGCGTCTGCGTCCGCTGCATGGTGGATATCCTGCAGCTGCTGCTGCTGGACCAGAGCCTCCAACTCCTGCTGGGTTAGGACGATGGGGATGGGCTGATCCGCCGAGCCCTCTGCACCGCCGGCACACACACACACACAAGAATCACGTCTCTTCCTCGTTAAAGAGGCCGTCAGGAGTAACCGTCTGTTTACTGTAGCTGGTTAACCCTTCCAGTCGTGACTAAACCCACCGACCATAGCCGCCTGCGCTGCCCCCTGCTGTCCGTCTGAGCCACAGCACGTCTGTATCTTACCCGCCTGTCCCGCCGCCTGCAGCACTGCCTGTATGGCCGCCTGCTGCACCGCGTCATCTGCAGCCGTGGCAACGCTCAGCTGCTCGGGGGTCAGTCCCGTCACCATCAGCGTGGTTGCCCCGGTGACCAATTCGCCAGCATCTCTCTCCGATGACATGAGCTCCTGCGGAAGGCCGCCGTGGGAGGAGTCCATCTAAGAGAGAGACGGCCCGAGTGGTCGGCTCCGTGCGCTTCAACGTGCGCTGGGAATCTGTCTGTCAGCTGCTCACCTGCGCCGCTGCCTCGCTGGACTCTACGTGAACCTGCAACACCGCCGCAGCCGATGACTCCACGCCATCCGATTGGTTGTCTGTGTGCATAGGCTCCTCCTCCTGGGCTACGGCGACCAAGGCAACGGCCTCCGAGGACTCTGCCCTGACCTCCCCGACCAGACAGGAGATCTCCTGCACGGAGGCCAGAGACTAACGGTCAGGAAGTGAAGGAAGTTCATGGCCTCGGCGCTTTAAAAGCACCCTAGCGCAATAACGTGGCGTTCATGACTGTAGGTTCTGATCTACTCCACCAGGGAGCTACAGCTCATGGTGCTGCGTGGACAACACTTACGGGTATAGATGGTCCCGGGGTGGGTGTGGCCTGTGTTACCGTGGTAACGGCTCGACTCTGACTGGCCACGATGGAGGCCACAGGTTCAGAGGAAGAAGACGGGTCTTTGGAGTCTCCCTGCAGACCCTCCCCGACCTGCTGAGCTGCAGAGTCAAGACAGGAAGTGTTTAATAACATGTTTATTGGCATGTTTAATAACACATTTATTAGCATGTTTAATAACACGTTTATTAGCACGTTCTGCTCGGTTCTGCTCAATCTGCTTTTACCAGTAGCTGTGGTGGCGGTGTTGGTGGTGCCGGTCTCGTGGGTCTCACACGGTGGGTTGGAGCACACCTGGTTGGTTCCACCTAAGGTTGCTGTGGCAACAGTGGCGGTGTTGGTGGTGCCGGTCTCGTGGGTCTCACACGGTGGGTTGGAGCACACCTGGTTGGTTCCACCTACGGTTGCTGTGGCAACAGTGGCGGTGTTGGTGGTGCCGGTCTCGTGGGTCTCACACGGTGGGTTGGAGCACACCTGGTTGGTTCCACCTAAGGTTGCTGTGGCAACAGTGGCGGTGTTGGTGGTGCCGGTCTCGTGGGTCTCACACGGTGGGTTGGAGCACACCTGGTTGGTTCCACCTAAGGTTGCTGTGGCAACAGTGGCGGTGTTGGTGGTGCCGGTCTCGTGGGTCTCACACGGTGGGTTGGAGCACACCTGGTTGGTTCCACCTACGGTTGCTGTGGCAACAGTGGCGGTGTTGGTGGTGCCGGTCTCGTGGGTCTCACACGGTGGGTTGGAGCACACCAACGTCACTGCAGAACAACCATCATAAGCATCACTACCGCTATGCCAGGCGCTGGTGCACCTGGTTGACGTGGTTCTGGTGCACCCTGCCGCCCGGCTCCACAGGTGAGCAGCAGCCGGTCTTGAAGGAACAAACCTGTACCTGTGGCAGCAGGAGCGTCTCCAGCCCCCCCCCCCTGCTGTCGTAGCTGTGCTGGTGCTTGTGGTACTTCCAGGATCTTCTGACGTAGGAGAGGCCATGATGGAGACGGGCAGATCCTGGACCAGCGGCTGGGGCTCAGCACCGCTGGGCGTGGTGATCAGAGTCACCTGCACATCCAGAGCAGATGTGAGAACATCTGGGGAGGCTTTCCACCCCAATCACCACGCTGGATCCTTCCCAATTCACTACCTGTTTGGGACCTGTTGCAGCAGCAGCAGCAGCAGCTGTTGCCGTGGTAACCTGGCTGGCCAAGGTGGCGGTGGTTGCGAGGGTGGTGATGGTTCCCAGACTGGACACCCCTGCAGAGACACACACGCACTGATACAGGTGCGTCCCAGAGGCGGCGGTGGCCCCCGCTCAGTGTTTACCTGTGGATCCCTTGACGACCAGCGTCGTGACCGTGGGTTTGGTGGTGCCAGGTGACACCAGTCTGACTCCGCCCATTGGGAGGGTTCTGAGAATGGTACCAGGTGTCCCTGGAGCTCCTTTCAACACCACCTGAAGACAGGAAGACAAGTGTCAGGGTCATTCTGACTGTTTCCCACTGTGACGGGATGGTTGCTAAGGGGGTCTAAGATGTGGTCCCAGCAGGGGGGGCTGGACCCCGGCAGGGGTGCTACCTGTGTCAGCTGCCCCTGCTGCCCTGCTGCAGCCATCTTGGGGACCGTGGTGATGATCTTTCCTGCGGTTCCCTGCGTCATCATCTTGGTGGTCAGAATGGTGATGGGGCTGTTAGAACCTGCTCCACCCTGAAGGGCGGACATGGGGATGGTCTTGATGATGGTGGTCCCAGATTTGGAGGTCGCCGGGGCAACGCCCAGGATGGTGGATTTGGCTGGCGTGGAGCCGGCCTGCACGGTGCTGAGGAGGGTGGTCTGCTTCCCATCTGCTGATGACACCAACTTCAGGATGGTTCCAGCTGGGAGGCCACCTTTCGCCTGAGAGCGCCAGAAACACGGGTTCACGCACACGTGCACGCTCTTGCCTCTCCATGTGTGTGTGTGTTTTCAGGTGGCGGGACAGGAAGACGTACCTGGAGGAGCTGGGCCACGGCGTTGCTAGCTGCCTGACCACTCTGGACTGGGGGGTTCTGAACCACCGACACGACCTTCCCCAGGTTGCCAAGGTTACCGATCTGAAAGGGACGCCAGACAACATGAAGAGCTTCCTGTTTACTCCCGTTTGAGCAGGAAGCGGGGCGGCGCCACTCACCAGGGTCCTCCCCCCACCCACGCCCAGCGGGCTGTTCACCAGCGTGATGGTTTTGGTCACGCCGCCCACCACCGTGGTCACCACTGGCGTCTGCTGCGAGACGGTCACCGTCCCCGACTTGTGGACCGTGATGATGGGGCGACTTGGGGTCCCAGGGGTGGAGACGACAGAGACCCCGCCCAACTGGGAGGCCGCGGTCTTCAGCATTTGAGTGGCGGGGTTGCTCACCTGCGGGACACGGAGGGGACACGCGTCACACGTGCAGGCTCGGAGCAACGCAACACTTCAGCACGTCGTCGGCGTACCACAGTGACCGGGGACGCCGCCTTGCCCACCAGGCCACTGGAGCCCGGACTCATGGCCACCGTCTTGACCAGCGTGGCCCCCGCGGGCACGTTGAGCACGGCTGCCGTGGCCGGAGGGATCTTCTGCGTTGCTGCCGCCGCCGCCGCCAGCGCTGCCATGCCGCTCATCTGAGGACTGCTTCCTGCGGACTGAGGACAGGAAGCAGGAAGGGTTGGACGTGGGACTAGAAGCGGGAAAAAGTCGGCAGAAGCGGGAAGTGTCGTACTGCTCCGTGGCCGGCCTGAGCTGGGACCACCATCCGGACCCCCGCAGGAAGTGATGTCACGGCCACGGGCGGCTTGGCGGGCACCTGTCTCACCGTGACGATGGAGGCTCCCTGAGCAGAACCGGGCGCTGCCGCCACCTTCAGGACAGCTGTGGAATTACACCATACAGGTGAAGACACCCCGCCGCTCCCACCCGAGGCGACCTGAGCCAACCCACCTGGCGCTTTGGCGGCGGTGGGAGACGGCACCAGCGTGATGGCCTGGTTGGCCGCTGTTGTGCTGACGAGCGCGGGGCTCTTGGGGGGGCTGGGGGCTGGCGCTGCCACAGGAAGCGGTGCGGAGGCCGGAGCGGCGGCAGCGGGGATGTCGTATTTCTGCACCTGCAGCAGGTAGGTGTCGGCCGTCTGGGATGGGCCCCAGCTCACCTCCAGTGACGACGTGTTGGCCCGGACCAGCTGGACCCGAGAGGGCGCGCTGGGGCGCTCTGGGAGGCAACAGGGCGACGACACGTTAGGGGTCACGTGACAGGCGGCCTGAGGCGGCCTAACAGGGGCTCACCTGTCTCCAGGTACCACAGGTCCTTGCAGCACACCTGGTTGTTCCAGGCCTTCCTGTAGCCGTCCCGGCCGCTCCAGATGTACAGCCTGGAGTTGATGGCCACGCTGCAGTGGCCCGCCCGGGCCCGGGGGACGTTCTCCTCCAGGCTGTCCATCAGGACCGTCTCCCAGCACAGCGTCTCTGCACACACAGGTGAGCCACAGGTGAGCACGCAGGCAGACACGGCGCAGCGGAGCAACCTGCACGGCGGCCACGGTACCCAGGTTGAGACACGCCAGCGTGTTGGTGCACTTCCACTCCTTCTCGTGAGTCGCCACCTTCACGTCGTCCATCACCAGAGGAACCCAGCCCCCAAACACGTACATCCTGGGGGGACGGGCGTGAGACAGGTAGAGAGACGGGTAGATGGTAGGTCGACAGGTAGATGGGTAGAGAGACAGGTAGACAGTAAGAGAGATGGGTAAACAGATGGGTAAGTAGACAGGGTAGACAGGAAGGCAGGCAGAGAGACAGGTGGGTAGACAGACAGACGGGTAGAGAGATGGGTAGATGGGTATAGAGACAGGTACACAGACAGACAGGCAAGTAGACAGACAGGTACACGGGTAGATGGGTAGAGAGACAGGTAGACGGGTAGACAGACAGACAGGCAGGGGCGTACTTGTTCTTGATGGTGGTGGCAGAGTGCAGACTCCGGGGCAGGGGGGCAGTTCCAGAGAGGGCAGGTTTGCTCCACACCAGCGAGTCTGTCACATGACCAGAAGACAGAGCGGTTAGCAGCAGCCCAGAGGTCACGTGACCTCCAGAGGAGTGAAACACCCCCCCCCCCCCTCACCGATGTCCAGGAGCCACAGGTCTCCCAGGCGACAGCCGCTCATGCCCCCGTAGATGATGAGCCGGGCCCCCCCGGTGCTGCTCACCACGGCCGTGTGACTCTCCCTGGGAGGGGGCGGCTGCCCCGAGGTGGGGGGGATCTCCCAGCCCACCACGCTGGAGCCGGGCCGCAGCTCCAGGCAGTAAAGGTCGTTCAGGTACCTGTGGCACAACCAGCGCGCTGTTACTGCAGGCAGGCGCGGTGCTAACGGCGGCGCGGTGCTAACGGCGGCGTGGGCTAACCTGGGGATATTGTTCTTGGGGTCCTCGCTGTCGTTGGCCAGTCCCCCAAACAGGTAACAGGAGCTGCCGATCAGGGAGAAGCTGTGGCCCAGGCGGGGGCAGGGGGGCGGCCCGTTCTTGGGCGCCTTCGCCTTCAGGCGCTTCCACTCCCAGCGGCTGGCCTGGAGCAGACGGGGGGAGAACGTCATGACCTGCTCGGCGCCGGGGGCGTCCCGGCGGCCGGTCGGCGGCGGCTACCTGACCTGCAGCTCGTAGAGGTCGCTGCTGTATTTGCCGTACTCCACCATCCCCCCGAAGACCAGCAGGCGGGTCCCGTCGCACACGAAGCCGTAGGCGGCGCAGCCGGGGGGGACGTCGCCGCGCACCGCCGGGATGAACCACTGGTTGGTGGCTGCAGAGAGCAAGACAGGTGTGAGACAGACAGGTGTGAGACAGGCAAGGACGCAGGTGAGAGGACGCAGGTATGACCCGCTTCCTGGGTGAAACACACCTGGGGGGCGTCTCTACCACCACCTGCTACATACCAGCGCTCCACTCAAACCAGTGCGCCCATTGTTCCCAGTCTTACGCTGGCGGGACGGGGGGTGTGGCCGTGAGGCCGTGACGTCAGCGTGTTTTCAGTGAAAACGCGCCATTTTTCTCTGCGCTTCTGCCAGAGCCGCTATTAGCCGGGCAGCTAACGCGTTAGCATGTCAAAGAGCGGCCTTGCCAATAAGCAGGAGCTAGCCTAGCCTGAGCGGCTAAGCCTCAGACACGGACTTAAGCTTCGTCGCTCCAACAACTTGGTCGCAACGCGGCCTATTTTGGGGGGCGCATGAGGCTGAAACGGTAGGCATGGTGACACAAGCACGACATGTTCATAGCTTCAGATGCAGAGTTCGTACCTGTGTTGTAGACGTGCAGCTCATCCACGATCCCCTCGTTCCCCCCACCGAACACCACCATTAGCTCTTTGATAGCCACGGCTCGGTGCCCGTGCCGAGGCCGCGGTACCGGGCCAGTGGAGCTCAGGACGCGCTTCCATCGAGGTTCCAGCACCGCGGAGGTTGCGGATTGGTTGGTCATGGTGTTCCTATGCCCGTCACCTAGTCCCCGGTGAAGGAGAGAAATCCAAGTTCAGTCACGGTTTGCAGGAAAACGCTCTTGAAATCGGTTAGCCAATGTCCCCGAATTAGCGCTCGCTGGCTAAACAGCTAGCTAGGAAAGAGGCTCGCTCGGAGGCTACTGGCGGGCTTTTAATGCATATAAATGCGCTTTGAGGGTTGCAAACGGTTGCCTTTCGCGGAATACAAAGAGTCGTTTCAAAAATACAACAAATGCATCTTCTCCGAAAGAAATGTTAATTCAAAAGTGTTGAAAAGGGTGTTGGCTAGCCGGACGCCTGAGATAGTCAGTCCGCCATTTTAGCTTGGCGAACGCTTCCAGAATTGGTAGGAAACCGCCAGTTGCTGCCCGGGCTAGGAGAAACCAGCAGGAACAGAATGCATATCCAACTGAGCCGTGATGGGATGGATGTCTGCTCCCTGCATCCACATGGCAGCACGCAAAGAAAGCCAAAAAACGGGTGTTAAAGAAGCAAAGAGGGACGTATTTTCGCTTAGCGGCGAGCCGCCATCTTAATGCTAACGGCAACTGCTGGAAATGGCAGGAAGGCCAGGCAGCTAACAGGCTAACAGCAGCTGATCCAGCTCCATTCTAGCCACCGAAACAATGGCCCCGAATTATCCGTAGAAAGCAAACAGGCACCGTTTAGAACATCCAAAAGGCACCCGTCTACCATGGCTGGGCTCCCCGCCACCGCACCGCTTCATAGAGTTCCATGAGAAACTTTGCATCGTATCTGTAACTTTACAATCGGATTGGCGGATAAAGTAAACCGAATAAGTGATGTAAATGAAAATAGCGAAGCTTCACATTTTCAATCGTTACAATTCCTCTGATTAGCAAGCTTCGAATATTTGCCACCCACATTCTTCCAAAAACCTCCAGAATTTTTCGAGATTCTCCCCAATAAACGAGTATGAGCATCCCCAATAAACGGAGCTTTACTAATGAGTTTTACAAAACGTCCATTTGAGCCGCAGCTACAGACGAGTCCTTTATATCATTGGAGTTACTTGGTAACCAGCATTTAAAACAAGTGACAACAAACCAGAATAAAGCAACTTTTTATTTTCTTACGTCATTTGGTCAGATGCGGTTTAATGAAAGAAATAACCAGACAGTCATTCCATATTTCTGCTCAACACCACTAACATGTTAACTAGCTCGTGGTCGTTAAATGCTAACAACAATGGTACACGTTAGCCACATAAGTTAATGCTATTTAACCCATTTGTTAACACGTTATGCTCTCAAGCCACCAACACACGTCCCACTACTCCGTACATTGTCTTTTATCGGCGGGATCTGGGGGGCTTTATTCCGCATTAACCATTAGCATCTCACAACACTGCGACCGGATAGCCTCCATTAGCCGCTAGCTATGGGGAACGCGATGTAAGAGCAGTCCTGGGTGTATGAAGGCGCTGAAACAGCGCTAATCAGCCGCCCCACAACCGAAAAACGACGCTTATATCTTGAAATGATGATTTACTCCTTGTTGTGAACTAGCCTAGCGAAGCTAATGTGGCTCGATGCGCGGCGGGTCGGAGCGGCAGCTGCTTCAACCTGCCGCGGATCAACCGGGAGCGTTTCTTCCCTCTTTACTGTACTTACTCGTGATTATAGCAATAGCCGCCGAATCGCCGCTACTCTAGGATGAAAATATCCGGACAAAATGCATGTAAAAACAACACAAACACATCTTCTCATGCCGCTCAGGACGACGCCATGTTTCCGGCGGCGGGACCAGGGCGCTGCCTACAGGCCAGCGCTGGAAATGCGGCGGACAGGTGGTGTGAAACAGACAATAATATCTAGTCTAAAGGCTCCGGGTGGCAGAGCTCAGTGGTCAGATCTGATACTGCCGAGCATAAAAAGCAACAGTATCACGTATTTGGTCAGGAATCTGTCAAAAACAGGAATAAATAATATTCCAGGGTGGCGTCAGCGCCCCCTGGTGGTGCACCTGTGCGTGCTCGCCATCACCTGGAGTGGACACACATTGATCCCAATTAAGACACACAAAAACGGGCGTTTTCACCCCGACAACAATGACAAATGCTGCATTTCACGCAGTTTCAGCCGTGAGGAGCAAATGGAAGTCCGAGCAGGCGGCCTCAGGTGGTCTTTGGTGACCTCGGGTGGTCTTTGGCATCTGCAGGTGGTCTCAGGTGGCCTCTGGTGGTCTCAGGTGGCGGCTCTGCCGTCCCCGGCCGCCATCACTGGCGCTGAGCGGGCAGCCAGTCCTGCTCGTCACTCTCCTCCGGTCCTGTCAGAGCCACAGAGCTGGTCCCTCCATCTGAGAACCACACAAGACAGAAGTGAGAGGCCACGGCAGCGGGACGGTGACAGGATGTTGGTTTGAGCACAGGTGACGCACAGATATCCTCAGACGAGAGCAGCTCAGGGGTCTCGATCCGTCCCTCTTCATACAGCGTCTTCTTCTGTAGAAGATGCTGCTTACTGGGATTCATAAGGACTGCACACACACACACACACGCGCACACGCACGCACGCACACACAGGTAAATTAGAAGCAGCCTGTGCACACAGTCCCAGTCTCTGTCCAATGGTTCCCTCCAGGACCGTCTTCATGGCCTGGCCCACAGAGGACACCTCTACAGTGTGCCACACCTCCGTGACACCGTTTTCCAGACACCTGTGTAACGGTCCCGTGATGCAGACGCCGGGCCGGGACCACAGGCGGCGCCCCCGCTAGGATGCTCTGCTTTTAGCCCGACCTTAACTAAACCCCAAAACGTGGCAGGACCTACCTGAGACAGGTGTCCTGACTGGAGACAGGGGCTTGAGGACACCACAGAGCCCAGCTGGGTGGTGTCCTCTGTGGTCTGGCTCCACACACCTCCCTGTACTGGAGACATGACTGGTACCACTGGGCTGCAGAGGGAGGCTGTAGTGTTCTTCAGTGGGGACAGAAGCCTGGTGGGACTTGGCATCAAGGGAGGCTGTTGGACTCTGGTGTCGGTCTTTGGTGGACGGACTGACGCATCTGAAAGCTGTCCCATTAGTTCTTAGTTTGGACTGAAGGTCATACTGGGAAAAGCCTCGGCTCTCGTCAGTTTCACAGGGACCAGCGAAGGAGGAGGGGGATGGGGAGCAGGAAGAAGAGCTGGAGACGTGGGACGAAGGAGAACGGAGTCTGTGGGGAGACTGGAGGGAGCAGGAAGAGGAGCAGGATGATGACTGAGAGGACTGGGCAGGCTGGTAGGTGTCCTCCAGTGGTCCCAGTTTAGACAGCTCTTTAGAGAGACATGCACCACTAAGGTCCATGTGAGGACTGCTCCTCTTCACCAGGGTGTTGATATCCTGAAGTTTGTCAAAGACCTGGAAGAGGAACAGCACATGAGGAGCAGCAGGAGAGGAACAGCAGGAGAGGAACAGCAGGAGAGGAACAGCAGGAGAGGAACAGCACGAGAGGAGCAGCAGGAGAGGAACAGCAGGAGAGGAACAGCAGGAGAGGAACAGCACGAGAGGAACAGCACATGAGGAGCAGGGCATGAGGAGCAGGGCATGAGAAACAGCAGGAGAGGAACAGCAGGAGAGGAACAGCAGGAGAGGAACAGCACGAGAGGAACAGCACATGAGGAGCAGGGCATGAGGAGCAGGGCATGAGGAACAGCAGGAGAGGAACAGCACATGAGGAGCAGGGCATGAGGAACAGCAGGAGAGGAACAGCACATGAGGAGCAGGGCATGAGGAGCAGCAGGAGAGGAACAGCACATGAGGAGCAGGGCATGAGGAACAGCAGGAGAGGAACAGAGCATGAGGAACAGCACATGAGGAACAGCACATGCATGGAGGGACAGATTGAGGGACAGATAGAGGGATGGACAGATGGAGGGACAGAGGTGCATCAACAAAGGAGCGTCCCTGACTTCTGCCATGGCTGGTCTCCCCTTCCTGTTGTTTGCCAGACATCTGCAGGCCAGCGCCACCATCTCCATCCACCCAGCAGGCTCAGTGGCGCCCTCTGCAGACACAGCAGCAGTGGAACGTGACCAGGTGACTTGAAATCAGGAGCAACACAAACGCGTTCTTACCCGCCAACAGCCGGTGATCCAGCTGTTTTCTCCAACTTTCTTCAGGAGAACCAGAAGGACTCTCCCTGATTTCTTCCACCAGGTCCTTCTGCACATCCACACACAACATGGAGAAGAGAACGTCAGACTGGTGGTCAAGACACAGTGTATCAACGTGTCCTCTGACCAGGTATTTTTGTCCCAAATCTTGGTCTTCCTCCAGCGCGCGACGACCCGTTAAGACTTCCAGCAGCACCTGAAACAAGCAGGAATGTTGGAGGAAAGCTCATGGTCACGACTAGAAGCACAGACAGCACCAAACAAAGCTCAGCCAACACAGACGTTTGGTTCCAGAACCAAAGGCGGGCCGACCAACTGACAGCTTTCAGAGTTTCAATAATCCCGGACTGGCCCACCAGTCCCCCTTTCAACCGTTAGGTCTACCAGCGGCCCACAGAGGAACCCTCACCACGCCGAAGCTGTACACGTCCACAACCGTGCCCAGCTTCCCAGTCCTCACGTATTCATGAGGAAGGTAAGCCAGCGTTCCTCTGATGGTGGTGGTGCGGCCGAGCGGCTTCGTCTCAGATGGCGAGGGTCTAGGAGCGAAGCGAGCCAGGCCAAAGTCGCCCAGCTTAGCGGTCATGTGGTGGTCCAACAGGATATTTGAGCTGCCGAGACAGTCGAGCTATCAGAGGAACGTTCTTCACCAAAACACAAAGTTCAACAGGGGAGACCATTTGTGATGCTGACCTCTTCACGTCCCCATGGATGAGGGGTGTGTTTCCACTGGGGGGGCTGTGAAGGAACTGCAGGGCCGTTGAGGCTTCGGTCACAACACTGACTCTCTGGGACCAGGACAAGTAGGAGCTCTGCTGATCCCCCCCCCACACACACACACACACACATTACAACCGCCTGTCATGCATAGGTCCACTCATACGGCTGTGTGTTTCTGTGTGTTCCTGTGTGTGTGTGTGTGTGTTACATTGTGCAGTTTGTGCTCCAGTGACTTGTTCTCCATGTAGCTGTAGATCAGACACACTGTTCCTGGTCCTTTACTGAAACCCAGCAGATCCACAATGTTCGGGTGCCTGAACCTGAAGGAGAAAACACATTAAAAGGATCTCGTTGTGTTTGTCACCCCTCACGTTCAGCTCTGCTCTGGTGTCACTTCAAGTCCAGTCTGGGGGAGGTGAAGAAGCTAAAAGCAGGCTAATCAATGCTGCAGCTCAGACCAGGAGGTCAGGGCGGGGTTCTGCCTGCCCTGGGTGAGGCCAGACCAGGAGGTCTGGGCAGGGTTCTCCCTGCCCTGGGTGAGGCCAGACCAGGAGGTCTGGGCGGGGTTCTACCTGCCCTGGGTGTGGTCAGACCAGGCGGTCTGGGCAGGGTTCTCCCTGCCCTGGGTGAGGCCAGAACAGGAGGTCTGGGTGGGGTTCTCCCTGCCCTGGGTGTGGCCAGACCAGGAGGTCTGGGCGGGGTTCTGCCTGCCCTGGGTGAGGCCAGAACAGGAGGTCTGGGCGGGGTTCTCCCTGCCCTGGGTGAGGCCAGAACAGGAGGTCTGGGCGGGGTTCTCCCTGCCCTGGGTGTGGCCAGACCAGGAGGTCTGGGTGGGGTTCTCCCTGCCCTGGGTGTGGCCAGACCAGGAGGTCTGGGCGGGGTTCTGCCTGCCCTGGGTGAGGCCAGAACAGGAGGTCTGGGCGGGGTTCTGCCTGCCCTGGGTGGTGTGGGAGGTGTGGTCGCGCTGTGACACCTCAGCCTTTAAGGACGTGATGGATTAAGGATCTCCACTAGTTGGGCACCAGTTTGTTGACATGGTCAGTCAGCCTCACTGGCAACCCGGCCCAGCCTGGTCCAGCCTGGTCCAGCCTGGTCCAGCCTGGCCCGGCCCAGCTCTTATCTCTGTGACGTGAGTTGAGTCTTTAGCAGCTTTCTTCACCACTGACACACCTTCATGATGCTCACCACTACTTACTTTGACAGCTTCTCCATTTCTGTCTGAAAACTCTGATTCAGGACTTTCCAATCCAGCAGGCGGTCCTGTAGGAACCAAAACAGTCCATCACTGTCCACCTTTCAACCCTCAGCAGAGTTTTCTTAGAGGTTTGGCAGATGTTTATGCTAACATGGAAGGATACTCATGGATCTACACAGAGACACAGCAAATGTCTGCACTTTAAAAGTGTCCCATGTGGACCAGCACAGCCACTATAGAGGAAGACCGGCATCCCCCATGAACAGCCCCAGCGCTGCCACTCACCTCTTTCAGAACCTTCACAGCGCAGACGGTGTTACTCAGGGTTGCTTTGTACACTACCCCAAACCCCCCCTCTCCCACCTGAAGGGTGGGCGAGAACCCCTTTGTCCCAGCATGCACCTCTTCATATGACCAGCACATCAGGCCACTGCTACAGGACACCTCTGCCACGGAGGGCTAGGGGACGACATCAGCACATGAATCTTTAGAACAACATGGACGCCTTTTTTCTGTGTGTGTGTGTGTGTGTTACCTGAGTGTGTGGTCGACCAAGAGGGCTCGGTTCTTGTACCTCTGACAGAAGCCTGGAGGGAGGTGGGGCAGGTCTGGGCAGTTCTTTTCCTTCTACTTTATGAACTAGACAAACAGTCCCATTTGGAGGTTGAGTGGAAACACCAGATGCAGCTGTCAGTATGGACATGCACAACACAGCGTCTATAAGCTCACACACACACACGTCTAACGTCCATATACATCTATAAAGGTCACACACACGTCTAACGTCCATAAACGTCTATAAGGTCACACACACGTTTAACATCCATATACGTCTATCAGGTCACACACACGTCTAACGTCCATATACGTCTATAACAGGCATGTCCAAAGTCCGGCCCGGGGGCCAATCACGGCCCTCGGTAAGATTTCATACGGCCGCAACTTCAGTCTTATAATGTATTATTTATGGCCCGCTGGCACTAACAGAATAAATAAATCACTGACATGTAATTCCTCCTTTCACCACATGGTGGCAGCACCACTGTAATGCTGTCTGGCTCTGCATCCTTGCCGTAAACCCTTCTCCGCTTATTAGTCATGGCGACCGCAAAGAAAAAGAGGAAAGTTGATAGTGAGGGACGCCACTTTCAAGAAAGATGGGAATTACAGTACTTCTTTACTGAAAATCGAGGCAATTGTGTTTGTCTTATTTGTCAAGAGACTGTGGCCTTGTTCAAAGACTTTAACATAAAGAGTCACTATCAAACTGAACATGCTAACACATACGACAAGCTAACAGGCAGTGACCGCGCTGAAAAAGTGAAACAACTCCAAGCTGCTCTGGCATCACAACAGCGATTCTTCACGCGGGCCTGTGAGTCAAAGGAAAGTATCACCAAAGCAAGCTACGAAGTGGCCATGTTAATAGTTAAACATGGCAAACCTTTTTCTGAAGGTACATTTATCAAAGACTGTCATGAAAACGGCGGAGAATGTTTGCCCGGAGAAGACGCAAGAATTTATGAATGTTTGCCTGGCACGTAACACTGTGGCACGGAGAATCGAGGACATATCATCAGATGTTAAGAGACAACTGGGGGACAAGGGAGTGGCTTTTGATTATTTCTCATGAGCCTGCGATGAAAGCACCGATGCATCTGACACTGCACAGCTCTTGATTTTTTTAAGAGGAGTTGATGACAACATGAAGGTAACAGAGGAGCTGCTTGACCTCCAAAGCCTTAAAGGCCAAACCAGAGGAACAGATTTTTTCGTTTCTGTTTGTGAAGCTGTTGATGAACTGAAACTACCATGGAGTAAAGTTTCTGGGATCATTACCGATGGTGCGCCTGCCATGGCTGGTGAGCGAAGTGGATTGTCCACACTGATCTGCAATAAAGTCACCGACGAAGGCGGTAACGCTATTAAACTTCACTGTATAATTCACCAGCAGGCTGTCTGCGCCAAACATCTCAAATTTGATAATGTTATGAAACCAGTGGTAAAGGCAATTAATTCTATTCGCTCTAAAGCTCTACACCACCGACAGTTTCAGCAGTTCTTGCTTGACATTCAGGCTGAATACGGAGACGTAATATATCACAACGATGTGAGGTGGCTAAGTCGGGGGTCCGCATTGCAGCGATTTTTCTCTCTCAGAGGGGAAATTGGACGTTTTTTGGGTGAAAAGGGGCAACCGATGGAAGAACTGTCCGATCCTGTATGGCTGGCAGATTTGGCGTTTATGGTTGACATAACGAAGCATCTGAATGCGCTGAATGTTAATCTGCAAGGA
Organism: Takifugu rubripes; assembly: GCF_901000725.2. NCBI lineage: Eukaryota > Metazoa > Chordata > Actinopteri > Tetraodontiformes > Tetraodontidae > Takifugu > Takifugu rubripes. Next base: position 347,861 of record NC_042287.1, on the reverse strand, counting down.
CAGGATGCAGTGGTGAGCCAGCTGTACGCTCACATCAAGGCCTTTGGAACCAAGCTGCAACGTTTCCAAAGACACTTGTCCCAAACAGAGCCCCGCACCGCGCACTTCCCAGCTTTAAAAGAGGTGATCGACAGTTTCCCACAGGACAACATCGGTGTGCAAATGATGACTTACGCAACCGCTATCGCGTCTCTTACAATGGAATTTAACAAACGCTTTCGGGAAATTTTCCGTTATTGAAAAGGACATGTTGCTTTTCTCTTCTCCCTTCTCCGTGGACCCTGATGATGCTCCTCCACAGCTGCAGCTGGAGCTCATCGAGCTGCAGTGTGATGATGAGCGGCACGGCAAACACCAGCAGCTTTCGCTTATTGACTTTTACGGGCAGCTGGATAAAGGCAGTTTTCCAGAAATGCAAACATTTGCTAAGAAAATGCTGAGCTTATTCGGCTCCACATATTTGTGTGAGCAGACATTCTCTGTCATGAACTTAAACAAGAACCGACTGAGGGCAAAACTAAGTGACTCCCACTTACGTGACATTTTACGCATCTCAACTACTTCCCTCAAACCAGACCTGGCCTGTTTACTGAAATCCAGATCTCAGCATCACCCTTCTCATTAGTTTCAGCAAGTTATTGGTTTCTTGATCAATCTGTAATTGAATGTTTTGAATCCGTCACTATTAACAGTGAAAAGCCAAAAGCAAACTTACGCACTTGGACTTATGGCACTTTTTTCATTTTTTCTTGAATAAGATTTTGGTTATAACTGTTGATGTTGTGTACTTGTAAATGTGACACAAACTATTACTCTGAAAGATCTTGTAAAAGACAAGAGCAAAATTTACTTGTTTTAAACTTGAATGATAACAGACAACTTTGCATTACATTTATCAAACTCATGGAAATTTAAGGTATTCCATACAGTTCAGTGTTCAATATTATCTGACTCTCCAGATGTGAATTAAAGGCAGAATTGTGTTTTTAGAGTTGTTCACGTCTGCCTGAGTGGCTTATATTTGGTTACACTGCCATTTGAAAAATAAAGAGAATTGTGACAATGAAAATTGTTTTATAATAGTGTACATTTGCATGTAACCTTTCTGGTTAAAAAAAACATCAGAAGGATCTACTGGCCCCCGGGCATCTTTACGTTATCAAATCTGGCCCTCTTTGCAACAAGTTTGGACACCCCTGGTCTATAAAGTCACACACACGTCTAACGTCCATATACGTCTATAAGGTCACACACACGTCTAATGTCCATATACGTCTATAAGGTCACACACACACATCTAACGTCCATATACATCTATATGGTCAAGGGAGCTGGTTCCATAGCAGGGGGGCCTGGTAGCTAAATGCTCGGCCCCCATTCTACTCCAAGAGACTCTGGGAACCACAAGTAGACCAACATTCTGAGAGCGGAGCGGTCTATTGGGCTGATAAGGTGTCACTAGCTCCTCCAGGTAGGATGGAGCTAGGCCTCTGAGGACCTTGTAGGTCAAAAGAAGGGTTTTAAAAATCATTCTAAATTTAACGGGCAGCCAATGAAGCGACGCCATTACAGGAGTTATGTGATCTCTTTTGTCAATACCTGTCAGAACTCTGGCTGCAGCATTTTGGATCAGCTGGAGGCTTCTTAAAGAGTTGTTTGGACACCCTGATAATAAAGAATTACAATAGTCCAGCCTGTAAGTAACAAATGCATGGACTAACTTTTCAGCATCATGGTGGGTCAGTAGCTTCCTGATCCTTATGATGTTCTTCGGGTGAAAAAAGGCACTTCTAGAGACTAATTTAATGTGTGAGTTGAAGGAGAGATTTTGATCAAAAGTTACTCCTAGATTCCTCACAGAGAGACTAGATGTTAATGAGATACCATATAGAGTGATCATGTGATCTAATCTATCCCTGAGAGGTTCAGGACCAAACACCATGACCTCAGTTTTTCCTGAGTTAAGGAGGAAATTTGAAGACATCCAGGACTTTATGTCTTTAAGACAGGTCTGGAGCTTCACTAACTTCTCTGTCTCCTCTGGTTTCATGGATAAATAAAGCTGAGTGTCATCAGCATAACAATGAAAATTTATCCCATGCTTCCGAATAATGTTCCCTCAGGGAAGCATGTACAAGGTGAAGAGGATTGGTCCAAGTACAGAACCTTGAGGAGCTCCATGGCTAACCCTACTGTATGAGGAGGGAACACCATGGACATGAGCAAACTGGTATCTATCAGATAAATATGATCTAAACCAGTCTAGTGCTGTCCCTTTAATCCCAATCACATGTTCCAGTCTCTGTAACAGGATGCTGTGATCAACTGGATCAAAAGCAGCACTGAGGTCCAGCAGAACCAGCATAGAGAACAGTCCATGATCTGAAGCTATGAGAAGATCATTAGTAACTTTAAGAAGTGCTGTTTCTGTGCTGTGATGAGCTCTAAAGCCTGACTGAAACATCTCAAACAGGCTGTTTCTCTGCAGGTGCTCCAGTAACTGAGTCATCACCACCTTCTCAAGAACTTTAGAGATAAAAGGAAGGTGACACATATATGGTCACACACGTCTAACGTCCATATACGTCTATAAGGTCACAGACACGTGTCTAACGTCCATATACGTCCATATACGTCTATATGGTCACACACACGTGTCTCAGGTCCATACATTATAGACGGCTGAGGAGTTGCGTCGATACACTGCTGCGCCACCGTGGAGGCACGAGGTACTAAGACTGAGGTACTACACACACCCCACACACACACCATACCATAAACATCTTACTATAAACCCCATACCATGAATCTTACACCCTACAATACCATAAACACCCTATGACACCATACACACACCATTCCAGGGGTGTCCCAACCCGGTCCTCAAGGGCCCCAATCCAGCCGGGACTCCTTTCCTACCTGGCAGGCCACAGGTCCACTGGGTTCCCTCGTTCCTTGGTGGTTTCATGGATCTATTCAGAGGACTGGACACCGGAAGCTCCCCTAGAGCCCCTGCTGGCCAAGCAGAGGTACTGCAAAGATGGTGTCAGCTTCTGTCAGACCCAAAAAGACCTTTTCCCATAGGTAACGTGGAAAAGGAGACGTGTATAACTCAGCAAATAAAGGGTTTGTAAGGACTTTTTGAATGCCCTTATTTAAATTGTCAGTTCTACCGGATTAGTCTTTACGTTGTGAAGGCTCGGCACCGAGCCTGGCTGCAGGTTGGCGTCCCACACAGGCTCGCCAAGGTGCTAGAGATGAGCTTATTCATCATGTTTGTCTTCTGAAATAATTCAGTCAAGTACGCATCGATGTTTTAACAGTCTTAAGGTCTTTGCTAGGTTCACCGTTTTTAATATATATTTCTGATCGTGGCTATGAATAAATCAGTTATTACGTGAAACGTTCAAAGCAGCTGGCCGAGGAGAGGATCTCTCTGTAATACATCCGTTCAATATTCTGGAGAGACATTAAAATAGTCAGCTTGTTCGAAGCTTAATTATGAACATGTGTTTCTCTGATTACTAACAGCCAGCACGATGTCCTGCCTTGTGTTACTATAGTTAATAAGTTAATATAGTCACCTATTGATTCCCCATTAGCGGCTCCACCAGCCAACACAGGAGCGTTCCCTTTCAAAGAAGCAGACCTCAACTCTCAACTACAGCCTGATTTTTGCGGCATCGCCAGGGAGGCTGCTCAGTCTAACACCTCTGGAGTGGTGGTCTGGCTTTGGCTTGGGTTAAACTAGTTAAGGGTCACCTTCACATGCTGATTTACCTGGACTGGCTCTTGTCACTGTGCTGCAGCGCAGCCACAAGCAGACCTCAGCAGGCTCATGGACGGAGCGTTTTCTCACACCTGGAAGTGGTGCCTGTTTTGCTTCATGAGCCACTGAGCAACTTTCATGGGAATGAATGAAGGCTCCGCCCCCAAAACGGCCTCAGTCCTGTGAATAGATCCATGAACCCACCAAGGAAGGAGGGATCCCAGTGGACCTGGTCACCTCTTCACCATACCGTACTGTACCATACCGTACTGTGCCCTACCGTAAAGTACCATACCATACCATATTGTACAGTACCCTACCGTACATGCCATACCATACAGTACCATACCATATTGTACAGTACCCTACCGTACATGCCGTACCATACAGTACCATACCATACTGTACCATATCGTACCATACAGTACCCTACCTTACCATACTGTACCATATTGTACAGTACCCTACCGTACATACCATACAGTACAGTACCGTACTGTACCGTATTGTACCATACCGTGCCATACCATAGCATACTGTACCATACCGTATCATATCGTACCATACCATACATACTGTACCATACCGTACTGGACCATACCGTACTGTACCATACCGCACAACTTTGTTGGTCTAAGAGGAAAGTCTTGTGTTCAGTAACAAAGTACACCACCCACTGAGTAATGACTCCTGTCTAATCTAATTAGCCTGTTAATCTAGTTAGTTAATCTAGTTCAGGGGTCGGCAACCCGCGGCTCTGGAGCCACATGCGGTTCTTTGGCGCCGCCTTAGTGGCTGCCTGGAGCTTTTTCAAAGAAAATGGAAATTGTTTTAATATAATTTCTGTAGGAGGAAAAACGTGACAAACATTCTTAAAGTTTTCCAATGCTGTATAAATGTGTATAATAAATATTTAATTTCAACATCTCATTATAATGGAAGTTAAACTTAAAGCGCCATCGTACAGCAGACTGGCCACAAGGTGCGTCATTCTCTCCAGGAAGCACTGCAGGGAAATTCAACATTTCATCATGAATGCTCATTATATATTTGTAGCCTACTTATCATTTGGAAAGTAGACTAATACAGCTAATATAGACACTTACAGCATGTGTTGCCTTTATTATAAGCCCTATATAAGGCTTTTAATTTTTTGTGGCTCCAGACAGATTTGTTTCTTGTTTTTTTGGTCCAATATGGCTCTTTCAACATTTTGGGTTGCCGACCCCTGATCTAGTTAGTCTCCATCTAGCAGTGTGTAATATCTGTGTGACAGTGAGTGTGTGTCCGTACCTGCGGTGGACAGTCCACCAAGTGATTTGAAAGGTGGCGACGGAACCCTAGGAGCAGCAGGAGCAGTAGGAGGAGCAGCAGGAGCAGGAGGAGGAGGAGGCTTCAGCCTGGAAACTCCTTTAACGAGAGAAAAATCAGCCATAGGATGACACTCCTCACAGTTTAGGCTGGAGATCCCACCTTTCAGGATGACATCCCGAGGACGCAGCAGCTCCAGACCTTCCAACAGGTTAACCAGCTCACCGACTCGACCGTTCCTGATCTCCCACTGGTTCATCACCCAGTCAGTCCGCTTCTCCTGCTTCTGAGCCAATCGTAGAGCGGTCTGGTCGTCGAGTACCATCGAGGCTACAAGGGAGGCACAGGCAATGGACGCACAGTCAGTCAGACCAGCAGAAAGACAGAAGTTGAGGGGACAGAAGTTCTAAAATACAACCAGGCCTGGGGAACATTAGAAACTGCAACAACATGCGAGCTTCACCGGTCACAGCACTCAAGCTACACATCAGCAGACTCACTTCCTTCTTGTGGCTTGAGGCAGATGTGGGTGACAGGAACTTCTGTCACTTAGCAAGAAAAAAAATCACTGCCAAGGCCATGACACACAGGCAGACAGGCAGGCAGACACACAGGCAGGCAGACAGGCAGGCAGACAGACAGACAGACAGACACACAGGCAGGCAGACAGGCAGGCAGGCAGGCAGGCAGGCAGGCAGGCAGACACACCGGGAAGGCAGGCAGGCAGGCAGACAGGCAGGCAGACACACAGGCAGGCAGACAGACAGACAGGCAGGCAGGCAGACAGACAGACACACAGGCAGGCAGACAGACACACAGGCAGACCGACACACAGTCAGGCAGACAGACAGACAGGCAGGCAGGCAGACGGGCAGGCAGGCAGGCGGACAGGCAGGCAGACGGGCAGGTAAGCAGACAGACAGGCAGACAGACAGGCAGCTGGGCAGGCAGGCAGGTGGACAGGCAGGCAGGCAGGCAGGCAGGCAGGTAGATAGATGGTTCATCTGCCTTAGTTAGTGTCAGCAATAGGCTAAACTAGCATCCCTGCTGGACTTTCAAGGTTTTCACCAAAACAAACACTCGTCCGACGTCAAAGGTGGAACTCCGGGGGTCGGTCCCTCCACAGCGAGGCCACTTACTGCCACAAAGACTGGTACCGGCGTTGCTGGGTCCAGGGACCATCACGTTCCAAAAAAATCATTAAATAGGCCATTAAATAGGCGTCACGTGACCTTTTTTCAAACGATGTCCCATTTTCTCAGGGTGGAATCATGGAACATGGGCAATATTTTTTCTTGAAAAGAAGTTAGAAAAGGGGAACTAACCAACACAGAGAAAACACCTAGAGAATGGAGTAATTGTTGTCCAGATCAGGCTGAGATGATGAACTTCCTCTGTCAGCGGCTGCACTGACTCAGCCCGTTGAAAGTTCACCTTTCTGATCTGATCAAAACCAGAACGGAAGCTTATCTGACATCACGGGGATTTCTCCAGGGTGAGGCTGAAAGCAGCCCCATCTCACCTGTGCGTGTTCTACAGGGCACGCGTGGCCTCGCTACAGCGGTCCTGCTAGGTACCAGCAACAGGACCGCCTACTAACCACCGACACCACGGCAACATCAAAAGAGCGACAGCAGTTCCTGAGGAACATCACAGCTGGCCGAGCAGCCGGTCAGAAGCTACAGCGCCATGGTGGTAACCAGGTGAGGGGGTCAGGATTGCCACTACAACCTGGGCTGTTACTGGTTTGTAGCTCACAGTTGTTCAGACTGGACCAAACCAGTAACCAAATCCTCTGGTCTCCAGTAGTTCAGGTCCAAGAATAATACTATCAGTAAGAGTTTGAACACCAGACGGACCAACCTGAGGCCACCAAGGTCTAAATGACCATTCTCAGCCTCCATCTTCTGATACGGCCCCGGTCTAGTCCTGGCAAAGCCTTCATATGGTCAGCTGTGTGGTCCACTCCAGGACCCTGCCATCCAAAAACACCTCTTACCCTCATCTGAAACCTTAAATCCACTAAGGAGGAACTGGAACCCAGAGAACATGACATCAATGTGGACATTCAATAAAGATGGCCTAAAGCAGAAGGCTGATGTCCAGGTGCAGCCTCCAGGGACACCAGGAGTGTCCAGGTGCAGCCTCCCGGGACACAAGGAGTGTCCAGGTGCAGCCTCCCGGGACACCAGGAGTGTCCAGGTGCAGCCTCCTGGGACACAAGGAGTGTCCAGGTGCAGCCTCCCGGGACACCAGGAGTGTCCAGGTGCAGCCTCCAGGGACACCAGGAGTGTCCAGGTGCAGCCTCCTGGGACACCAGGAGTGGGCAGGTGCAGCCTCCTGGGACACCAGGCACCTCTGGACATGACAGAAACTCAGTCCTGGTTCTGACGGCCAACAGAAGTCTGTCCCTTCCTCTAAGTGGCCATAGTGAAGAGGCAGTCCTGTTCTGTTGGGTTCCACAGCAACATCTGCTAAGAGACGTCTCACAACCGTCCAGACTTTTTTCAACACTGAAAAACCTCCCGAGATCCACAAGGTCAATAACTGACGGGTGAAGATGGGCAAATACGTGATTTCCCTGATTCCTAGTGCATTTTATCTTGACCCAAAATAGACCGATGTCCCTCCTCCTGTCCCTCTTCCTGTCTCTCCTTCTGTCCCTCCTCCTGTCTCGCCTTCGCCTGGTGTCTTATCCTGTCTCCCCTCCTGTCTTGTTCCCCCGGTCGGTCACTCCACCTGTCTCCCCTCCTGTCCCTCCTCCTGTCTCGCCTTCCCCCGCCAGTGTCTCCTCCTGTCTTGCTTCCTGTCTTGCTCCCCGTCGGTCACTCCTCCGGTCTCCCCTCCTGTCTCGCCTTCCCCCGCCGATGTCTCCTCCTGTCTTGCCTCCCGTCTTGCCGTCTGTCTCCCCTCCTGTCTTGCTCCCCCTGTCGGTCACTCCTCCTGTCTCGCCTTTCCCCGCCGATGTCTCCTCATGTCTTGCCTCCCGTCTTGCCTCCTGTCTCTCCTTCTGTCCCTCCTCCTGTCTCGCCTTCCCCCGCCGGTGTCTCCTCCTGTCTTGCCTCCTGTCTTGCTCCCCCTGTCGGTCACTCCACCTGTCCCTCCTCCTGTCTTGCCTCCTGTCTCCCCTCTTGTCTTGCTCCCCCTGTCGGTCACTCCACCTGTCTCCCCTCCCGTCTCCCCTCCTGTCTCGCCTTCCCCCGCCGGTGTCTCCTCCAGTCTTGCCTCCCGTATTGCCTCCTGTCTCCCCTCTTGTCTTGCTCCCCCTGTCGGTCACTCCTCCTGTCTTGCCTCCCAGGCCGGTTGTGACTCACCAAAGCGGGTCCAGTCCAGGTCAGACAGTGCATCCATGACTCGACAGAACTCCCACAGGACCCTGGGCGGCAGGTCGTACAAAAACTGGTCTCCTACGGACATGTTTAAAAAGCTAAAGTCGCTCTGGAGCTAACGAGCTAACGAGCTAGCAGCCGAGTCGAGCCGCCATACAGCGAATATGGGTCCCACCAGATTGTGGTCGCTGGGTGTGACCGCAGTCCGGACCGAGACCTGTCAAAGCCCCTGACAAACTTTTTACAAATACACTCCGTGTCCGTGTGTGGGTCCTCCTCTACTTCCGCTGCCGCGTGTTCAGGTCCCACTGCAATAATAGTCACTTCCGGTTGATGATCCGGGGGAAAGTGGTTTAGAAAATAAAAGCGTGACGGAATAAAGAATATTCTTGGGGAGGAAATAACACAACATGTGTGTATTTATCGGCTTGAAGTGTCATTAAACTGTCAGCGTTCTCTAATAACCGCTGATTTCCTGTCGGGGTAGTGGTTAACGCTGGAGCCAAGGCTGCTTTATTGATTATTTAGCATCCAGATTTCTGAAAATATACCTGCTTTTTCTGTCCACCTGTCCGTTTCTATCATATTCATACAAACAGAAAGCATGAAAAACTATTTAAATGTTCTTAAAATAGTTTAGGAAACTTTAAAAAAAAAAAAAAAAAAAAAAAGAGGAAGTCTTCCTCTAATACGGTCTCAAGCTTCAACAACACATGTATGCTAAAAGAGGATGTAGATGTGTTAAAAATGTGCATCCGACATCCCTTTGACCCTTCAATTAAATAACAGCATCAATCCAGAAGAGGGTGTTATCAAGGATTCCTTTCTTTTTGGAAGAAACGAAACATTTTCACTCAATTTAATATGGATTAGCTGTGCAAGTATTAAAATGGTGTTATCATGTTGTCAAGATAGATAGATAGATAGATAGATAGATAGATAGATAGATAGATAGATAGATAGATAGATAGATAGATAGATAGATAGATAGATAGATAGATAGATAGATAGATAGATAGATAGATAGATAGACTTTTGAAAGGAGGTCCTAACTAAACACTTTCTTCTCTGACACAAATGACTCATTTTCCTGTTTGCACTGATTGTGCTTACATGCACACAAACACACACACACACACACACACACACACTCGTGCATTGTTGAAAAGCAGAGAGACCATTTCCTGGGTCACTGAAAATCAAGTAACTGACTTTGCTGACTGGAAACTATTGTATTTGGATAGTGATTTACTCCCTGTATTGGTTTTTAAAACAATAGGTCTACCCATGGCCAATTTTTGTACAGATAAAAATACACAATACATAAAATATGAAATTATTTATTGATTTTAGTATTGTGGCTCCTATTACAAGGCAGGCTAACATCAGTTCCCCCAGCCAGCCACCCATCTTTTACCCCTTTCTCTTGATGGGGTCGGTGTTTCCTGTCTTCACCCCAACTACCGTTGAACAAGATGCAGGACGGAGGGAGGAAGTAACCAGAAGGAACCCACACAGACATGGGGAGAGCATGCAACATCCTCCTCCCTCCCCCTGGGGATTCAAACCCCAAACCTTGCTGTGAAGCCACAGTGGCAGAGACCATGTCGTGTTAAAGTCACCCTGCGGAACTGACAGTGGACAAGTTGAGGGAACTTTCCTCTGTGCTCCTACGATCTGCCAGCATCCTTAGAAATAATGAAAAAAATTATAAGATGGTGTCATCTGCTTTATTATGCCGTTTCCAACTTTTTAGCATCAAATAAAATGAGTTGTTCTGATGCTAATGTTTACACTAAAAAACTCTGTGAACTTCATTCTGTAAAAGACATAGTGTATTTCATTATGTGATCATGTGGCTGTTCGCCGATGAAAGCTTGCTTCAATTAACGCACTCATTTGAAGGCGTCACTGTGTTGAACATGGAAAATACCACAGGTTTCAACGCGCCGTGAACGCCTCAAAGTAAATCTCGCGTGACTACACATCCCCGGCGCTGAAATTGCTCAGATCTCGCGATGCTTGTTCACTGACGGCTTCTAGAAATGGAGTCAGGGGGCGGGGTGCAGCAGGAGGGATGTTTGGTGTGTTTTTTTAATATAAAATTATTTATTTAAATAAAAATGGCCGCCGTGGAGAGCGGAGAGGAGAGACAGTAAGTGTTTTATTACACTCACCCTTGGTTAAATTGCCCCCCCCGCCACGCCCTGTGAGTAACAGCGAGTATTTAGTGTCTTGCGTTTTAATGAAATGTAAGTGCGTTGATTTTTCCCCCCTGAACGGTCTCGGCAGAGCGGGGTTAACGGGAATACGTCACCAACTTACAGCTAAGTCTTTACTTTAGCGGTAGCTGGAGCGGGCGAACGGACGTCAGCTTTAGCTTAGCCTCCTGCCCGTGCGTCACCGGGCCTCTCCGCGCACAACTTGTCTGGAAGTGGCACCAAAGACGGGCAGCATTTGGTTCATCACGCCGCGGGTCACTGGCTACGTTTCCACCCGCCTCCGCCAGCCAGGGAGGCAGCTAACAGGCTGTTAGCTTGTTAGCAAACACTGGTCGGTGTTTTCATGCGAGGGGGGGAAAGAGCCTCGGAGTGGGCTTGTTTGGGTGTTCATGCTCCTGCCCGACCCTCACACGCACTTCCATCCCGTGATATGGCCCCCGCCCCGTCGGCTAGGTTAAACACTGCCCGAATGCCGCTGAGCAAGGTGGCTCTCAGTCTCGCTGCTTCTGCCTCTCTCGTTGCGTGCGTGCGTGTGAAGCTTTCACAAAATAATCAAACTTAGAAGGCGCGTGCGTGCGTGGGGAGGGGGCTGGCTGGCTTCCTGTTTCTGCTGCTTCATCCACCTGCAGCTTCATCCGTGCACGCACGGACTCGGGCCCTCAAAGTTTGCTGCTTCCTGTCCGCCTCAAGTTCCAGCGCCTGCGGCTGCGGGAGCCCCGGGAGAGCCGCTTCCACCCCGGGCTGCTTCTCAGTGGAGTCCTCGGCTCGTTTGGCTCCTGTGTTGCTTCTTACGCGCATTTCTGTGCGTGCAGTTATTTTGCTGTCTTTCATTTGGATTAAAAGGTTCTTAATTGGGGATTCATTCCCGTCTGCAGCAGGCAGACTCACATCCTAACCTGAATCTGTCCCGCTTGTGCTTATAGGTTTTGTTATATGTGTTACATGTATATGGCGCCAGACTTTGACAGTTACCACCAGTTAACCAGCAGCGCGTGATGTCACAGGTCTGACCTTCCGTCTGTTCCGCAGGGAGGAGGGTCAAGAGGGAGACGAGGGACCTGCCAACCCCCCTCACCCTTCAAGAGAGAAGGAGAGGTCCCATAGCAAGTCGAAGAAAACACGCCGGGAGCACCGTCATGCTGACCGGGGGGTGGAGACGGCCGCGCCGGTCCTTCCGTCGACTGCTGCGCTGCCCCCACAGACGGTGGAGGAGCGACAGGTAACGGCGGCCGTTCTCAGGCCCTGATGTAATCACAGGCGGAGAGAAGCTGCTTCACCTTCCTGTGCTCTCTGAAGGTGTCTCCGCCGGTGGCGGGCCCCTCCACAGAGCCCGGCCCAGATGCCCAGACAGGTTCTTCCAAACAGCGGCGGTCCATAATCCGGGACCGCGGGCCGCTGTACGATGACCCGTCGCTGCCTGAAGGGTGGACTCGCAAACTCAAACAGAGGAAGTCTGGTCGATCAGCCGGGAAGTTTGACGTCTACCTAATCAAGTAGGCCACGCCCACTTTGTTTCAGCCCGTCCTTGACGCCGTGACGCCCTCACCGTGATTGTTTGGGTTCTGATTTTCCCCCAGCTCAGAGGGAAAGGCCTTCCGTTCCAAGGTGGAGCTGATTGCCTACTTCCAGAAGGTTGGTGACACGACTACTGATCCAAACGATTTCGATTTCACCGTCACCGGCCGCGGAAGCCCGTCGCGCCGAGAGAAACGCCCACCCAAGAAGCCCAAGGTGGCGAAACCTTCAGGACGCGGACGCGGGCGCCCTAAAGGTACTCTGGCAGGAAGTAAGATCTGGCGTGCTCCGGCGGGAGAGCTTTGAGGTTTTCTCTCAGTGTTCCGCGTCACAGCGGTTAACGTGTGCGGTCACGTCTTTAGGAAGCGGGAAGATGCGCCAAGCTACAGAGGGCGTGGCCATGAAACGCGTGGTCGAGAAAACACCCGGCAAGCTGCTGGTCAAGATGCCCGTGGGCAAGACGGAGGCCGGCCCTGGCCCCGCTTCTGCGGCCTCCAAGGTATGAGCCCGGGACGATGACATCATTACAGGTAGCAGATTAAGGCCTCGTTGGCCCGGCGAGGACAGCCCGCTCTCTGGATTAGGGTGTTCTACAGGCTGCTGGTTTTACTGGAACGCTCCTAAACAGCCTATTTAATGACCTACTTAAGGCTGGAGGGGAGCTGGAAAAGGTGAATGCGTGTGTGCTAAAAATAATTTGCTAGTGGCACTTGAACATGCGTGAGGATTTTCAGCTAACTGCATTTTAAAGATGCGAGGGAGCTTTGGGGCTAACTATAGCACTGTTAGCATCAGCAGCTAAACCAGCTCATTACTGGACCTAGTTCATCGGTTTGGCATCACAGTTGATAGAAGGGAGGGCAAACATTAGGGCGCAGCACCGCACCACACGGCAGGTCCCCCCCCATCTGCGGCGTGGGGCAATGTTTTACCTACGAGGGCGAGACGACGCATCTCTTACTGGATACGCCTATTTTGTTACCACGGCAACTGATAGGTGGGTTGTGTCTGGAATCGCAGCTCTGATTTGATCGTCATGCCGACGGCCGGGCTGAGAGTTCCCCCCTCCCCTCCCCTCGAGCAGCGCCAGGCTCTCCACCTTAGTGGGCGGAGGAACTACACTGTGTTCCCACGTGCGCATCCTGTGCGTTTGGCGCGGCGTTGAACCCTGTCAGAGTTTGTGCTGCACGTTTTAGCAGACGTTTGAGTTGACGCTGATCTCGCCTGCCTCCAGGTGGTGTCTCCTGCTGTGATTCCTAAGTCCCGTCCAGGCCGGAAGAGGAAGTCGGAGCCGGAGGTTCAGGCGCCACTGCAGACCGCTCCCAAGAAGCGGGGCAGAAAACCAGCGTCGGTGTCAGCGGCAGCCTCAGCTGCTACAACATCCTCTGCTTCAGCTTTAACCTCTGCCGCCTCCACCACTGGCAGTTACGCCGCCGTGGCCATTTTAGCCGCAGAGGCCAAACGGAGAGCAGCCAAGGAATCTTCCACCAAACCCGTGGTCCAGGAAACGGCCCTGCCCATAAAGAAACGCAAAACCAGAGAGACGGTACAGGAGCGGGAGACTGTTCACACCTGCGCCGCCGCCGCTGAACCTGAGAGGGCACAAACTGTAGAGGTGGAGGGAGGCAGATCTGCCTCTGAAGCCACGCCCATGTCCTCCCACCAGTCACATGACCGCTCCGGTGAAGGCCAATCACAGGGACACAAGACGCAGAAGGGGAAGAAGCACAAGGAAGCTGGAGTAGCATCGGGAGACGGCACTAGCAGAGGAGAGCAAGGCGACGAGGAGGGAGGAGATAAGGGAGGAGAGGGGACAGGGAGGAGCAGCAGTGGCAGTAGCATTAGCCCACCAAAAAGCCACAAACGAAAGGAACGTCCACCACACAAGCATCATTCACACCACCACCACCACCACCACCACCATCCTCCTCCTCCTCCCCCCCCCCAGCGCCACCAAAAATGTTGTGACCTAGCGGCGGATCCGTCGCCTCCTCAGACCTCTGGACACCCGGGCCAGACAGCGGCTGAAGTCGTGTCCCAGACAGTGCCTCATGCCAACACCCAGAACATCCAGCAGTCTCCTCCCAGACCACAGTCCACGTCTCCGCCCGCACCTCAGCGCCCCCCCTTTCAGCCAGGCCATCAAACCCACTCGCAAGTGACACCTTCCCATCAGCCCCAAGCCCCTCCCAGCCAAGCCCAGGCGTCCACACAAAAGACTCAGCAGAGAACCCAGGTCCGGGCCCAGTCCTACCCTCCTCAGTCTCCACCCGTTCGGCTGGTTCCTCAGACGCAGATCCAGGCCGGCGCCATTGCACAGCCTCCACCCCCGGACAGGCACCCGTCTCAGCCCCAGTCCCAACAGCAAACCCGGCAGCCTCCACCCCAGTCGCCCGCCCCGGTTCCCTTTCAGATCTCCTCCCATTCCAGGAGCCCAGCTCAGTTGCAGCCCAGAACCCCACCGCATGGCCACACTCAACCTCAGTCCAGGACCCCTTCCCATCTGCCGCCTCAACATCAACCCAGGGCTCCTCAAGCCCAGTCTAGGACCCTGGTCCACACAGCACCTCAACCGCACTCAAGGATCCCCAGCCAAGTGTCTCCTCAGTCCCAGTCCAGGACCCCAGCTCAAACACTGCCTCAGTCCCAGTCCAGGAACTCGGCGCAAACGTCACAGCAGCCAAGGAACCTAGTCCAGATACACCCTCAGCCCCAGTCCAGAAACCAAACGCTGCTCCATCCTCAGTCCAGGGCTCCAGCCCAAACGCCGGCGCCGACGGAGCTTCAAGCCCTGTCCAGGACTCTTGGCCCCACAACGCCCCCGCATCACCTGCAGTCCAGACACCCGGCGCAGCAGCACCAGACTCAGTACAGAGCGCCGGCCCGGCAGCCTCAGCGGCCCCCGTCCCAGACACACTCCCCCTTTCAGCAGGTCCAGCCCCCACCGCCGCTGCAGCCACCGCCACTTTCCAGGCCCCACACGCAACACCTGTCGTCCAACCGCCAGGCCCTCAGCATGACCAGGGGCAGCGTGGTCCCGACCCAGCAGAACCAGAGTGAGCAGCCCCAGGATCTGAGTACTTCCAGGCCCGCTCAAGAACTTTTGCTGCAGAACAAAGAGCTCAGCTTGGAAGGTGTCAGAGTCGAGGGCAAGGAGCCGCTCGTCGTGTCAGAAAGCAGAGAGGGTTTAGGCGATGACAGGGGGTCTGGCAGCACCCTGAGGCCCCCCACCTCCGTTCCTGTTGCACCCACCGGAGTTGACGGACCGGGAGTGGTGCTCCCTGGAGCGGAAGGGAGGGCAAGGCTCCGGGCGGATCCAGAGGCTCTGGGTGAAGGCAGAGAACTCAGGGACATAGTCCCCCAGTCTGTGGTCCCCTGCCCCAGCCGAGAGGAGACCGTAGAGTCGCGGACTGTGGTCAGCGAGAGAGTCAGCTGATGGGCAGGGCCGACGGACCAACCGAGTCCTAGCGTGGGCAGGAGTGCGCCTGGGTCCTTGACACTGGTTCAGATGGAAAAGGTCTCGCAGACCTGGTTGGGCTGTAGCACCTTCTGCTCCATCAGGTTCTGTCTGGAGACGGTCCAGGAAGGAGCCGGCACCCAGGACGCAGGCCACAATAAACGGATAGCGTCGTTTTTCTAGGAACACCGTGAAAATAACAAAGTGTGTACATAATCAAAAGGCAGCTGTTAAGCCCCACCAGTCTCCATGGGGAGGGGGGGGGGGGGGGAGTTTGGAACTAAAAATAGCTTAATAACACATTACTCTGAAGGAAATGTTGCTTCCCAATATAAACTTTTCATTTGTCTCTGTTCTACAGCTTTAAATGAATCTTTTGACTGATGGTCCCTCACTCATCATCGTGCTGCTCTCTGACAGTCTCTTATTTAAAGTTCTGCTGACAGACTCATTAAACCTTCTTGTTCTAACCCCCCTCCCTGAAAGTAGTCCTTGACTGGGCGCCTCACGGTGGGCACGAGGCCGCGGTCCGCACCTTTAACTGCTTTCTTAGACACCCACCCTTCCTTGCCGCCCCCTCACCTCGGTGGACGGGGCTCCCAGAGACGACGGGAGCTGTTCTTCCACGCTGGTCCTCGTTGGTTTGTTTCCCAAGGAAGCACCTTTACTACCAGACCAAACCCACTTTGACTGTAGCTTTATTTTGAGTTGACGTTGGCGAGGAAGGAGGGACCTTTGGTTTCTGTCTTCATATTGAATGTCTGGAACATCTGCATCCTCCTGTTTGTACAATCAGCTGTGTGCATGTCGCTCAGAGACCTTCCAGGCCTTCAGGCAGAGCAGCACATGCACAGAGGTGGACCTGAGCAGGGCGCGCCCTCAGCCTCGCCTCGGAACCGGAGAACGCAACAGAAAACCCACCTTTGACCTGCCGGTGCACGTCTGGGAGCCTACAGGGGCTGCGCATGTCGTGTCGCAGCTCCAGCCAAGTGCACGTCCGCTTCCACATGCCACCACAGTGCCAGCACTCCGTGGCGCTCTGGCACTGGCTCCAGATGTGCGTCCCATACCACGAGCAAGGGCTCCTTATGTACCCGGGTCCAACTTCACTGTGAGGACCAAAGGTTCTCCAGCGGACCCATGTCCTATTGCCCAACAGGGTCTGTCGTGGAGACGACGTGCACGAGGACGGCACAGGTGTGTGAGACGTCTGTAGTTCTGAAGTGTTCACTCTGGCCTGGAGCTAAAGGGAACCGAGCAACGATCGGGTCACGGCGTGTTTTCAATTCTGCTTCCTCAGAGTTTCCTCCAGCCTCTGCTGTCGTCACGGCCCGCTTGGATTCCGAACCAGAACCGTAGAATTGGCCAAGGCTACGAAGGTTTGGTTTTAGCGTTCCTTTCGTTCGTCTTCCTCGCTCGGTCTTCGGCCTACAACGGAGACGTGGCTCTGACCCTGGAGAACTGCACCCTGGGAGTCGTCCCGAGCGCGGCTGCCCCGAACAAACCGTCTCACATGTGAACCTGCAGGTCAAAGGTCAGCCCGTGTCGGCGGCGCTGAGGGCGCGTTCACCCTGTGATCACACATGTGCCTCGTCCGCTCACCTGCGGTCCGGGACTCTGCGCCAGGTGTTGGACGCCGTCTGGCCTCTGCCTAGGGGGCGCTCTGCCTGGCGGCCTGAGCAGAACACCTCTAACCAGACCATGGACAGGACTGGACCGGCACAAACTACAGTAACCAGCCACCATATTGCATGTTCCAGAGTTTAGTGCCTATAATATTGTGCGTCTTGCCAGGAGCCACCATGTCAGTCAAGCCATGTTGTGTTTTTAGACCTAGTAGTGATGTGTGGTGACTTCATAGTTGCTAATATTGAGGATGAATATTCTGCTTTAACTCTGGTTGAAACTCAATGGAAACTCCAATACACTGTCGCTGTAGACAAACTAGTTTTTACCTGTTTTCTTTGGTTTTTTCTTAACTAAAAGAGTTTGTTGTCTGCTGACGTCTGGTCTTCTGACTGATTGTAGCTCTGACACCCCGGGGGGGGGGGGGGGTAGTGTTGATTTAAACATGTTTCTTGAATGCAGCCCTGCACACGTTAGCGCTGCTGCTAATACTTCAATAATAATAATATTAAAGTATTCATTCTAATTCATGAGAACCTTCCAGAATATGACCCCAAGCGATGGAGGCTGAAGCAGGGAGTCAAGACCTGTTATGGCCCACACAGGCGGGCGGTTCCACGCGCCAGCAGGAAGCACGGAGGGTCGTTTGCATGGTTGTGCTGCTGTAAACACAAGACGTGAAACAGGAAGTGGTTGGCGTTGGCTCCCGAGGTGTGAAAACATGTTTCATCCTTCAGAAGGTGGAGATCACTCAAGGAGGAGCTTCTCATTTCTGTAGCATACCTCCAGGGTACCAACAAACCTCCAGGGTGTCACAGCAAGGTCTGGGAATCAAGACCCAGCGTTTGGAAAACCTGGAAAGTCCTGGAGAGCCGCTGGCATCCCATTTAGCGCTAATTGACCCATTTAAATCAGAAGGATTGGGGGCGTGGCCTCCTCGTGACCTCGTAAAATCCTGGCCCTCTGATTGGCTGAGCAGCAGTAGGACGCGGAAGATGGCGGTTCTGGCGGTGCTGCTGCTGCTGCTGCTGGGACGGTCTTCTGGTTCGGATCCGGACTCGGAGCGCGGCAGAATAGCGCTAAGGCGCGTGCGGAGCCTCGCGGGGCAACTCAGGTACGGAGAGTGCTGGACACGTGCTGTGGACCACCTGGACGCGCGCTGCCGGGACCTGACGTCAGAGAGCCAGAGCCGAATAGCGCTGGGCTTCACCATGTGTCACCTGAGCAGGTAACCCGTCGCGTGGAGCCAGAGCTCCTCTACACACGCCCGGATGTGCTTTCTGTTGCCAACGCGTCACGTGGCCTTTGATCCGCTCTCTAAAGGTGTAAAAAGTGTTCAGCTCCCGCCTGATGGTGACGTCACATCGACCGGGTGAACTTGGTCTTAGTTTAAGTTGAACCAAACCTCTAAACCTGAACTGTGACCCGATATTATTAGCTTTTAGCTTTAAAGCACGTTGGATTTTGAGGAATGTTCTTTGATGTTAAGTGAACCTTTGAAGCTGTGCAGGGATGGTTCCCGCTGGTAGGTTAACCCTGGTGGTGCTGCTGGTGGTGACGAGTCTCTCCTCTGGCAGCTCAGGCAGGGCTTTACCCTCCTGCCCCGAGGGATCCGACCTCAGCAGCTGTACGGCGAGCATGGACGCTGTGGCTTTTAACACGTACACAGAGTTCTTCACGCACACGCACAGCATGTGTCACTTCCTGCAGTCGGAGGCCTGGCGGGACCGGGCTGCAGACACCATGCACAGGTGAGCTGGCCTGCTCAGGTGAGACGGGAAGCACCTGGCGTGACTCTGTGTGTGTGTGTGTGTGTGTGTGTGTGTGTGTGTGTGTGTGTGTGTGTGTGTGTGTGTGTTAGGTTGACGGAGAGCTCGGCAGGCGTGGCTGAGCAGCTCCAGTCCACCAGACGGATGGCCGAGGAGTTGATGGATGTGCAGAAGTCGGCCCTGGAGGCTCAGCAGGAGATCCTCAACAACGGGGAGGAGCTGAGAGCCACCCTGAGGGAGTCGACACAGGGGCTGCACTCGGTCTTCTCAGAGATCAGCAGTGTCTCCAAGGAACAGCAGGTGGCGCTGTCGGAGCTCTTCAACAGGGTGTCCTTCCTGCAGAGTGTCCTGCTGCTGGAGAGCCACAGCCTGAGCTCCTGCCTCTTCAACGGTGCCGCTCTGTGCACCTCCTACCTCCTCACCTCCACCCAGCGCTCCTCCAGAGCCCGGTAACACCCTGAGCCTCACCTCAGTCCTGGGGGACGCTGCGTCATCCACCGCTTTAATGTCCACTGTCCTCATCCAGGCTGCTGCTGCTGGCCTTGGTGTGTTTGAACTTCTACCTGGAGAGGAAGATTTACCTGTTTGTGCTGAGCTCTGAGCGTCCTGAACACACACACATGGTCAGTACACACATGGTCAGTACACACACACACACACACACACACGTTGTGTGGCTTCATCCTTTGTCTCTGTGCAGGAGCTGATCAGTGTGTATGTGAGTGTCCTGCGCCGGGTCACATTGTGTGTAGGAGTGTGTGTTCTGTTGTGTGTGTGTCTGCGCTACAGAGACCCGATGCAGCAAAACCTGCAGGTCCTCCAGCAGCTCAGAGAGACGCAGAGGAGCCTGCAGGAGGCGCTGCAGCACGCAGGTGAGGGCGCGCGGCGGCTGTCCTGTCCTGCTGCGCGTGCAGGCGTTGCACATGCTCGCGCTGCACATGCATGCACTCAGCTGATGTGCTGCTGCCTCTACAGTATGTTTAGGGGAGCAGAAGCAGCAGGTGGCCTCGTCCTGTCGCTCAGGCGTCTCCCAGAGGACAGAGAGAGGAACTCTGGCGGAGCTGAGAGACAGGGAGTGCAGGACGCTCCAGGGTGAGTTCCTGTCCCGCCCCTTAGTCCCGCCCCCTCTGTCCACCTGTTTGGTCCATGTCTGTGTTGCAGGTTGGACTTGGGATGAGCTCCTCAGCAGCACGGTGGACGCCTCCACCGCTGACGTCTCTCTGCTGCCCTCCGCTACCCACAATGCCTCAGTCGGTCCAGGGAGACGTCCTCGTCGCTCCTCGTCTTCCTCCCTGGTTCACCGCGTCCTGGTGGAGGACCAGCAGGTGAACATCTGGACTTGTTTTAGAGGGCAGAGAGGTCCTCTGGACCGGTCCAGTTCTGAGGTGACCTCTAAAGGAACCTTTGGAGGTTTCAGCAGGAATGTGTTCCCCAGAACGGCCCCTGAGCTGAGTTTCTGGTTCTGTGGGGAACATTAGGATCCAGATGAGGATCTAACCCTGTCCTCTGCAGATATGGGCAGCACCTCCTGAGGGATGGGGACTGGTCTGGACCTCGTACAGGACATAAAACTGTGTCGGGTTGTTGGTTCTGCTCGCTCCTTCTGATCCGAGCAGGCCTGAGGTTTTCTGGAGGAAGCTGGTTTTGGGGCCACAAGTCAAAGCTCTGCCCTGACTGTTGCTATGGCAACGGCTGGCAGCCTTGCCGACTGTACTGATGATCCTGTTCTGTCTTTTCCCGATCCTCCAGCCTCGCTACAGCCTGAGGAGCAGACGGTCGGAGACACCGCCGCCGTCCCGCTGACACCGCCGCTGTTGTCCGCCATGTTTTAAACCCTCCGTATTGTCAATAAAACTGGATTTTTACCCTCCAAACAAAAATCTGCTTCTGCTTCTAGAACGACGACGGTGAAATTGCATCTTGTCAGCGTTTCTCCTGACGTCTGGTTCACTTAAGGTTCCGTTTTCCATGACTGGAGCGTCTGGCGTCGGCCTGACCCGACTGGCTCAGATGTTCTCAACATGCTCTGGTACCAAGGTGCTGGGGCTCCACCAGGGTCAAACTCAGTAGCTGGATCATGAGGGACCTCCCGGGCCAGAAAGTCGGTTCTTCCCACTGTCTGAGTTCTGCCGAGTCACACGTCCACCTGAATAAATAGAGCCGTGTTTTTCTGCCATCGGTAGAAGGTTTCTTCAGTAGCCCTCACACACACACACACACTCCCAGGTTCTTCTGTGCTGCTTTAACCCTCCAGAAGTTCTTCAGAACCCTCTGAAGGTGCTGAGATGAAGCCCTATGGCTTCAGCGGTGAGAAACAAAAATGCCAAATCAAAAGAATGCTGGAATTTCTCTCCAGTTTTCCTTCTGCTTCAGATTTCAGGCCACAAAAAAAACCCAAAAGAGAAAATTGGAACCAGACCGGGAGGCGGGGGGAGGAGGGGATGTGGTCTGGGATCAGGGATCAGATGTCTGGAGGAGGAGCCGGAGAGTCACTTCGCAGCTTTGCTCACAAAAGCCAGAGGACGGAGGACGCTGGAATGAGACGGCAGCGATCAGTAGAGGATCAGCCGAGGATCCGCTGAGGATCCGCCGGGACCCAAGCGGGCAGAAAAGTGAAGAAGTTCTGGATTAGAGCCGAGGCCACAAATTCCGGATGGACGCTCCTTCAGGAGAGCGGAGCTTCTGATTGGACGTCAGCCTCTGACCTTCTGTGGGAAGGAGACTCTTTCAGTCCTCAGTGGCCGGAGGGAGGTGATGCAGAGACGCTGGACCAGGACCTGCTGCTGGACCAGGACCTGCTGACCTGGATGCTGGGACCCGTCCTGTGAGGAGCCTCTGGAGATGGAGAGCAGAGGAGCGTCGGAGGAGCCCAGGGAGCCAGCGGGCCAGGATGAGGGAGGGGAGAGGCTGACCTCTGCTTGACTTCCTCCAGTCACCACAGCAGCACCAACCAGAGGAGACGGGACTCCCGCTAAACAAGGCCTGACCTCTGACCTTCGTCCATGTGTGGTCAACACACCTGTCCTCGCCGTCGGGATGCAGTTAAACCGACCACGTAGCGCCCTGCTCGCCTTCAGCCCTCCTCCTCCTCCTTCTCCTCCCCCAGGCTCCTTCTCCAGTCACTTTAGCACCATGAGGTTCTCGTACCACCTCAGCGCCCTCTCGGGTCCAAAGCTTGGCAGTTCCCCCCACAGGACAGGTGAGTGGACTGCAGGGTCCAGACAGAGCGTTCGAATGAGACGGTCGAGTCCACGCCGCTCAGCAGGGAGCCATGAGACGGATCAGGACTGGTCCTGCTGTTGTTTAGGGGGAACACCTGGATGGAGGACTTGGTGGTCCTGGTTGGACTGGTGTGGGGACGTGTTCCCAGTAGCTGTATGAACGAGGCTTTAATGGCCAAAGGTGCTGCTGCTGCTGCTTCTCCTGGGGGGAGAACTTGGTAGAACCCGGACTCAAGGAGCCTTATCTGGTTCTTCTCAGCACTGGTTGCTACAGTGACCACACCTACCGAAGAGGGACGTGTTGGCAATGCAGAAAAATGCTGTGTGTGTGTCCAGTTGTTGTTGTTGACTGTAGTTTTGTGTAACTAGATTAGCTAAATGTGATTAGCTTAGCATTCATTCATAAGGATGTCTGTTTGTTTGTTTCTGTGTTTAAAGACTAGAAAGATTCCAGTTGCTTCACCAAACAAACCTCACAAACTTCCTCCAACAGCTTTTGTGAGTCTTCAGCAGCTGATTTTAGTGTTTGAGGCAGAAAAGATTCAAAATCCACCCTGGAGAAACGATCACATGATCCCCAGGGATTATCCACCAGAGTGTGTGTGTGTTGGTATGTGTGTTTGTGTGTGTGCGTGTTGGTGTGTGTTGGTGTGTGTGTGTGTTCATGTGTGTGTTTGTGTGTGTGTGTATGTGTGTGTGTTCAGATGAATGTTGAGCTGTGGCAGACAGAGGAGACTTTGGTAAATGTGTATATTTAGGATCAGGATCAAGGTCCAGTCTGGTTTCTGATGTTTCTCATCAAACCTGAAAAGGACCTGGAGGTGGGAAGAATCTGGTCTGATCTGGACTCTGGTCCGGTCTTGACTCTGGTCTAGCCTGGACTCTGGTCTGGTCTGGATTCTGGTCTAGCCTGCTCTCTGGTCTGGTCTTGACTCTGGTCTGGTCTTGACTCTGGTCCAGCCTGGACTCGGGTCTGGTCTTTGTTGATCCTGAGCACCATAAAGCGTGAAGAGGTTTTAGCTTCGCAGCTCATGGTTACTGGAAACACGTGAGGTTCTGCTGCTCCACGTGTCACCTTAGATATAAATGAAGGACCCCAGGTTAAAAATAGACCTCCAGTGGCACCAGGAGGGTCCTCAGAGTGGAGCAGCAACTCTGGTTGGGTTGGTTCAGGAGTCAGCTGCAGTTTGGAGTTTCTCTTCGTGGATTTTTGGACAGATGTTGAACTGTTGAGTCTTGACTTTCTTTTCCAGGAAGCTGTTATTTCTTCTGGAGCCTTTAAACTCCGGTGGTTTGTGGTTCCAGGAGTTTCCACCAGTCCTGCAGATGTTGCTCCTCTCGTATCTTCTTATAGAATTCACTGTTTGAGTCTTACTGTTGGCCAATTGTTGACCCCCCCCCCCCCCCAAATTCTTCCTGTCTCCCACTCCTCAGTCTGTGTTATTGTTAGCATTAGCATTGTTAGCGCTGGTCCCCGTGTGTGTTCCCTCCCTTTGATGTCCAGAGTTTGAAGACACTGACCCAGAGAGGGGTGCTTGTTGTCCCCTCTGGAATCCAGTGGTTGCTGGTGTGATTCCTGCCTCCCGTCAGACGCCACATAATCTGGTTTCCTGTCCCATCATGAGTCCATGAAGGAGCGAAGAGGACGAAAGCTGCTCTCATCGTCTGCTGCTGTGGGGAACAGCTGAACGCTGCCCCCCTCCCAAGCACGTTCCTCCCCTTCCCCAAAGAGCAACAGTGAGCGACCCAGTGACCCACAGAGAGACAAACTCGCTCATCCGTCCTCCGGGACATCTATGAGTGGAGACAAGAGTGTGTGTGTGTGGGGGGGGGGGGGGGGGCAGGGCAGAGGTCAGGGCTTCACCTCCACTCCTGGAGGTTGATAACAGGGTGTGTTTGTTTTCCCTTCCCTCAGACAGTGCTTGTCCTACAGTCACAGTCAGATGTGGGGGTGCTTCCAGGCCCAAGCGGGCCGGGTGGGGGGGCCTCAGCTCAGCTCCGACCCTGATGGTGGGTGGGGGGCGGGGTCTGTGTGGGTGTCTGGTACCAACAGTGAAGGGGGTGTGTTTGTTTCTGTCCCCTGAAGGACCAGCTGGGCGGTAAAGCCAGATCAGCCCTGGTCTGTTTGCTGGTCAGGGGAGCTTGTTCTGCCCCCCTGGAGCAACAGCACCGAACGGTACCCTGTCTGCGTGGACCACCCACCGAGTTGGAAACAAACAGGGCTGTGTTCCACACATCAATATCATGCTGATCGACCCAGCTCTGGTCCAGGTCTATTTCTGGCTCTGTGGAACGCCAGGACCTTCATTAGTCACGGCTCTGGGACCTGGGTCATCAAACCCGGTCACAGTGTTTGCCTTCAAACACCAGAACCTTCTGCCCTGGACACCCTTCTCCCACGGATGTCCAAATTGCAGAGGCTGCCTGTCTGCATGTAGGCTGCATGTGACGGGTGCCACATGATCAGATTTCCACGTTTCCTGTCACGCACCCCGCCCCCTTCTCTCTTATCTTAATTTGTTGTCATGGAAACGACACCTCTCTCCCTCCCTCTCTCTCTCTCCCCCCGCTCTCTCGCTCCCTCGCTCCGTCTCTGCCACCGCCCGCCGCGCGCACACCGGGCAGCCCCTCTGAGCCAAACCGAGCGGATCTAACCTACTTACTGGTGCTGGACGATCTGGCATTCGGTGCGGTCCGACAGGGTCCGAACGGTTCCGTTCGGTTCCGGTCCGCCCTCCTGTGTGTGCGCGTCGTGCGTGAGCGTGTGTGACCCGGTTTCTTCTGCGTGCTGTGGACCGGGAGAGCCGCTCTCTCCCCACACCAACATTCTCTTTAATGACCGGATTTGTGCTCTGCTGCGCGATGTACATGGACAGAAGCAGCCTGACCAGAGGTGAGTCCGCGCACGCACGCACGCACGCAGGATTTGGGGGTTATTTTGCGTAGCCGCGCGTGTACGCGAACGCGCACTTCTGCCACCTCAACGCGCATCACACGCGGCGTTTTAATTTCAGGAGAAAATTTTCAGGAATAATTCGAATAAAGCTGCTGTTGCTGGTGGGGGGAGGTTGACATTAGCGCGTCCACGGCCGCGCACGCGCACACACTGACCGACATCTCGCCGCAGTGAATGTAGGCTAGTATGGCTGCAGGATGCCGCGCCGCCAGATGTGAGAGCTGCACTCACATCACCCCCCTTCACACACGCACGCGCGCGCGCTCGGATTTAACGGTTTAACGATCATCTTCAGCAGCTTAATCTTCTGTCAGTAATACATGATTTAAACCAGATAGCTGGGAGTTTAGTCTCGCACGACCCGGTAGGGAGGTCCAAATGTTGTGTGTGTGCGCGTGCGCGTGTTTGCGCCATTTAATTCATTGCACCTTCATCTCCAGATTTTTAACGCGTGTGCCATGCGGGGTGATGTCGAGCAGCGGGATGGAGGTGGTGTTTGTGATTTGTCTCCTGCAGACAGACAGGTGGACAGACACACCCCCTGACACGCACGCGCACGCTCGCTCGCTGTGATAAATGTGGCGTCTGCAGAATGATGCTGCTGCGCCCTCACATTTGCTGACCTACAGAGCTGCAGCGTTCAGCTGCTACTCATCTGGAGACGGACACCAAAGGAGAAACCATCATGAATAACCAGGAACAGAACCAGTAGGACCAGTAACATAGAACCAGGATCAGAACCAGTCAGATCCGTTCCAGTCCTAGTAGGACCTGCTGGTCTTCACTGGGACTGGAACTGGTTCAGGTCTTCCAGAGCAGCATGAACCAGCCTCTCCTCCATCCTGATCCACCTCCTCTGAATGTCTGTCCAAAGATTCTTGAAGGGAACCGTCAGAATCAGGGAAGCAGCTGCTCCCTCACCAGCCTGAGCTCCTCCTGCTGCTCCTCTTCCTCCTCCTCCTGCTCCTCCTGCTCCTCCTCTTCCTTATTCTCGTCCTCCTTCTCCTCTTCCTCCTTTTACCGGCTGGTCTTTAACTCTTGCAGGATCTGACCACCCAGACAGTTGCTATAAGATGGTGGCAGTGAGACAGTTCAAATCAAATCAAATCAATCTTTATTTATATAGCGTCTGTTACAATCAAAATTGTTTTAAGGCGCTTTCCAGAATCCCAGGGCCTAACCCCAGACAAGCAACAGTGGCAAGGAAAAACTCCCCTTCAACAGGAAGAAACCTTGAGCAGGACCAGGCTCATGTAGGGGGACCCTACAGGGGGACCCTGCTGATGGCCGGCTGGGTAAAGAGAGAGGAGAGGGAGGGGGAGGAGGAGAGGAGAGGAGAAGGACTTTTAAAGTGTACTTTATTGACAGTGCTCTGTTCACATAAAACCAGTTAAAACCCTAACCTGTCCCTCAGAGCAGCCATGCTGCAGCCTTCATCTCCCCCTGCTCTGTTACCTTCACTAAAACCTCGTCATGTCCCCAGTGCTGTTTAAAGGCTTCCAGGTTCTCAGTGGCTTTGTAGAAGCAGAACTCCAGATTCAGGCGCACCCTCACGTTCTGCTTCCACAAAGCCACCGCGTGACATGCCGCTCCATTTTTAATCCTGTCCCTCTGAACAGAAGGAGAAGGAGAGGGAGAGGGAGAGGGAGAGGGAGAGGGAGAGGGAGAGGGAGAGGGAGAGGGAGAGGGAGAGGGAGAGGAGAGGAGAGGAGAGGAGAGGAGAGGAGAGGAGAGGAGAGGAGAGGAGAGGAGAGGAGAGGAGAGGAGAGGAGAGGAGAGGAGAGGAGAGGAGAGGAGAGGAGAGGAGAGGAGAGGAGAGGAGAGGAGAGGAGAGGAGAGGAGAGGAAACCATGACCCAGTGGGGTGACAGAGGCCTGTCAGGTGATCATGTTTCTGGACCCCGGCAGCCTTGGCCTATAGCAGCACAGCTAAATGTGACCTAATGATTAGACGACCCCCTAATTTGTCTGTCTATGATAGTAACTGGAACTGCAGAATTAGTAACAATAAGCTTTCTCAAAGAGGCAGGTTTTAAGCCTAATCTTGAAAGTAGAGATGGAGTCAGCCTCCCGTACCTGGACAGGGAGCTGGTTCCATAGCAGGGGGGCCTGGTAGCTAAATGCTCGGCCCCCCAGTTGCAGCGAGACAGTTGCTGTGAGATGGTGGCAGTAAGACAGTGGCTGTGAGACAGTTGCAGTGAGACAGTGGCTGTGAGACGGTTGCTGTGAGACAGTTGCTGTGAGACAGTTGCTGTGAGACAGTTGCTGTGAGACGGTTGCAGTGAGACAGTTGCAGTGAGACGGTTGCTGTGAGACAGTGGCTGTGAGACGTTGCTGTGAGACAGTTGCTGTGAGATGATTGCTGTGAGACAGTTGCTGTGAGACAGTTGCTGTGAGACAGTTGCAGTGAGACAGTTGCTGTGAGACAGTTGCTGTGAGATGGTGGCAGTAAGACAGTGGCTGTGAGACAGTTGCAGTGAGACAGTGGCAGTGAGACGGTTGCAGTGAGACAGTTGCTGTGAGACAGTTGCTGTGAGACGGTTGCTGTGAGACAGTGGCTGTGAGACGTTGCTGTGAGACAGTTGCTGTGAGATGATTGCTGTGAGACGGTTGCAGTGAGACGGTGGCAGTGAGGCGGTGGCAGTGAGACGGTTGCAGTGAGACGGTTGCTGTGAGACGGTTGCTGTGAGACAGTTGCTGTGAGACAGTTGGAGTGAGACAGTTGCTGTGAGACAGTTGCTGTGAGACAGTTGCTGTGAGACAGTTGGAGTGAGACAGTGGCTGTGAGACAGTTGGAGTGAGACAGTTGGAGTGAGACAGTTGCTGTGAGACAGTTGCAGTGAGACAGTTGCTGTGAGACAGTTGGAGTGAGACAGTTGCTGTGAGACAGTGGCTGTGAGACGGTTGCAGTGAGACGGTTGTTATGAGACAGTTCCAGTGAGACGGTGGCAGTGAGACGGTGGCAGTGAGGCGGTGGCAGTGAGACGGTTGCAGTGAGACGGTTGCTGTGAGGCGGTTGCTGTGAGACAGTTGCTGTGAGACAGTTGCTGTGAGACGGTTGCTGTGAGCCAGTTGCTGTGAGCCAGTTGCAGTGAGACAGTTGGAGTGAGACAGTTGGAGTGAGACGGTTGCTGTGAGACGGTTGCTGTGAGCCAGTTGCAGTGAGACAGTTGGAGTGAGACAGTTGGAGTGAGACAGTTGGAGTGAGACGGTTGCTGTGAGACGGTTGCTGTGAGCCAGTTGCTGTGAGATGGTTGTTGTGAGACAGTTGCAGTGAGACAGTGGCTGTGAGACGGTTCTAATATTAATCTACAGGATTTTTGATGCGTTTGGTGCATCTGAGAACGTCTCTGCTGTCTGCAATACAAAACGTGTGTGTGTGCGTGCGTGCGTGCGTGCGTGCCTGTGTGTGTGTGTGTGTGTGTGTGTGTGTGCGCGCCTGTGTGTGTGCGTGCATGCGTGCGTGCCTGTGTGTGTGTGTGTGTGCGCACCTGTGTGTGTGTGTGTGTGCGTCCGTCCGTGTGACTGCGTCCGTGTGTGTGTGTGTGTGTGTGTGTGTGTGTGTGTGTGTGTGTGTGTGTGTGTGTGTGAGTGCGCGTGTGTGTGCGTGTGCACAGTGGTCCTGCAGCAGCTGAATCACAAATGTTATTAAAGGCAGAGTCTCAGATCTTGGTCTATTAGCTTAGCATTAGCATCAGCTCCGGTGCTATTTCTAGCTTCCATGTAGCTGCACCACCAACATTCAACCTTCTGCATGATTCATTTTTTAGCAAAGGTGACGAAGGAGTGGTGTGTGTTGCCAGTGTCCTCACTGGTGCTGGCGACCCGTCCACAGGGCTCCGACCCAGATGGTCTCGTCTGGACGTCCATCAGGCTTTGGTCCAGTTTGGTCTCTGAAAAGAATCTGAAGCTTTTGATGTCAAACATGTGACTCAAACACAGGAAGTCATCTGTCAGTAACAGTTGCTGCTCAAGCTGTGATTTACATCACAGCAACACACACACACACACACACATCTGCTTTCAATGAGCCTGTTCTCATGACCTCTTCCATCATCTGCATGAATGGGTTGTAGCTTCTCTCGTGTTTGTGTTGTTTGTGTGTTTGTGTTGTGTCTTTTCCCCGTTTCTCTGGTGCAGAGAAACCTCTGAACGTGACCTTTGACCCAACCTTCCAGGTTCCAGGTGCTGAACGTTGGATCAGTAAAGATGCATCCCAGAATGCTGCATTGCAGGAATAAATGTTTTATTCATTAGAGTAGAAACCAGAGTGCTGCTGCTGGAGTTGTGAGTTCACCACGGCGGGCCTTTGCTTTATAGACCTGGGCCCGCTGGACCGGCTCTGTGAAGGTGAACCTCTTTATAGACCTGGGCCCGCTGGACCGGCTCTGAGAAGGGGAACCTCCTTATAGACCTGGGCCCGCTGGACCGACTCTGAGAAGGGGAACCTCCTTATAGACCTGGGCCCGCTGGACCGGCTCTGAGAAGGGGAACCTCTTTATAGACCTGGGCCCGCTGGACCGGCTCTGAGAAGGTTTCGACTCCAAAGAACCAGAGTTCCACCTCTGTCTTCTGGTTGAGAACCTTCTGATCAGCTGCAGCCTCAGCTCAGTCCGCCAAAGGTTAAAGGTCAGCTCAGCTCCTGAAGGCTTGAACAAGCCCTTTGGGTCCTTCTGGACGGCTCCTTCTGGACGTCTCCTGGGCTATCTGGGTGTGTTCTCCACCCTCCTGTAGGGCTGGAGCTGGTGGGTTTGGAAGGAGAAGCTCAGTTATGCCACATTTCAACAGTTGAAACAAAACAAGCACGGCGACAGGATCCCTGAGTGGTTCATGTGCAGGTCACCAGATCACGAGACGCACCACTGGAGGTGCGATGAGTCTTAGGCTGGTGTGGTTGTGTGAAGGCCTGAAGGAGCCGCAGGCGTACGGCTCCAACATGAGGCAGCTCTGGCTTGTTTTCAAAACATCTGATCTGGGTTCCAGATTCTGTCCAATCAACTGCTAGGAAGCAGCCAATCAGCAACCAGGAAGCAGCCACAGAGCTGCCAGGAAGCAGCCAATCAGCAACCAGGAAGCAGCCACGGCAGCTGCAACAAACCACAAGAATCTCCATGTGCAGTTTATTTCTGTCTTGTCTTGAGACCTCATGTGGAAGCTATTAGCTGGTGTGTGTGTGTGCACGTGTGTGTGTGTCTGTGTGCTTTCCCTTAAATCAGCTGATTTAACTCTCCAAACCAGCCTCATCTGTGGACCTCAGTCCTGCCGAAACCTGATCTCACTGATGTGTCATCTTCATCTTCGAGGTTAAGATGATTGTAAAGGTCCAGCTAAACCCAGGAACTTCCTGGTACCAGGATCTGAAGCAGGACCTGAAGCAGGACCTGAAGCAGGACCTGTCTGTTGTTGGTGCAGAATAGACCACTGAAATATCCCATAATTGTGCTCTGTCCTCCACAAAGGCTATTTCTTTGTTTTTAAAACCATATTTGCTCTGTTCAACATCAGTGAATGCAGTGAGGCTCAGACTTTGGGGGCGTGGCCTCAGCACCATGTGATCAGCAGTCTGACCTTTCCCCCCTCAGGTCCCTCCTCCTCTTCCTCCTCAAGTCCCAGCTTGCTGGCTAAGAGTCTCAGCCTGGAGCCTCCCTGCTCCCCATGTGTCCACCAGGAGGTCCTGGAGACGGATGAGCAGCAGCAGCCTGGTTCTGAACCGGGGCCCAGCTCCTCCCCTGGTCCTGCCTCCCTGGAGGGGCGCTGTGGCCCAGGAAGTGACACGGGACCGCTGGAGCTGCCTGCTGCCACCACCACTCCCCCCAGCAGGAGACCGCCGCTGCCAGGACCAAAGCCTCAAAGTAAGACCCTTCTCTGTGTGTGTGTGTGTGTGTGTGTGACATTAAGAGGTTTTTATGTTGCACAGTTCCACCCAAGCCCGCCCATCTGCAGCAACAGGCATCCAGACCACGTTTACGGGCTCCAGACAAACCGCAGCCCCCTCCACCGCCCTGCAGACCCCTGCCGGCTGACCCCAGAGGAGTCCGGACTCCGCCCACGCACGGCGACGGCACCGCATCCCCCACCTGCGTCCTGTCCCTGATTGAGAAGTTTGAGCGGTGAGTTGTGATGGTGGGATGGTGGCGTAAACGAGGGGCGTTGACTCGATGGCGTCTCCGTGTCCCTGCAGTGAGCAGCTCATCGTGGTCCCTGACATCACGGGCGGCTCTCTCTGTCCCCGGCTCCCCGAACTTGCCTCCTCCCGTCCCTCCTCTCCGCCAACGCCAGGGTCCGACGAGGACACCTCCCAACTCAAAGGCCATGATGACCTCACCAAGAGGAGCGAGGCGGGGCATCCGCAGATCGGCCTCCGCGGCGAAGACAACGACGCCG
Source organism: Takifugu rubripes (assembly GCF_901000725.2). Classification (NCBI taxonomy): domain Eukaryota; kingdom Metazoa; phylum Chordata; class Actinopteri; order Tetraodontiformes; family Tetraodontidae; genus Takifugu; species Takifugu rubripes. The sequence continues at coordinate 316,303 of NC_042287.1, read as the reverse complement.
ACGAGTTGGCGTCGGCGTGCTGCGACGACCTCACTCAAAAGCGTCTGTCTATGGAGTCCGGTTACAGTGCCTCGGAGAAGCACTCGGAGGATGACGCGGTTGCCGTGGAGATGAGGGAGCCGCTGCTGGACCAGTCGGAGCGTCTGTCCCTCCCCTCCTCACAGACTGACGGGAAACTGGCCAACCGCGACAGCGGCATCGACAGCATCAGCTCGCCGTCGCACAGCGAGGAGCTGTGCTTTGCCAGTGTGGACGACGGGGGTGTGGCCTATCCCTGCAGCCCTGCCCTCATCCCACGCCGCTCCAGCTCAGCATCCTATGCAGGCGAGGGAGGGGAGGGGGAGGAGCTTGCTCAGGGGGGGGTGCGTAGGAGGAGGGAGTACTCCGAGGATGGAGACAGTGACCTGGAGGAGGAGGAGGTGGAGCTGACGCTGGTGCTGCCCCCGACCAAAGCAGACAGACAGGACTCCGCCGAGGTGAGCGCCGTTCGCACCCCCGTAGATCCACTTTTCTCTGGAGTAGGAGGGGCTTCTTTCACAACTTCCTGTTTTAAACCAACACTCTAATCCACACGCTAGCACGCTAACACGCTAACCGAACGTTTAGCCATTTCCCTGCAGCAGAACGAGGGGCCTCCTGCCTGGTAGGGGGGCGGGGCTGCACTGTGCAGCACCAGTTGTGTCAACGCTGGCTGTGTGTTTGTGTGCAGTTGTCTGTCCAGCAGAGGGTCTTTAACATCGCCAACGAGCTGCTGCACACGGAGATCACTTATGTGTCTAAGCTCCACCTTCTGGACCAGGTAGAACCCCCCAGGACCCCACATTGCAGGGTTTTGTTGACACCTGTGATCACTGTTTGCTGCTCCTCCCTGCAGGTTTTCTGCGCCAGACTCCTGGAGGAGGCACGCTCTCGCTCCTCCTTTCCCTGCGACGTGGTCCAGGGGATCTTCTCTAACATCTGCTCCATCTACTGTTTCCACCAGCAGTTCCTGCTGCCGGCGCTGCAGAAGAGGATGGAGGAATGGTGAGGATGCCCCCCCCTCCTGGCCGGGGCGGGCTCTGGTGATGATGATGATGATGATGATGATGGTTGTCTGCAGGGACTCGAACCCACGCATTGGAGACATTCTGCAGAAGCTGGCTCCTTTCCTAAAGATGTACGGAGAGTACGTCAAAAACTTCGACCGGGCCATGGAGCTGGTAAACACCTGGATGGAGCGGTCCGCCCAGTTCAAGCTCATCGTCCAGGAAATCCAGGTGTGGAAGGGGCGTGGTCAGGCATCACCTGTGGTGCTGCCGTGTGTTCACCTGTGTTGTTGTTGTGCTGGCGCCTGTGCAGAGGGAGGAGCGCTGCGGCAACCTGACGCTGCAGCACCACATGCTGGAACCCGTTCAGAGGATTCCTCGCTACGAGCTGCTGCTCAAAGATTACCTGCACCGGCTGCCCGAGGATGCCCCCGACCACCGGGACGCTCAGAGTGCGTAAACACCACCACAAATGCGTCCCGGTTCCTCCGTCACCTCTGGAGAAGAACGCAGATGTTTGATTGGTTAACATGCAGCTGTAGGACAGGACAGCCACATTTAACACTGGGCTGCAACCTCACACTTTTGTTAGCTTCACAGCCTCAAGTCCAGGTTTTTTGTCCCCTAACGTCCCCTGATTGGTGTCTCGTTGCCCTGCAGAGTCTCTGGAACTGATCGCTACCGCGGCAGAACACTCCAACGCTGCCATCAGGAAGATGGTGAGAGACGTTCACACCCTGAGCCTGGTGGTGACGGTGGTTGGCCACAGAGACCGGCAGGCCACACACACACACGCACACACACGCACACACACGCACACACACGCACACACACACACACACACACACACACACACACACACATGTGCGCGCGCACGTGCCAGTGCATGCAGGCTGACTGGTGGTGGAACCACATCAGATGCCGTCAGCTGGTCATTAAATCCTCCCTCGTCTGTAATCTCGCTGCTGCTTCTTGAGGCGTCTGAACTTGGTCACCAACATCTTATTAAATATGTCAGATCAAAGAGATCAGTGCAGCTTTTCCTTTGATGATCCTCCTCGTGCTCTTTGGAATAGAAGCATGTGGGAAAACTGCAGTCAGCAGCACAGTGTAATAGAGTCATAGTCCAGTTATAACACTGTTTATTACACTCGCCTTTGTTACGATATTCCCTCTCAGATCGTCTGTAGCGCTCACAGTTCTGCTAACGGTTCTGCTAACTGTTCTGCTAATGGTTCTGCTAACGGACATTTAAAAGTCTTGCTAATGTTGTGGGAGAATTCGCTGACATCTGTTGGGCCGTCTGTCAGGAGCGGATGAGGAAGTTGCTGAAGGTCTACGAGCTGTTGGGAGGAGAAGAAGACATCGTTAACCCGACAAACGAGCTCATCAAAGAAGGACACATCCTGAAACTGTCCAACAAGAACGGGACATCACAGGACAGATACCTCATACTGGTACTGCTCTGGTTCTTCCCCTCTACACTGTTGTCTCCTGCTGAGCGGGTGCTAACGCTGTCTGTCTGTCTGTCTGTCTGTCTGTCTGTCTGTCTGTCTGTCTGTCTGTCTGTCTGTCTGTCCACAGTTTAACGATCGCTTGCTGTACTGTGTACCAAAGCTGCGTCTGATTGGTCAGAAGTACGGCGTCCGTGCTCGCATAGACGTGGATGGCATGGAGGTGAGACACCATGGAGCGAGCGCCTGTAATAAGCCACGGCTGTAATAAGCTGTGCCTGTAATAACACTCTCAAACTTCGGCTGGTCTGTGCGTCTGTGTCCAGCTCAAAGAGACCAGCAGTGTGGCGGTTCCCAGGACCTTCCTGGTGTCTGGAAAGCAGAGATCCCTGGAGCTGCAGGCCAGGTCCGAACACACTCACTAACATGGCACGGCCATCTCCTAAGTCAGCTGCTTTGGGTTTCCTGTCTAATTTTCTGCCTTTGTTTCTGTAGGACAGAGGAGGAGAAGAAGGACTGGATACAGGTGTGTAGGGGTGAGTCTTCACCTCCTTCCCAGCTGGAGCTGCTCCTTCAGCCTGTTTTGGGTGTTTTGTGTTCAGGCCATCCAGGCGACCATCCAGAGACACGAGCAGACGGTGGAGAGCTTCAGACAGCTGACCTGTTCGCTGCGAGACGAAGAATCTACGCCGCCTCACTCCCCGGTAACCCTAACCCTAACCCTAACCTGGTAACGCCACCCTAACCCAGGCCAAAATGATGACAGGGGTGCCAAAAGTCGACGCTGACTGCCAGCCCTAACCCTAACCCCCCCTAACCCTAACCTACCCTCTCTGAGCCTCCTACCTCCCCACAAACATCAGGGGGGCCTGCATTGTATGATCATCAGCCCCAGAGCACCAGCACACCTACTAACTCAAACCTAACTTGCCCCTTTTCCCCTTGGCCCGTCTCTTTCATCCCCTCCAGCCAATTCTCCAGAGCCAGGAGACAATTGCCCATCTCTACTCCGTAGCCCTCTCAACATTCAATAATCCCCAGTAAAACCACCTACAGGCCAAATTACCACAGGCCCAACCGCAAAATTCAGGACTGGGTCTTTAAAAGCAGAAGAGCATTCCTCATCCTGGGTGACTCCAACGTTTATCACATCCCTGAATAGATCAATCCAGACATACAAATAGACAGTTAACCAGGAGCAAATGCCTATCATTTCCTAAAAGTCTGTGAAAAGTCCTCCTCCAACCCTGATACCCAAGTTGTAATCTTTGCTGTGGGAATTAACAACAAAGACCAGGACCCTAGAAAAACCACAATCAAACAATTAAAGGGATTATTCCATACTGCTGAGCGGACCTTCCCCAATGCACAAGCCTACTTTCCCTTTCTCAACTATTCACCTCAGCTAACACAGCCACAACGGGACAACCTGAAACTAATCAACAATACCATGACAACATATTACCCAATATTGTTTGAAATCCCACATGACACTTTCATTACAGCAAATGACAACATCCAGTGGACCCCCACAACAGCAAAACTCATATTTGATAACTGGTGCAGACAACTGAATCTATGACACCCCCTAAAACAAAACCATTTCCAAGCACGGATCATAATCTCAACCCCAATCCTACCTCTTTCTCCAATCCTAACCCTAACCTCAACCCTAAATCCACTCCTGACCCTAAATTTACGGCACCCTCTAACCCTAACCCTCTAACCCTAACCCTAACCCCTAACCCTAACCATAACCTCAACCCTAAATCCACTCCTGATCCTAACCCTTCTTCCAATCCTACTGCTTCTTCTAATCCCACCCCCTTTCCCACCCCTAACCCTAACTCCACTCCTAACCCTAAACCTATGGCTTCCTCAAAACCTAACCCTCACCCTAAACCCTAACCCTGGCGGGTGATTCTGCTCTTTCCCCTAACCCTAACCGGGACTGGTCTCTTCCAATCAGTAGGCCAGTGCAAAATAGTTTAATCTAAAACCCTGAACCCTAACCCCAGTCTGATAATGCCACCCTAACCCTTAACCTAACCTGGTAACGCCACACTGAACCCTAATCCTAACTCCAACCCTAACCCTAACCTGGTAATGCCACCCTAACCCTTAACCCAGTGCTTCTCAATTATTTTGTGTTACGCCCCCCCCAGGAAGAAGAAAACATTTTGCGCCCCCCCCCCCCCCCCCTCCCGCCGTGACTATAATTAGTATCATTTGTCTATGAAATTGTTATAAGTACACCTCTGCATAACATTGTATCCTTATTAATATTAAAGAAAACAAAAAAAGAAAGAAATATAGACCAAAGCGGGATGATTGTTGCCAATATTCGGCACGTTTTTGCCGAAAAAACTCAAGCGGCTGATCAGCGTGACTGGGGTGTAATGTCTTTAAGTGACGCCTTCATTTATTTGGCTTCATGCTGTCCTGCCAACATTTTTAGACACAGTAAAGACACCGGTCTTTCCTCGTCTCCCACCGTAGTCGCAGTGAAGCCAAGCACTATATATGCTTCGTCATATTTCCTCGTCTTAGCTTTCGGGAGACTTTCGTATGTCTCATTATCTCCGTCTCTCTCCGCCTTTCTTTTCATCACTGTTAAGTATTTTTTCATGCTGTCTCTTGGTGGTTTGTTCACTGCACTTCCTATCTCTTGCTCTGTGGTGTGTGCGCGCGCGATGTGCAATTACACTTTATTCTAGTATGGCAAAAAAAACCAAAAACATGTTCTCTGGGGTCACACGCACCCCCCCTGGCATGGCACCCCTGGGGGGGCGCGCCCCACTATTTGAGAAGCGCTGCCTTAACCTAACCTGGTAACGCCACCCTTAACTCTAATCCTAATCCTAACCCCAACCCTAACCCTAACCTGGTAACGCCACCCTAACCCTAACCTGGTAATGCCACCCTTACCCTAACCTGGTAATGCCACCCTAACCCTTAACCTAACCTGGTAACGCCACCCTGAACTCTAATCCTAATCCTAACCCCAACCCTAACCCTAACCTGGTAACGCCACCCTAACCCGAACCTGGTAATGCCACCCTAACCCTAACCTGGTAATGCCACCCTAACCCTTAACCTAACCTGGTAACGCCACCCTGAACTCTAATCCTAACCCCAACCCTAACCCTAACCTGGTAATGCAACCCTAACCCTAACCTGGTAAACCTGGTAACCCCACCCCTAACCCTAACCTGGTAATGCCACCCTAACCCTAACCTGGTAATGCCACCCTAACCCTTAACCTAACCTGGTAACACCACCCTAACCCTAACCCTAACCTGGTAATGCCACCCTAACCCTAACCTGGTAACGCCACCCTAACCCTAACCCTAACCTGTCCCAGGGTTCTGGCTGCTGAATTCTAATGCTTGCTGACTGTTCTGCCCCCCCAGAGCTGTGTGGAGTTGGGCAAGAGAGCTCCGACTCCCATCAGGGAGAAGGAAGTTACGCTGTGTATGAAGTGTCAGGAGCCGTTCAACTCCATCACCAAGAGGAGGCACCACTGTAAAGCCTGTGGACACGTACGTGCACCCCCATCACACCCGCAGTTACAGTCAGCGCATGCTGCATCCAGCCACCAGGGGGACATTTCTTCACCTTTGTATTTGTAAACAGGATGAAGGCAGCCGGATGACTTTATTATGGTTGAGTTAGCGTCAGATCAGTGCTACAGCAACATGAGAACACAAACTGCTTCTGACGTTTGCGCTAGTTTCACCATCTGTTCCTCTCAAACCCAGGTGGTTTGTGGGAAATGCTCAGAGTTCCGAGCACGTCTGTCGTACGACAACAACCGAACCAACCGCGTCTGCGTGGACTGCTACGCCATGCTGGTGGGAGTATCGCCCTCCCCCGGCACACTAACCAGCAGTACCACTAGGAGGCGCTCCATCCTGGAGGTCAGTGGGACATCCCTGTGGGCTCAACTATTCATTCTGGATAGGACTGATCTTCTTTATTCAGTTTCCCAGCCAATGACTCAACTAGGCTAATGCTAGCATGCTCCTCACAGTTCCGCTTGTGTCTGTCTGTAGAAACAGGCATCCCTGGCAGCAGAGAACAGCGTGATCTGCTCCTTCCTCCACCACATGGAGAAAGGAGCAGGGCGGGGCTGGCAGAAGGCCTGGTTCGTCGTCCCCGACAACGAGCCGCTCGTGCTCTACATCTATGGAGCCCCACAGGTACGACAGGGACACGCACGGCGGTTCAATCTAGGATCCTGGAATATTCTGTGAAATCTTGTGTAGCTTCTCTTTCAGCACCAAAGAACTTTTTTAGCTCCACCAATGAGTTAGGCTAGTAGGCTAAGACTTTAGCTTTGCTAGCCACTGTTACTTCTTTGTCGTGTGCTCTTCTGCTTCATTTTCACTTGTTAACATTTGTTAACTTTCTGCATTTTTTTCATCCAGGATGTGAAAGCGCAGCGCAGCGTGCCTCTGATCGGCTTCGACGTCTCCCTCCCTGAGCCGTGTGATCGCCTGGAGCGGCGGCACGCCTTCAAGATCTCCCAGAGCCACCTTACGCTGTTCTTCAGCGCGGACGCCGAGGAACTGCAGCAGCGATGGATGGACATCCTGTCAAGGGCCGGGAGGGGGGAGGAGCATCCCGTACACCGGCCAATCGTGGAGAGTCTGGAGGAGGAGGCGGAGGAGCTGGCCACTGCAGCAGACGGAGACGACACGTGATACGACACGTGATGCGGCACAACATCAAAGGATGACGGAGAAGATCGACCATCCCAAAAACATCCATCCATTCATCAGTAGTTCCCACACACATACAAACACACCTATTTGTGAGGTCCGTCTGCATGAATTCCCCCGTATAGCATCCAAAATGGCGTCTCTCATCTTTCATCTGTGCTGTAGCGTGTTGCGGTGGGCGGAGCCTCTTCTCCCATCGCCGTTTCTCACGGGAAGCCTTCCTGAAGATGGAATCGCAGCGCTAGCAGTAAGTCCCAAATCACCTGATGTGAGTCAGGGTCCGGAAGATCTGAGCTCATCATGGCGGCTCTTTGATTGGACGTTTCCTGGAATACAACGAACGGCGAAGCACATTTCCAGACTCTCCGACTCTCCAAAGCAGCAAATTCCAGATCAGAAGAGGTCAGAGAGGGTTCGAGAGGACGGGCTGAGCGGGTACCCTTCAGTTCTTCTTTAGATGAGCAGCTGACAGGTGTGCGGAGCATCCCATCACAGAGCTTCGACCTCTGACCTCTCTTGGGAGCCATCTTCCATGTGTCCCACCAAGAGTGGAACAGATTCACACGGACATGGGAGCAACACAATGGTCACGGTTCAGCTGAGGAACGAGACCCTGTTTTTAAGACAGACGTTCACCAGCCCAGAGGGGATTTTTGACAAAGGAAACGCAGCGAGAAAATGCACTTCAAGAAAGAATTTATGATAATAAAGTTTAGTTAGTTTTATTCCTAATCCCAAATTTCCCCTGGAAAAGAAACCTCTTGGCAGATTTCATTCTGAGCCTCAGCGGGCTGTTGTGGAGGCACTACATTACCCAGAAGCCTCTGCTCTGAGGCGTGGTCACATGACCTCCCAGGTCTGCAGGGCCCATTCTTACCACACTATACATATTATTTAATAATATATGGATATTCTATATGATATTAGTGATATTTCACTGTCAGATGTGAAAATATTGTTGTGAAAGTGAAGATTTATTCAGTCTCATCTTTGAAAAAAGACAAAAACTTCAGATTTGCTTCACTATGAAACAGGAAGTGGCGTCAGGCGACGACAGGAAACAGGAAGTGGTGTCAGGCGACTTCAAATCACATTTGTCTTCAGTTGGGTGTGGTCTCTCTGTCTCAATATCATCATTTTAGAGACAAATCATTCATCTTTTCCGCCTCAGGTCCACTTCCGCAGTGATTGGTTGTAATCTGGCTTCAGATTTATTTTCTGTTTTCACACTGAGGAAAAAGTTTGTGGGTCAGAAGGTCCGAAGGAGGCCCAAGAACAAGAATCCAACACAAACCATCTGAACCCAAATGGAAAAAAAGACTTTTGCTGTTTTTCGTCCTCTTCCAGTGGTAAAATATCGGGGAAAAAACCAAAACTTTTGGATAAAGTGTTTTGATAGTGGAGAAAATCAACTGTTACTGTTATTACTGTGTTATTATTCAGATGAGCTCAAGAGGCAGACTTCCTGTTGGTGACTTCAGTGTCTAGAATTCTGGGTTGTCTTTTAGATGTTGGAAAAGAACCACAAAGAATCAGAGTTTTGTAAATATAATTTATTGTCCTGTGGCCCTTCGGTCATGTGACCGTGCCAAGGTCAAAGGTCAACGCACAGCTGGAATGGCACAGACAGTCAGGGTTGTGGTGGTGGCGGCGTGGTGGTCCTGATGAACAGGGATGGAGGTGAAGGACCTTCTCTGTCCACGAGCCACGTTGGTTTCACCTTGGCTCCTAATGTCAAAGGTCATTGGTGCGCTCGAGAATGAGGAGACCCCCCCCCACGATGAATCAAACTAAAACTGAGCTGTGTCATCGTGAAGAAGCTGAGAAAACCACTTTCAGAAAATGTGTGTGTGTGTGTAAAGCTGTGTTCTCCTCCCTCCTCCCCTCCTCTCTCCTCTCCTCTCCCCTCCTCCCCTCCCCCTCCTCCTCTCCTCTCCTCTCTTCTCTCCTCCCCTCTCCTTCCCTCTTCCTCTCCTCTCCTCCTCTCTCCTCTCTTCTCCTCTTCTCTCCTCTCCTCTCCCCTCCTCTCCTCTCCTCTCCTCTCCTCTCCTCTCTCCTCCTCCTCTCCTCTCCTCCTCCTCCTCCTACCCTCCTCTCCTTTCCCCTCCTCTCTTTCTCCTCCCCCTCCTTCTCCTCCTCCTTCCCTCCTCTGGCCAGTAACTCAGCATTGCAGCTCCCATCATCACCAGTCACACCAGAGGGGCTCTGACCAGGACCTTACTGGTCCTGACTGGCACCTGAAGTGGTTGACCAGTGGGCTGTTACGTCTGTGTGCACTTTCTCTCCACATGCCAAAGCTCTAGAGCGTATTGAAGTGTTATTATGGGCTGTTTTCCACGTGACTCCTGAGTTTGAGCTGGTTCTAATCAAAGGTGAGTGTGATCAGATCATTGAATAACTTATTCAAGTGGAACCTTGCAGTCCTTACGTTTACTTTAGCACGTGCACGAGTCCACATGTTTTGCCTACGTTCTACGGCTGTGGTGAGTTCCCAACACTCACGTGCACACGTGCACCCAGCAGAACAGAGCATTCTTCAGCTGAATATCAGCAGGCCTCAGTAGGAATGCAGTGGTTTTCAGGCTGAATGTGCTGGACAGGACCACACACACACACACACACACACACAGCCCGGTTTTCAGCACCCAACAGGTCCCTCTCAGGTTCTGACCACTCCTCAACTGCAGCAGCTTCCTGTCACGGCCGGTTCAGTCGTGGCGGTGCTGCTGGTGTTTCTGTCCTTGCACTTTGCCTTTATTTCTGCGCTCGCGTGTGCCAAATCTCCGTGTGTGTCGGCGTTTGACAGCAGCTGCAGTCTTCTATTTGACATTTTCCACCCAAAGCTGTGTGTTTTTATCTTCCTGTCCTGAAATGATGTTGCCGTCTTTTATTTTGTGGGCTTCGGTGTTGCATGGCCTGCTGATGTCATGGAGACCTGGCGTTGTTCCTTTTTGCATTTATTAGGAATGATGCCTTTCTCATTCAGCCACATCATTTTGATTTCTGGGTCACTGCCATAGTAGTCGCTGGCTTTCTGAAAGAGCATGTTACCTTGGTAACCACACACCTCCCAAGCATTGCCAGGGCAACCGCTGAGCTCCGTAGTACTGTTGCCATAGCAACCGCGGAACTCATGTTACCACAGCATCAGTATCTGTGAGTGTAACGGCAGCTTAGTTGTTCCTATTCTTCTTGTTGTTCAAGTATTTTTACTACTTGCTGAGTATTAATTGACTGCAGGTCATTGGTTATTATGAGTATTATGAGTATTTACTGAGTATTGGTTAGTGGCCGGCCACTGCCTTCTTGTCTGTCTGTCCATTCTGCCCCTGTCTGAAAATAAAATGATGAAGATATAATTAAAATAAAGGTATAAAAACTGACCACACGACTTTCTGGAAGTTATTCTATCGTCGCCTTTCTCTGCGTTTCCACAGTTTTGTCAAAGTATTAGAATAATTTACAAACTAAACAACGACGTCACCTAGTGGCTATAAAAGTTATGCAATAAGTCTGCGTCATTTCCCCTGATTTCACTTATTTTTATTTATTTATTTCATTTTTTATTTATGTTTATTTTTATTGCTTTTTTCCCCGTTTAACATGTGGATGAACAACAAACGAGGCCAATCTTTGTTCGCACTATTAGACGAGGATCTTCACTTCCTGTTGAAGTCATTATGGTCTGCGTTTCTCTGCAGTGTTAAAGAATGTTTGTCTGTGATGGAAAGACTCTGATTATTGATCCCTGATTATTCCTAATATTGACTGAAAACGAGATAAAGCGATTTGTTGACGTCATCCGGGATTTCCCCCCGCCCACTCTCATTTCCCGTAACTCAGACCAAAATACACAAGATGGCGGATTAGTTCTGAGACCACGCCCCCTGGCCCGGGACATTGGCGGTAATTGAGCTGAGCCGCTTCTCTATTGGCTGTTGGAGGGCAGCGAAGCCGCTCATTGGTCAGAAATGAATCACTCCAGGCGATGAGGCCCACCTCCTCACAGAGAATCGCGCACAGAAATAGAACGAATAGATCTATTCTAGTTCATTTAACAGGTTTGTTTACATAATTAACCTGATTACACACATAGAGAGTCCGATCGAAAGGACCACACACAGTTAAAATAAATGTGACCACTTTATTTGACTGTGTATATTTAAAACCCCATCTTTTATTAACTTGTCAGCTGTTTTTACACTCTGCACACAATATATCTCCTGATTGTTTCATTTTACATTTTGAATCTTCTTTGTGTTTCGGACAAACTTAGTTTTACCTGCTGACAATGAATTTCACAGAAGTTGTCCCGTATCGACCGGTTTGTCCTAAACAGACGCTGACTCTGTGTGGTGTACATCTATGCTGGCTGGAGCGGTCTGCCTGTCCTGTCCTGTCTGTCTGTCTGTCCTGCCTGTCTGTGGTCCATCCTGCACAGATCCTCTCTCCGCAAACGGGACTCGATACCTCGACCTCCGCTCCACCCTCCCCGGACCGGCCGCCGTCTTTGAACCCGTCAGGACCGGATGACGCCGCTCTGATCAGCGTGGTTTCTCCCGCGGCTCCTCCTGCAGTATCCGCTTCGCTCTGGTGGACCAACAACCCGCCTCCGGAGAAATGTCAGCTGTCAGCCCCGAACCCATCCACGCCGGAGCGCAGAACCGGACGGGAGACGAGCCCGAGCTCCAGAAGGTCGGCGTCCTGCAGCCCCAGACCGTCTTCGTCATACTGGACTCCTCAGAAACCCTAAACCTGGTCCGGTGAGTCTCCAGTGTGGGTCCAACTGAGTCAGAACCAGCACAAAGTGTCTCCGAACCAGGGCTGCTCAAACACAGCTAGTTCATATGGAACATTTCATTCATGGGTTCACTGACATAACTGAGTTAATGGAGTAAAAACATCAACAATTATTATTCTTGTTATTACAGGGCTTGTTGTTGTTGTTGTTGTTATTGTTGTTGTTAGCGACTTCTGGCCAAGAGCAGTTTTATCTGTATTTAGAAGAAATCAAAGCTCATTTTTAAGAGAACTGAACTGACAGTTTTAGACTTTGGCTTCACGTCTTCAGAGGACTCGTCCAAGTCATGAAGGAGTGTGTGTTTATTTCACTACAGCTCATAAAAAGCAGGTTTAAAGAGCAGAAAATGATGATGGTGATGATGATGAAGGCGATGTTGATGATGGTGATGGTGGTGAGGATGTTGTTGTTCATGTCTGACCTCTAATCCCTGATCCTCTTTACCTTCTACTGTAATTAGTCATCCACCAAAAATGGCACACACACACACACACACACACACACACACACACACACACACACACACACAGAGCTAAGTTTATGTGAATTCTCCCTGGGGAATGACAGACGATGAGATCGACAGGTCTGGGCTTGACCTCCACTCCTCAGTGAATAAACATACATGAATCATGTGATGAGGAGGTGGGGGAGAAGGGGTAAGAAAAGAGGGGAGGTGAAGGGAGAGGAGGTGGGGTAAGAAAAGGTGAAGGAAGAGGAGGTGAAGAAGGGGAGGTGAAGGAAGAGGAGGTGAAGGAAGAGGAGGTGGCCTCCCCACCTCCTCTTGAATAGAAGGTGGGTAAAAGGAAGTGGGGGAGAAGAAGAGGTAGATGAAGGAGGTGCAGTGATGAAGGCTGTTTCTTTACTGGTCCAACTGTTTCCAGATGTTTCTGACCCAGTAAAGCCTGCTGACATTCCAGTCAGAACCTGGTAGGACCAGCAGGTCAGTTCCTCCCGTCCACGTTCAGGTTCTCAGCGTTGCATCGTTAAAACCTGAACAGACACACTGATCCTGAGTGGACACAGCCTGACAGAACCAGACTGGAAAGTGGTATGGTTCTGGACTGTTGTCAGAGGTTCCTTGATGAAGAACTCTGGAAGGTTCTGGACTGTTGTCAGAGGTTCTTTGATGAAGAACTCTGGAAGGTTCTAGTCAACAGGATCATGAATGAAAATCTTTAAAATGGGTCAGCAGAGGAGCTGCAGTTGTGTTTGAAGCTGTAGTAACTGACCCAGGATCACAGGAAGTGAGTCAGCAGAACCTCCCCCTCACACAAACACACACACACACACACACACACTCTGAAGAACTGCTGACACATGCTCCTCCACACTTCTTCTGTGTTGCTGCCACTAACGTGAGTTATTATTTTGGGGGCTTTCAGCGCCTCCTTGTGGCTGGACGTTCAACTACACCCTGCTGTTCTGTAGTCACCAATGGGTTCATGGCTCTGTCTGTACGTCTGTCTGTCCATCAGGGTGGAGTCAGGTATCGTCGCTGACATCGAGATGGACAATCTGCTGCCGTCCGACTGTGACACCTTCTACCAGATCAAGAGTCAACCGATCAACCACAGGTCAGTTCCGAGTGGACATTTGTGGGGACGGTCTGTATTTCAGAGGTTGAGAGTCTTTAGCTCTCATGGATGTGAATTCACACCAGTGAAGTGGAGCGATCCTCCCATCACAGTTCAGGGCTGTTCAGTAGGACAGAGATGATGATGCAGTTCTTCTTCACTCTGGTCCAAATGTCCAGTTGGAGCAGCTGATCATGAATGGGGACAGGAGCCCTTCTGAAACGGGGATCTGCTTGTGTTTTTCAGCTCAGCAGCAGCAGCCGCGTCCTCGTCCTCGTCCTCCTCTCTGGCGTCCACCACCTCATCCAGGTAAACACACAGCAAACACCAGAACATGAGTCGAGCTGCTCGGATTTCAATCACTGAGCCAAGATGACACACGTGTCCTCACATGGACACCAAGATTTGAGCTGGAAGAGGACATGAAGACAACAAACCTTGACTCAAGCCAACACATAGTTATAATAAGAATAAAATATTCTGGGTTAAGAACCAGGAATGAGTTTTAGGGGTAAAAAATGCCAGCCAGCCAGCCAGCCAGCCAGCCAGCCAGCCAGCCAGCCAGCCAGCCAGCCAGCCAGATAGATTTCTAGTAGCCTGAGATAAGAGCCATTCATGGATGGATTCTGGTCAATGTAGCAACTGTATGTGGACATCAGGGGGCGCTGTAGTGTCGAACTAAAAATCCCCCAAAATAAACACGAAACAAAACCTCCTGTCTCCTCTCATCTCCTCTCCTCCTCCTCTCCTCTCCTCTCCTCCCCTCCTCCTGTCCTCTCGTCTACCTCTTCCTCCTCTCCCCTCCACCTCCTCCCCTCTCCTCCACCTCCTCCTCTTCCCTCCACCTCCTCCCCTCTCCCTCCACCTCCTTCTCTCCCCTCCACCTCCTCCCCTCCTCCTCCTCCTCCTCCTCCCCTCCTCAGGGTATTAATGCGTCAGGACTTGATGCGTCAGCAGGCTCTGGAGGAGCAGCAGAAGGAGGCCCAGCAGCAGCTCCTCCGCTCTGCTGACTCTTCATCTCCCATGTTCGTCTCTGTGTCCTCCTCATGCCAGCCTCCTGCTCAGGTCCCTGTGGAGGTGCTGAAGGTATGTCAGAGGTGGAGGAGGTGCTGTAATGGGTGCAGCTTCAGAATCCTACATTTCCCATGATGCCCTGGGTGAAACCTTGCTCTCACAGGTGCAGACTCACCTGGAGAACCCCACCCGGTACCACATCCAGCAGGCCCAGCGGCAGCAGGTGCGACGGTATCTGTCCACTGCCAAGACCGCCATGAAGGCAGCCAATCAGGAGCCAGCTGCAGCAACACCACAGGAGTCCCCCCAGCTGAGCCCCGCCCCTAAAGTGGAATCCCCAAACAGCCTCCAGAAAACAGAGGTAAACACGCAGAATCTCCACCCATATCTGAGAACACACACCTAGAGAAACGTTCCTCCAGGACACGTTCCTCCAGGACACGTTCCTCCAGGACACGTTTCTCTAGGAGATGTTTCTCTAAGAGATGTTCCTCTAGGAGACGTTCCTCTAGGGCAGGGGTGGGGAACCCCCGGCCTCCGGGCCGTATACGGCCTACGAGACCATTTCTACCGGCCCGCAACGCAATAAGATTTTTATATTTTATATGTGCACTTATACAGTGGGACCGTTCGCTAAACTCCGCGAGCTGCGAGTAGCAGCGGTAGCGTATTTTTGCCTTTCGTGTCCTGAAATTTCTTTCGTAACAAGAGGAAATATTTTCCCGTTTTCTGAGATAAAACAGACGGTTATGTTATGTCCGAGTCAAGGTCAGGGTCAGTGAACACAGCATGTGATGTACGTAGTGGGCTGGACTGATTGACACGGACGAAAAATGCGTAGCGAAACACGCTAAACTCGACGAGTTGAAAGGACAGATGCGTTTGGATAAAATTAACGCTCTTCATCGGAGTTTGGAGGCTCAACAAGCAGCTTTCACACGACCATGTACCGACAGAGAGAATATTACGCGTGCAAGTTTTGTGATGAGTGAATTAATAGCCACGAAGCTGAAACCTCACGTGAACGTGCCTCGTAGCCGCCGCTGAGGCGCTTCGCGCCGGACAACGTAAAATTGTTTCAAAGTGTGATTTTTTTTTCGTGAATAACTACTTAACTAAGACATATATTGTTATGATTCCAGTGGCTAACGGTATGTTTTTATGGTCAAGGAATCTAAATATGTAGTCAAAGTATATGTGGGACTAATATTTATGGTGGAAATCACAATATGCCAGGAATTGTTGCGCTTGGCGGAGGTCTGCGCTCTCCGAGTGCTTTCTAGTTGTTATTATTGTCTTTATCTTTCTTTCTTTTAATTTATTTTCTTGATTATCTTGTTGTATTGCAGTTTTTGTGAGTAGAGGCCTCGAACAGGCCCTTACTGGTCTCTTGCCTCAACTCTTGCCTGCACCTCTTTTTTTATTGTTTTGTATGATCATGAAAACATATTTTACTTGTTTGTCATTTTATTCTATTTTTTTTGGTGATTTTATATGCATGTGTGTTAAATAAATAATTCAAACTCAAATGCAGCAATCATGAGACTTAGTAACACAGTGGTTATAGACTTTTTTTTGTCTTTTTTTGCATCCCTAGCTATGTGTTCGTAATAGTATGGCCCTCGGAGGACTTTATAAAAATTGAAATGGCCCTCGATAAGAAAAAGGTTCCCCACCCCTGCTCTAGGGGATGTTCCTCTGGGAGACGCTCCTCCAGGACATGTTTCTCTAGGAGACGTTCCTCTAGGAGATGTTCCTCCAGAACACGTTTCTCTAGGAGACGTTCCTCTAGATGTTCCTCCATGACACGTTCCTCCAGGACACGTTCCTCTAGGAGACATTCCTCTGGGAGACATTCCTCCAGGACACATTCCTCCTGGACACATTCCTTTAGGACACATTCCTCTAGGAGATGTTCCTCCAGGACACGTTCCTCTAGGAGATGTTCCTCCAGGACACGTTCCTCTAGGACACGTTTCTCTAGGAGATGTTCCTCCAGGACACGTTCCTCTAGGAGATGTTCCGCCAGGACACGTTCCTCCTCCTGGCTGGGGCTCTCCCACTGTTGTTACAGTCACACAGATGTTCTTCCTGCAGAGGAAGATTCTGCTGAGCCAGTCGCTGGACGGGATCTGAGTCAGCTGCTCAGTCTTCCCTCTATCACACACGCACGCACACACACACACACACACGCACACACACACACACACACACACACATGCACACACACATACACACGCACGCACAAGCACACGGGCACACACACACACACACATTCACACGCACACACAGGCATACAAGCACACAGGCACACACACACACAAACACACAGGCACACACACAGGCAGACACACACATAGGCACACACACGCACACACACACAGGCACACACACACCGGGTCCACATGTTTTTTACACCAGTTTAAAGGCATGTTTGGGCCTGGGGTTCTGCGTCTGACCAGAGCTGCTCTCTGATTGGTCTGTTCAGGTGGACGAGGCGGTCATCGATGACATCATCAGCCTGGAGTCCAGCCTGAACGAGGACTTCCTGACGCTGAACGACTCTGGACTCGCCAACACGGTAAAGGCCTGGTGGTGGCCCAGTCTGATCCCCTCAAACCCTCCTCCCCTCCTCACCTCCACTTTCTAATGTGTTTGTGTGTGTGTGTGTGTGTGTGTGTGTGTGTGTGTTAAAAGAGTGGAATTACACAATGACAGACACACCAACATGTGATGGAGCTAACTGGTCTCAGACCAGCTCAGACCTGAGCAGCCACACATCCTGATGACTAACGCTGTAGCGCCTGTTTCTATGGTGACAGGCTGTCTTTGGTGCTGAGATGAGGGCAAAAGTTCTGGAGGGTCTGGACCGGACCTCCCAGTAGAGTCATGGGTGAACCAGCATTCCCACTGGGGAAAAGGGTTGATTTAGCACCTTTGTTGCTAACAGGACGCTGTACGTTAGCTGCCACAGCTAAATCAGCACGTCAGCTTTCCAGACTTCCCCGTTTCTGCGACAGCTGTGGGTGGAGTCACCGTCTGTGCATGTGTGTGTGTGTGTGTGTGAGGCAGATAATAGCCTTACTGGGAGGGTGTTGTGTGTTTCTTTCTTAAAGAGACGTTTCCCCATTTTCAACAGTCATCCTGACTGAAAGAGGAAGGGAGGTTTGTGTGTGTGAGTGTGTGTTGCTCTGTCTGCCCGTGTGTGTGTTTATGTGGTGAGATGAGGATTTTAGTCCTACTGCCAGATCATGAGAAGAGGAGGCTTAAATCACAGGTAAAGTGTCTCTTTCTTGTCAGACAGAAGCTTTGGTGGGACACTGCAGAGAGGAGGGACAGGACACGTTACAAGTTCCAGGTTCTAGTGATCATACAAGTTCCAGGTTCTAGAGATCATACATGTTTCAGATTCTAGAGGTCAGACACGTTCCAGGTTCTAGTGATCATACATGTTCCATGTTCTAGAGATCAGACACATTGCAGGTTCTAGTGGTCATACACATTCCAGGTTCTAGTGGTCATACACTTTCCAGGTTCTAGTGATCATACAAGTTCCAGGTTCTAGTGATCATACACGTTCCAGGTTCTAGTGATCATACAAGTTCCAGGTTCTAGTGATCATACACGTTCCAGGTTCTAGTGGTCATACATGTTCCAGGTTCTAGTGATCATACACGTTCAGGTTCTAGTGGTCATACACGTTCCAGGTTCTAGTGATCATACACCTTCCAGGTTCTAGTGGTCATACACGTTCCAGGTTCTAGTGATCAGACACATTTCAGGTTCTAGTGATCATACATGTTCCATGTTCTAGAGATCAGACACATTGCAGGTTCTAGTGGTCATACACGTTTCAGGTTTTAGTGATCATACACGTTCCACGTTCTAGTGGTCATACAAGTTCCAGGTTCTAGTGATCATACACCTTCCAGGTTCTAGTGGTCATACACGTTCCAGGTTCTAGTAGTCATACACTTTCCAGGTTCTAGAGATCATACACGTTCCAGGTTCTAGTGATCATACACGTTCCAGGTTCTAGTGATCATACACGTTCCAGGTTCTAGTGATAATACACGTTCCAGGTTCTAGTGATCATACACTTTCCATGTTCTAGAGATCAGACATGTTCCAGGTTCTAGTGGTCATACACGTTCCAGGTTCTTGTTATCATGCATGTTCCAGGTTCTAGTGGTCATGCATGTTCCAGGTTCTAGTGATCATACACGTTCCAGGTTCTAGTGGTCATACACGTTCCAGGTTCTAGTGATCATACACCTTCCAGGTTCTAGAGATCATACACGTTCCATGTTCTAGAGATCAGACACGTTCCAGGTTCTAGTGGTCATAGACGTTTCAGGTTCTGGTGGTCATACACCTTCCAGGTTCTAGAGATCATACATGTTCCATGTTCTAGAGATCAGACACGTTCCAGGTTCTAGTGGTCATAGACGTTTCAGGTTCTGGTGGTCATACACCTTCCAGGTTCTAGAGATCATACACGTTCCATGTTCTAGAGATCAGACACATTCCAGGTTCCAGTGGTCATACACATTTCAGGTTCTAGTGATCATACACATTCCAGGTTCTAGTGATCATACATGTTCCAAGTTCTAGTGGTCATACATGTTCCAGGTCCTAGTGGTCATACATGTTCCAGGTTCTAGAGATCAGACACGTTCCAGGTTCTAGAGATCATACATGTTCAAGGATCTAGAGATCAGACACGTTTCAGGTTCTAGAGATCATACATGTTCCAGGTTCTAATGATCAGACACGTTCCAGGTTCTTGAGATCATACATGTTCCAGGTTCTAGCCATCATACCTTTAGCTGCATGTTCACAGCTGTGGACAGAAGCTGCAGATGTTGAGGTGGGACGAGAGGAGAATTAACTAGAACTAACTAACTAGAACTAAGTCACCTATTAGAGCTGCAAATCATTACAGTTTGAATCTGGCTGTGTGTGTGTGTGTGTGGGTGTGTGTGCGCTCACGCTGGCTCTTGTCATGGCCTGGTTGGTAACTTCTATCAGGCAGCAGAGAGCAAGTGAGTGAGAGAGCGAGTGAGTGAGTGAGAGAGCGAGTGAGTGAGTGAGAGAGTGAGCGAGTGAGTGAATGAGAGAGCGAGTGAGAGAGCGGGTGAGAGAGCGAGCGAGTGAATGAGAGAGCGCGTGAGAGAGCAAGTGAGTGAGTGAGAGAGCGAGTGAGAAAGCGAGTGAGAGAGCGAGTGAGGGCATCCTGCAGACAATGGCAGCCCAGGATGCTCCTGTGTGGCCTCAGCTCGGTAACGGTTGTGTAGCGGCGCCTAATTCTGACCTCTGGTTGGTTTGTTCCAGCTGCCGGTGTCGGGGAACGTGCTGGAGGTGTACGGCGGCAGCAGAGGTATGGCCACGCCCACCATCACTGTTAGCAACAGTTGCCCAGCTGACCTAAACACCGTCAAGAGAGAGCTGAGTGGTGGGTGTCTTCTCCAAGACCTCCTTGTACTCCCCCCGATGTGTGCCGGGCCGGGCCGGGCTGGGCTGGTTCTGACCCTGTGTTTGTGATTTGTGTAGCAAATCTGTGCTGCTGCACTTTGATGAGTCAACATCATGACTTCCTCCTTACAGCAGCCATTTTCCCTCATCATCAGTTCCCACTTCCTGTTCAGCCAGTTTGCTTCTCCAAACTAAAGAGAACTTCCTGTTTGCGCTCCCACATTCTGGATTTCATTCATTCGTGGTCTAACTTTGAGACCCTTGTTATCCTGAGGGGTTTCCTCCACCAAGGGGCCTGTTCTGACCTTATTCCAGGCTGCACCGGTCCACAGTCTATCTCCCTGAAGGACCTGAAACTCCTCACGTGTGATGCAGCCGCTCCAGCCAGGACCTAACGGGTCGTGCCCGAACCAAAACATCTTAGCTGTGGGAAGCCGAATCTGCTGAATGTTCTCCCTGTGTGAACTCAGCTCTGGTTGTCAGCTCTGACCCAGAACCAGCACCTCTGAGCTCAGCAACATGTTTATGCTCCACTCGACACTTTAGCTCACGTGTGTCAAAGGCAGTAGATCTAATTATTAGCATTGGTGTTAGCATTAGTGTTAGCAGCAGCGTTAGCATTAACAGATGACTTTGTTGGGTCGGGCCTGATCAGACCTGGACCCGGTGGGTCTGCCTGTACGTATCTTCCTACATTTCCACATCGCTGCTGTTCTTAAAGACAAGGCCCGTCCCAGGACTGGGAGTCCTGTCCTGTTGCCATGGCGACGGACCCATCATGATGTGCAGTGCGACATCATAATTAGTCTGTTATTTTAGCTCCTGATCAGTTCTGCCAAACGGGACTTTGTTGAAACCTTGTGACGATGTTTTTTGGAGAATGTCCCCACAAAGCCATGAAACCCACTGAGAGCAGAGGCAGATGATGTGTGTTTTGTTCCTGCAGACACAGAAGCTAAAGCTCTCATCAAAGAACGGCAGAAGAAAGACAACCACAACCTGAGTGAGTCCTGCAGACACGCCCCAGCCTTGGGGTCAGAGGTCACCGGGACAGGAAGTCCCACCCCCATATAAAGAGCCTTTGTTCACTCACTCCAGATGTGCTTTTTCTCCTCTTTTTAACAACCGACGATGTTTATCCAGTTGAGAGGAGACGCAGGTTCAACATCAACGATCGTATCAAAGAGCTGGGAGACCTCATCCCCAAAAGCAGCGACCCGTCAGTACTGGCGCCACCTTTGTTTGTGTGCTTAGCTGCCGCCTGACCTGACCGTTTCCTGTCCCCCCTCAGGGAGATGAGATGGAACAAGGGCACCATCCTCAAGGCCTCGGTGGACTACATCCGCAAGCTGCAGAAGGAGCAGCAGAGGGTCCGAGAGATGGAGGAGAGACAGAGGAAGCTGGAGAATGCCAACCACTCACTGCTGCTGCGCATACAGGTGAGGCTGATATGGGGGGGGGGGGGCACTGAGCCACAGCTGCTTCATCGTCACCCACCCCTGTTGGCTGCAGGAGCTGGAGCTGCAGTCTCGCCTGCACACCGCCGCCGCACCTCTCCCCGCCTCCACCTCCTCCTCCTCCTCCTCTCTGGACCCCCAGGTCCTGCTCTCCCCACACCTGCCTCAGCCCTTCTCCTCCTCTTCCCCCTCCTCTTCCTCCTCCTCCCTGGTGACTCCGTCCCTGGGCCTGGACGCCCTCAGCTTTGTGGAGCTGGAAGAGCCGCAGAGGACCTCCACCGTCTTCTCCAGCGACCTGATGTCTGACGTAGGGCTGACAGGGCTCCACAGCCTGGGAGACATCCTGATGGAGGAGGTAGGGAGAGGGGCGGGGTCCGACCCCCTGCTGTCCTGCGGGGCCTCCAAGACCAGCAGCAGGAGGAGCAGCTTCAGCATGGACGAGGACTTCTGAAGACACCGTTCCAGACGGACGCAGCTTGCAGAGCAGAGCTGCAGATATTTTTGTAGCTTTGACAGTTATTTTTCATCTGTGACACAACCGCTGTGCACGTGTGGCGCCACAGCAAGCTGCCACCATGCACTGCAACCATGGTAACCGCTCTGCCCGTCACTGTGACCCTCACAACTCTTCTCTTACGTGCTCCTCCCCCAGTTACCACGGTAACCACCATCCAGCCGGGGCTACTGATCCCTGATATCCCATAGTAAATACTCTTTCCTCCAGGGTCACCATGGTAACTCACTAAAGCCATGAGTGTGAGACTCTCCATGATAACCATGGGGCACTTCCTGTGCACCTGCTGGGCACTTCCTGTGCACCTCCTGGGCACTTCCTGTGCACCTGCTGGGCACTTCCTGTGCACCTCCTGGGCACTTCCTGCGTCTTCCAGCTTAATGGCTCCACTGTTCTGTTCACTGGTGTCCTTCGCTATCGCCACGGTAACTGCTATACTCCACAGCATCAGTTGTAGTTGTAGTAAGTGTTGTGTCCTCCGGTGTGACCATGGTAACAGCCCTGACCTCCAGGTCAAAGGTTGCATAGACGTGAGGGGCAGAATCTGGTGTGCTGGTTTGGTTGACGATGACGGGCCGGCAGGTCCCACCCGGAGGAACACAGAACCACATGGAAACCATGCTCTTATTGTGAAAGAGGCGGATTGCACTCTGGTCTGACTGGTTCCTGGTTCCGGGAGGAGCTGAAGAGACCTATTCAGGTTTGTCTCAGCGTCTTCTATGAACTTCAGACAGAAAAGAACGTTTAGTTTAGCCTCGTCGTTTAACTTCCTGCTGCTATCTTTAATCAGATTTACTTCCTGTCGCTGACTTACTTTGATTTCTTCTGCTTTGATCTGAGGTCGATCTAACAAGTACATGTGGACTGTAATGGGTCTACGACGTACAGCCACCTGGGCCTGCGATTCGGCGCTGTTCTGGTGGATCAGAATCGTAGTTCAGATCATCCTCACCTCAGAATTGTTATTTTAGATCATCTTTCAACCTCATTCCTCTCATTCCTCTTCATTTGGTCCAAATAAACCCAAAGTGTAAGTTGGGTTATGATCCAACTGACCGGTTCTACAGAAACACGAGTGGATGCTGGATTCATTCATTCCGAACGAATGAATAAACAGCTGTTTGTGAACAGGCCTCTCTAAAGGCATCTATAACTTCCTGTTTAGCATCACCCTGTTTTTAGTTTGGAGCATTTGGCTCCATTTACAGCAACACCTGTATTTTTTAATAGAGTCTTTATGTTTCAGATTCAAAGTTTTGTATAGAAATAAATGACATTTTAAAAACCAGCAATTTGAGCCTGTTCTGTGATTGGTTTAAAAGAAAAGAGGGTTTCAGGATGGCAGTAGTTTATGAAAATAAAACCAGTGC
Source organism: Takifugu rubripes (assembly GCF_901000725.2). Taxonomy (NCBI): domain Eukaryota; kingdom Metazoa; phylum Chordata; class Actinopteri; order Tetraodontiformes; family Tetraodontidae; genus Takifugu; species Takifugu rubripes. The sequence continues at coordinate 292,895 of NC_042287.1, read as the reverse complement.
TGTTATCACATAAAAGTTTCAATAAATGAATAAATGAACATGGTTGCTACAGTTTCTGGGTCTCAGGGCTTAACTGCACATCCAGGTGCCTTAATTCCTTTTGCTAATTCACGTGACATAAGATTTGACATAAATCTGACATATTTCCTGTATCCACATCAGTTTTTTAAAAAGATTATTATGAATTCTTGACAGAATTTAATGTCAAATGTTTCAACACCAGTAATGCCCAAAAGAAGCAGCAGGGGACAGTGTGTCCACGCTTTAAAGTGTCTGCAAACACAATAATAAATAAAGTTGATTAAAAATACAATAGCAGACAATAAGATGTCCCCTGTGATGTCGTTCATACCAGGAAAACTATTCAACTGTTCAAAATCTATTCAGCCTATAAACCATTTCTTTCTTTCTTGGTCAGGTGACTCTTCCAAGGTCCACAGATTTTTTAAAAAAGTCAGTTTTTAATCATGAAATAATTTAATGCTGTTGTTGATTTTAGGTGTGTTTGCGTGTCTTTTATGGGGTCAGGAGGTAGGAGGTGTTGTCAGTTCAGTGTTATCCTGTTTCCTGTTTGGCCATCCTGGCACGCCGCTTCGACAAATACACGCTTCCTGTCCCCATAGGACCCATTTCCTGTCCACCTCCTACTTTTGATCTGTCAATCATGGAGTCAGAAACAGAGAATGTCCAGGGACGGACCCTGAGGGATCCAGAGGAAAATGGTCCAGTCCAACAGTTACAGACTGGTTCAATATTACTGCGTGGACATCTTTGACATGGAGGACGGGGACGTTGTGTTCAACAGAATAAAACTGAATGACAACAAATCCCTTTAATGTTCCTGTGGACCAGGACAGGAGGCTGGATGTGTGGGACTCCTCAGAGGACAGGGTGATCCAGCTGTCCATGCTGTCCTGTCCATGCTGCCACAGGGGGGTGCAGGTGACTACGAGGGGAAGCAGATGGAGCAGCACTCCAGACAGATCTCCAGGCAGTCGGAAGATCCACAGCACTCCCCCAGGATCCCACAGTCCAGCGCCGCTTGACAGGCGTCCTCCGTGCATGCCGCCTCACCTGCAGCCTCCAGGCAGCCGCAACAACAAAGAGCAGAGTCACAGCACACGGCTCCGCCCAGGCCGCAGGCAAGACAGTCCCCCAGGACAGCACACATGGACAGCATCTCACAGAACAGGCAGGCCAGGACGCAGTGGACACAACAGTCTGCAGAGACCATTGAGAGACACGGGTGAGGACGCAGTGGACACAACAGTCTGCAGAGACCATTGAGAGAAACAGGTGAGGATGCAGTGGACACAACAGTCTGCACAGACAGAGACCATCAGGACAAACAGGTGAGGACAAAGTGAAGACAACAGTCTACAGAGACAGAGACCATCAAGACAAACAGGTGAGGACACAGTGGACACAACAGTCTCCAGAGACAGAGACCCCCAGGACAAACAGGTGAGGACAAAGTGAAGACAACAGTCTACAGAGACAGAGACCATCAAGACAAACAGGTGAGGACACAGTGGACACAACAGTCTACTGAGACAGAGACCATCAGGACAAACAGGTGAGGACACAGTGGACACAACAGTCTACTGAGACAGAGACCATCAGGACAAACAGGTGAGGACGCAGTGGACACAACAGTCTGCAGAGACCATTGAGAGAAACAGGTGAGGACGCAGTGGATGCAACAGTCTGCAGAGACCATTGAGAGAAACAGGTGAGGACGCAGTGGACACAACAGTCTGCAGAGATCATTGAGAGAAACAGGTGAGGACGCAGTGGATGCAACAGTCTGCAGAGACCATTGAGAGAAACAGGTGAGGACGCAACAGTCTGCAGAGACCATTGAGAGAAACAGGTGAGGATGCAGTGGACACAACAGTCTGCAGAGACCATTGAGAGAAACAGGTGAGGACGCAACAGTCTGCAGAGACCATTGAGAGAAACAGGTGAGGACGCAGTGGACAAAAGTCTGCAGAGACCATTAAGAGAAACAGGTGAGGACGCAGTGGACACAACAGTCTGCAGAGACCATTGAGAGAAACAGGTGAGGATGAAGTGGACGCAACAGTCTGCAGAGACAGAGACCATCAGGACAACCAGGTGAGGACACAGTGAAGACAACAGTCTACAGAGACATCAGGACAAACAGGTGAGGACGCAGTGGACAAAACAGTCTGCAGAGACCATTGAGAGAAACAGGTGAGGACGCAGTGGACACAACAGTCTGCAGAGACCATTGAGAGAAACAGGTGAGGACGCAGTGGACACAACAGTCTGCAGAGACCATCAGGATAACCAGGTGAGGACACAGTGAAGGCAACAGTCTCCAGAGACAGAGACCACCAGCAGAACTCTCGAGTCCTGTCGTCTGTTTATTTGGAGTCACATCAGTGTCAGTGGTAAAAAGTAGACCAGTGTGCACGTGTGTGTGCACGTGTGGTTGCTAGAGATAAGCAGACCAGCGCTGAGGCTGAAGGTGTCCACTGATAACAGCCGTGTATGGTGGCCCTGGGACATTTATTGGTCCCCTTTGGCTTTCATGGTTTACACAGTAAACAGTGACCCAGCAGGACAAACACCCTCCTTGTTTGTGATGGACAGTGTCCCTGGAGACAAACTCCTCAGTCTAGACAAACACCCTCCTTGTTTGTGGTGGACAGTGTCCCTGGAGACAAACTCTAGTTCATGGTGTGGCTGCAGATCAAAGCAGGTTCCAGGAACCTGAAAGTTTCTGTCCTCCTCCGCTGATGGAAATCAGTTCTCAGAAGTTTTACCCTTCACTTTATCGTTTTTATCTTTTGGACATTTTCCATCCCGTCTTTCTGATGGGTTCTTCAAAAGTTTGGATACTGGTTCTACTCACCGTCTCCAGCAGCCTTCTGAGTGTGGACAGCATCTGTCTTTACAGATGTGGAGGAGGGACATGTCTGGTGGCTGCTGCGGTGGTGAGCAGGCGGATGGGGATAATGGCTGCAGTTCTGTCTCTTACAGGAGGACTTCTCAGGAGGAGCCCTGGTGGGGACAATAGGGGACGTGCAGACGGGCGGAGGAGACGAGCTGTCCACACCTGAGGGATGAAATCACAGAGGTCCTGAAGGTGAAGCCATCTGAGAACAGCATCAGCGTGTTGGTACCTTTCTGTTTCCGGAGTGCCGAGAGACTTTTGGACGGTAGGAGACGCGAGACGTCATTGGTCAAAGAGACATCTGTCGCGGGGTCCACACACGTGTCCCCTGACCTGCCAGAGGGACGAGCCTCATCTGCCAGATCAAAAACCACATGCTGGATCCATTTTCTTAACATGAAGACAGATGTCAAACGCAAGTCTTCTGTCAGGTGGACCTAAATCTGCAGGCACACCTCCAAAAGTGTCCCCGGAGGACGTTATATGACCTCCTCAGGACATGGCTCTGGACGCTCAAACTGGTCCCAACAGGGATCAAACTGGTGTCATCACAGAGAAGCACCAGTGATGTCTGAGGACAGGAAGCTGTCTCACCTCTGCACTGTCCTCTTGGTCTCGGCTGATCCGCGACACCTTCTGCTTCGCTCTGGATGTCCTGGATGTCCTCAGTGACGTCCCCGCTGCTGCAGTTTGACCTCATGTCCATCACCTGAGGATGTCAAACAGCAGGATGAAATCGTCCAAATAGGACCGAAAGTCCTCAGACAGCTGACCGTTGAGAAAACAAACAAACAAACAAACTAACTAACTAACTAACAAACAAACTAACTAACTAACTAACTAACTAACTAACTAACTAACTAACTAACTAACTAACTAACTAACTAACTAACTAACTAACTAACTAACTAACTAACTAACTAACCAACCAACCAACCAACCAACCAACAAAACAAAGATGAAATCAACAACAAAACAGTCCGAGAAAAGAAAACAATCGTTTGATCATTGAAGACAAACAGATAAAGAGAAACTTTCCCACCTTTCTTTCTTTCTTTCTTTCTTTCTTTCTTTCTTTCTTTCTTTCTTTCTTTCTTTCTTTCTTTCTTTCTTTCTTTCTTTCTTTCTTTCTTTCTTTCTTTCTTTCTTTCTTCTTTCTTTCTTCTTCTCAGCTGTTGGTTGCTGCCGTTAACTCAGTAAACGTCCTCATCAACTCACGCATGCGTGTCGCTGCTGCAGCCTCTGCTTCCTTTATCACAGACAGACAGACAGACAGGCAGGCAGGCAGGCAGACAGACAGACAGACAGACAGACAGACAGACAGACAGACAGACAGACAGACAGACAGACAGAGGGAGGAATTAAAATATTTTGTAATGTTTTCTGAAAAGGACATTTGGTTGATCTCTTTTTAAAAAGAAACCTTAAATACTATTTTGGTGAGAGAATATCGGTACTGTGATGTACTGTGGCAGCAGCGCCGCCTGCAGAACAGACCGAGAACTGCACAACAAAGGCGCCCACCTAAAGGGAAAGAAATGAATCCACACTCGAGTCGAACCCAGAACTTTGGATATGAACCGGTTTATTTAAAAATGTCTGTAATTCCAGGGTTGCCAACATATAGGTAGTTTAGATTTATTTGCTTTTCAAAAGTAAATAATTGCATATTGAGTCAATTCATAGCGCAGTTTCATGATATAGTAGAGCAGGCCTGGCCAACCCGTGGCTCCCGAGCCGCATGCGGCTCTTTGCCTGGTTTCATGCGGCTCTAACGTTCATATTGAAGTTTGTGTTTTTTTAATGTGCGTGTTCGCTTCGCTTGAGTTCAATACGGTACCTTCGCCAAAAGCGCATGCGCGTTTGATGTAAATACAGCAAAGTTTCTCAGTAGGGACAAGATCTTTTGAGTAAACAATTAGTGTCAAGTTCGCCTTCAAAATGGCAGGAAAAAATGCACAGCCAAACGAGAAAACCTGCACGGAAGCTTCGTGACTCGCTTCCGTGATCTACAACTGAAAAGGCCACAGATTGCATTCCTCGCTGCCCCTTTTAATGTGCACTGTTTTAAAGCTCCGCTAGTCACAGGTGAGGCTGCAGCTGAGTTGGAGATTATCGATCTTTGTGAGGAGCACCAACTGAAACCTGCTTTAAGGGAAGGGGCCATTGAGTTCTGGAAAAGTGTGCCAATGGAAAAATACCCCAATATCAAACGGGCTGCGCTTAAGATACTGTCAATATTTGGGTCAACATACGTCTGCGAGTCTGTGTTTTCTACCCTGAAACACTTGAAACCAAAGCATCGATCTGTTCTGACTGACACCCATGTGAAAGAATTGCTTCGCGTGGCAACAACTGAATAAAAGCCAGATTCATGTGTATGATGTGGCTCTTTGCGGTAACACAGTAAAAAATGTGGCTCTTGGGCTCTGACTGGTTGGCCACCCCGGTAGTAGAGGATATATTTGGGTCCAGTCACATTAAGTTAATTATCAAAACCAAATTAGGGGTAAAAAAAAGTCAGTCATTTTCTTTCAGTCACCTCACAACCTGCTATTGCTGCTATAATCAAAGGATTCTGTCGTGCAAATCAAAGAAATTAGACACAAAATGTCTCAAATCATTTCAGTGCAATGAGAATAGTTCAACTACTCAGAACCACGCCTGGACCCTGACCCTAACCCTGACCCTAACCCTGACCCTAACCCTAACCCTGACCCTAATCCTGACCCTAACCCTAACCCTACTACTACTACTATTTCTCTCGGTGGAATGACGTCAACATGTTATAGGTTAATTGGCCACCAGGGGCAGTGTCGCTAATCCTCCTGCGGGTGTTGCTGCTGCGCTGGAAACCGGGACGAAGAAGAAGAAGAAGAGGAGGAGGAGGAGGAGGAGGAGGAGGAGGAGGAGGAGGACGACAACAGCAGCCAGCAGCAGCAGAAGAAGATAGATGGAGCGGAGGAGAAACAAAGAGACTTCAGAAGAATTTCTGGAAAAATACATAAAAACTGACATCATGTCGGCTTTCTAAAGACGGGGACATTTGTTCCTCCCTGTATGAAGCAAGAACTCTTTCATCATGGTGAGTTTTCACTGTCGGAGACTTCTTTTTCCTGAAGATGGAGAGAATAACGGAGCGGGATTCAACGTTCTCCCGCAGCGTTACGCTTAGTAGTGACCGTCGGTTCCTGACTGAGGGTGCTGAAGGTGGTGTGAGCAGTTTATGCTGCCGGGTCAGTGGTTCTGGTTCTGGATTCACCTCGTACGTCGGCTCCTCCTGGTTCGGGCTTGTCTTCAGTTTTTGACATCATCGTTGGACAGTTTTAGGGACAAATGTAAAGCTTTAAAATGACTGAATAACTACTTATAACTACTTATTGCTATTTCCCCTCTAACAAAGTGTTCTACACATTCTTTATTAATACAGAGCAGCATTTTTTAGAACTAAATGCATATAATGAAATTAAATATTACATTTGTGTGCAGTAAACAGGAACACAATAAACACATCGTCAGGGCTTCCCCAGTCCTCCGAGAGGACTTTGTCTTTTCTCCACCTGGGAGATGTTTGTAAGACAGAAGGCTGGGAGCATCCTGGAATAATTCAGGTTTCCATCCTGCAGCGCTGATCACTGTCCCACACGGCAACGTGTGGATGTGTCACAAGCCTGAGGGTTAACGTGATGGCGAGAAGGTTGCTGGACGGCGGAGCCGCCGTGCACGTCCATGTTTACTGAGTCCAGAGGTTTAGGATTAGGGTCTCTCAGGATCCCTGCTGACCTTTTGCTTCTGTTAGCCGGTGTAAATGAAGAGTTCATACATGAAGCGTCTTATGTGTCTCAGTCTGAGGAGGCTGCTGGAGCAGAGCTCCGCCCACAGGAGGAAGAGGAGGGAGGAGCAGCAGCAGTTAAAGATGGAGGAAGAGGAGGCCAGGAAGAAGAAGAAGAAGAAGCTGCCATGGAAACCCCCAGTGCCCCCGTGTACTGTGTGTGTCGGAGACCAGACATCAACTGTTTCATGATGTAAGTAGTATGTTACTCTGCTGGTAAAGCGTGTTCCAGGGTCAACCTGTGTGTGACCTGTGTGTGTGACCTGTGTGTGACCTGTGTGTAACCTGTGTGTGACCTGTGTGTGTGACCTGTGTGTGACCTGTGTTTGACCTGTGTGTGTGTGTGTGTGTGTGTGTGTGAGACCTGTGTGTGTGACCTGTGTGTGTGACCTGTGTGTGTGACCTGTGTGTGACCTGCGTGTGTGTGTGACCTGTATGTGTGTGTGTGACCAGTGTGTGTGTGTGACCTGTATGTGTGTGTGTGACCAGTGTGTGTGTGTGACCTGTGTGTGTGTGTGGGACCTGTGTGTGACCTGTGTGTGTGTGTGACCGTGACCTGTGTGACCTGTGTGTGTGTGACCTGTGTGTGACCTGTGTGTGTGTGTGTGTGACCGTGACCTGTGTGACCTGTGTGTGTGTGACCTGTGTGTGACCTGTGTGTGTGTGTGTACGCGCCTCAGAGGATGTGACAGCTGCACTGAGTGGTTTCATGGAACCTGCATCGGAATTTCCGAAAAAGCCGCCAAAGCCATCCGGGTGTGGTTCTGTCCGTCCTGCAGAGGTCAGTGTTAAGTCATGACGAGTTCCATCACATACCGATGTCACGTGTGTCATTGTGAACATTCACACACACACACACACATGCGCGCACACACACATGTGCGCACACACACACAACCGTTTGTGAGCTGTGTGTATGTAGTTTATTAGCATTGCGTTAGCTACAAGCTGTTTGTTGTGTGTGTCGGCCTCAGAGGCCTGTCAGCTGTGCAGTCGCTGTGACTCTTTCCTTCTCAGAAAAAGACCCATCTCTGGAGATCAAATACCGGCCCAAGAAAAACAAGGAGAAAAAGGAGACGGAACCGGAGAGGGAGGAAAAGAGCGACAGAGATGAGAGCTGCACTCCTCCACCCAAGACCGATAGAAGGCGGGCCTCTCAGGTGAGGGAGCGTCCATGTGGTTCTTACTGTGCACAATTACTCTGTTTCTGTGCTTGAACCGCGGCTGTGCCTTCTTCTACACACACCAACCACATGAACCGCTGCTGCGCCTCCTTCTACACACACCACCTCTGGTGCTCCCTCCACGCCTCACGGCGTTTCAACTAATCAGTGGTTCTGGTTCAGATCAAGCGCTCGGCCAGGATGTGCGGCGAGTGCGACGCCTGTCTGAGGACGGAGGACTGCGCTCAGTGCGACTTCTGCAAAGACATGAAAAAGTTTGGAGGGCCCAACAAGATCCGACAGAAGTGCCGGCTGAGGCAGTGCGAGGTCCGAGCCCGGGTGAGCGGCTGCATTCTCACCACCTTGGCGTCCGTGCAGACGTGTCCTCCATCTTAACAATGTGGTTGTGGATGACTGAGCAGAAGATGCTTCGCGTCAAAGACGAGGAGATAAGCCAGAGTGGCAGCAGGGGGCGTGGCCTATCCAGAAAATGGCCGGGACATCATACCGAGGAGGAGGAGGAGGAGGAGGAAGACGAGGCATTCAGTGAGAGCGAGCTGGAGCTGTATGAGCAGTACAAAGCAGCTGGATACAGAGACCTGGTACATGTGTGTGTGTGTGTGGGCGTGTGTGTGTGGCAGCAGCTGCCCCCTGTTGTGGTGTGATGCATCTTCCTGTTGCAGCTCTGGCACAGCGAGGACGAGGACCCTCAGCTGGACTCTCTCACCAAGAAAGCTGTGAAGGTCAAACATGTCAAGAGGCGAGAGAAGAAGCCGGAGAAAAAGGTGCGTTTGACCCCATGATGTCATCGGCGGCATCACCACGCACGCCACCTGAAACCGAAACTCTCCTGCAGAAGTCCGTCTCTGCACCTAAAGAGGAGGCCAAGCCTCGCCATCATAAAGCAAAGCAGCGGCACAGGGAGCGCGTGCGGCACAGCGAGCGGGGCGGGGAGAGCGGCGCTAAAGACGTGGGCGGGGCTCTGAGGCAGTGTCTGGGACCAGGATGTGTCCAGCCAGCAAGGGTCAACTCTAAGTACTGCTCTGAGGACTGCGGCATGAAACTGGCTGCTAAGTGAGCTCTTGGCGTCCTGCTTTACTGAAGAGCCTCACAGAAACTCCCCTTTAAATTCTCTCTGTCCTTTAGCCGCATCTATGAGATCCTCCCTCAGAGGATCCAGCAGTGGCAGCAGAGTCCCTGCGTAGCCGAGGAAATGGGCCGGAGGCAGCTGGAGCGCATCAGGAAGGAGCAGCAGGCCGCTAGGCTCCGCCTCACTCTCATGGAGAAGCGTTTCCATGAGCTGGAAGGCATCATCGCTGTGGCCAAGCAACAGCAAGTCCAGCACCACGAGGAGGTACCAGACAGGAAGTGACATAGCTCTCTGCTGTCTGCCTGTCTCTGATCAGTCAGCCTGTCTTCGTCCAGGTGACCGAAGGTGACGGTGATGACACCGACCTTCAGATCTTCTGCGTCTCCTGCAGTCATCCGGTGAACCCGAAGGTGGCGCTCCGACACATGGAGAGGTGCTACACTAAGGTTAGCCAATGCGGCTAAGCTCCAACATCTGTGGAGGTCCCCGAGTCTGGGACTTGTGCCAGATCTGGGTCCGTTAACGTTAACGTTTTGTGTGTTCCACAGTACGAGAGCCAGACATCGTTTGGGTCCATGTACCCGACACGTATAGAGGGGTAAGAACACACCTGTGCTGCCCAGCTGTGCGTCTGTGTGACAGCGTCTCTCTGTCTGCTTCAGAGCGACCCGGCTGTTCTGTGACGTCTACAACCCTCAGAGTAAGACCTACTGCAAGCGGCTGCAGGTGCTGTGTCCCGAGCACTCCAGAGACCCAAAGGTGGATGAGTGGGCGTGGCCAGCGGGGGTCCCGCCGCAGCATCAAACACACTGACCCCCTGTCTCCCTGCCAGGTCACAGCCGACGAGGTGTGTGGTTGTCCTCTGGTCAAAGATGTCTTTGAGCCCACGGGCGAGTTCTGTCGCGTCTCCAAGAGGAAGTGCAACAAACACTACTGCTGGGAGAAGCTGCGGCGGGCGGAGGTGGACCTGGAGCGGGTCCGAGTGGTAACGCACAGCCAACTTTAAAGCCAGCGCGGCAGAAAGGTGCAGAAAGTAACCGCCCTTCCACCCATCTCCCCGTCAGTGGTACAAGCTGGACGAGCTCTTCGAGCAGGAGCGCAATCTGAGGACGGCGATGACCAACCGAGCCGGGCTCCTGGCTCTGATGCTGCACCAGACCATCCAGCACGACCCCATCACCACCGACCTGCGTTCCGCCAAGGAGCGCTAGACCAAACGGCGGCGAGCCAAGGACGGCGTGAAGACATCGTCCGTGTCAGCGTCTCCGTCCCCTTCAAACTGCATCAGGAGGTCAGAATCTGAGGATGCAGGCAGAAGACGTGACAGCATCTCAGCTGGGTGTGTGTGTGAGAGAGTGTGTGTGTGTGTGGGAGGGAGAGAATGTGTGTGGGAGAGAGAGAGTGTGTGTGAGAGAGTGTGTGTGAGTGTGAGGGAGAGAGTGTGTGTGGGAGAGAGAATGTGTGTGAGTGTGATGAAGAGAGTGTGTGGGAGAGAGAGTGTGTGTGTGTGTGAGAGAGTGTGTGTGGGAGGGAGAGAGTGTGTGAGGGAGAGAGAGTGTGTGTGAGTGAGAGTGTGAATGAGAGAGAGTGTGTGTGTGTGTGTGTGTGTGTGTGTGTGTGAGGGCGAGAGTGTGTGTGTGAGTGTATGTGTGGGAGAGAGTGTGTGAGTGAGAGAGTGTGTGTGTGTGTGTGTGGGAGAGAGAGAGGGAGTGTGTGAGAGTGTGTGTGTTTGTGGGGGGAGTGTGTGAGAGAAAGTGTGTGTGTGTGTGTGTGTGTGAGAGAGAGAGAGAGAGAGTGTGTGTCTGAGAGTGTTTGAGTGTAAAAGTGTAAAAGTGTTTTTCCCCTCAGAAACAGAACAAAAACAGAACTGAGGGGAAAACTGGGGAAAATCCATTTTTCTATGTGACTCTTTTAAACAGTAAAATTTCATTCATGCATTCTGAATCAATGACTATATTACCCAGAATCCTCACGGTTTTCTGAATCAATGACTACATTACCCACAATCCTCTCGGTAACAGAGTTTCCTGTTGTGGACACACATTGAACAACCACCAGTTTTGATATTAACCGCATTGAGCACGCGCGTACATAATGTGGGATTTCTGAGCTAATAAATGAAGGAACTGACACAAAAACCACCAATTTTTGACATTCTATCCAAATGAACAGAAGCTTTCCCATGTCAGTGTTTTAAGCTGTTTTATCTTTTTATGTTGATTGTTGAAGCGCATCCTGTGGACGGAATAACAGAAAGACTCCATGCAGCTAAAACTCTAATACTGATGTTTATATTGCACTTTTCTTATCTTGATGTTTTTAAAGTTCATTTTTGTATCATTTTGTATCTCAGTTATTTTTTTAAGTTTGCATCTTTTCAGTGTTGCTGATCCTTCATTAAAAACGTATGTTTTATAAAAGTAATTGTGTATTTAATTCTAATATGTGTGCAGCTGCATTTACTAAAACAAAACTATTATTTTACCCTGTTTATTTCATATAACAACTATTTTATCACTTAAACATATTTAAGACTAATCTTTTTGTTCAGCATACTGACATTTTGTAAATGAGTTGTAGACAAGATGGAATTACAAGTTGTTTTTTTAAATCTTGTTACAAAATGACTTTTTTAATTTAAAAGAAACCAAACAAAAACGGAGAATTGAGCTATAGTGCAGGTTCGGGCGCATTCGTAGTGACGTCACAATCACGCGACCCCGCGAATGCGCCCAAACCTGCGCTTAGCGGTGACGTTACAATCGTGCGACAGTGAGGCTTGTGTTGTTGGCGCTCGGAAACTGAAGCAAAAACGGTCTGTCCGTCTGTCCAGCGTCCGTAAGTCAAGTCTTGATTGGTTTGGGTCGCACGTAGTCAAGTCGATTAGCTGCCATTAAACACCGGTCCAGGTCCTGGTCGAGATCCAGGTCCAGGTCCTGGTCGAGGTCCAGGTCCAGGTCTCAGTCCTGGTCCAGGAAGCTTAATTACATCAGCCACAGGTTTATTCCTCAGATTGATGTTTATAACATATATAAAGTCAGATTGTTTTCCTGAAACACTGCTGGAAATCGGCGCTCAAATAATAATATAAATGACTACTAACCTTGATGCACCTAATAAAGGGGTTTCCTGTGTCCTGCTATAAGTGTTGGAACAGTAACAATTAATAATGGATAATAATTATCTGCAGCAGTATTCGTCTTTGTGTGTGTGTGTGTGTGTGTGTGTGTGTGTGTGTGTGTGTGTGTGTGTGTGTGGTGTTATTCTTATCTGCAGCTTGATCAGAGATGGATTCAGGAGACCCTCCAGATTCTGGACCAAAGCCAATCAGAAGGTCCCCCCGTCTGCTACCTCAGGTGCGCGTGCTCACACACACACACACCCCTCTAACCATCCCAGCCCTGTGACATTTATCATCAAAGCTCTTTCCTAACCCTAACCTTCAAACAGCCTTTTGAAGTTGTGCGGACCAGCCAAAATATCCTCACCTCCTAGAATGTCCTTGCTTTGATAGTAGAATACGGATTTAGGTAAACAACAAGGAGCAGGTAAGGCACACACTCAGTGCTGACGACAGGAGGAACTAGCTTACCCAGAATTTCAGTGTCACAAGCCAAATATCAACCCCAAATTCCGGGTCTCAGAAAATTAAAATAGTTTGACCAAGTCCAATATTGGAGTCATTATTGTTATGTTCTAATTAGATAATGAACTCAGAGCTGTTGCTGCGTTTTTCTGAAGCTTTGAGGCGTTGATTTGAGTCGCGCATCCATTGAATCCGGAGGCCGAGTGGAGACCCGGTCCAAGCAGAATTTGGACCCACAACACTGGAAATACACCAGTCTCTATCATGTTTGAGTTCCTCTTTTGGAGTGAAATTACTGAAGTGAATCCACTTTCTGCTGCGATTCTCTGCTGCGATTCTCGACACCGTCTAGTATTTAAGGTTGTGGCCAGGTTCTTGGCAAGAAAGTTTCAGCTCAGCAGCTGTCAATCATCCACCAGACTCCGAGATTGACCCGCCGGCTCTCATCAATCTTTGAACAGTGTCTGTCCGTGCGTCTCAGCTGTATATCTGGCTGGGTTTGTGAGAAGACCTTCCTGCTTTTGTCTGTTCAGTGCAGCAACGTAAGTGTGAAGGGACGCAAGGGAGAAAGCAGCCTACAGGAGGTGAAGAGGAGAGGAAGAATGGAGCGGAGCAGAGAGGAAGAGGAAGACTTGGACGACAGCCTGAAGATGCTGGTCAGGCTTCTGTCTTATCCTTCTAGAAATCTCGTACAGACACACACACTCACAAATGTGTCTTTGTGCGCAGAATCTGTCCAGTGGGCCATCAGCCAGTGGAACGGGTCTGGTGTTCTCGGAGATCTTCACTCACCATGAGAACCTCTGGGATTCCAGGTGAACACTGTCATCGGAGGTAGGAAGCTGCTGCTCCTTGGTGCTAATCGTCTGTATTCTGGTGTTCAGTCATCCGGAGAGACCCGAGAGAGTGGCGTCCATCATGGAGCACCTGGAGCAACAGGACCTGCTGTCACGGGTCACCAGGGTGCAGGTCTGGTCCTTCATTTAACAGATAAATCTTTGTGATTATGGGACACATTTAAGTGACAGACCCTGTTCTGATTGGTCACCTGTGTGTGTTTCAGCCCAGAGAAGCTACAGAAAAAGAGCTGCTACTCTGCCACAGGTGAGTGCGCACCTGTCAGTAAGGATGAGCACGCTTGTGCACGGTCGCTATGAGGGCTGTTCTGTGGGTGTTTCTAGCCAACATTATGTGGATTTGATGAAGTCGACTCAGACCATGACGGAGGAGGAGCTGCACAGCCTGTCGGACAAATACGACTCAATCTACCTTCATCCGGTACGAACACACACACACACACACCCACACAGACAGACACACACACACACACACACACACACAGGGGAGAACATCCGTGTTTGCATTTGCTGTCACCTGCTCTCACTTGTGCTGATGTTTCAGGAGTCTTTCTCCGTGGCCGTGATGGCAGTGGGTTCGGTGCTGCAGCTGGTTGACCAGGTCATGACCTCCGAACTCAGGAATGGGTTCGCTGTGGTCAGGTAAGGTCACTGCTCGGTGCCCTAGAGGAGCAGAATGACCCTGTGAAGGCTTGATGTGTGTCTGTCCCTCCGTTAGACCTCCTGGCCATCACGCTCAGAAGGACCTTCCAAACGGTTTCTCGATCTTCAATAATGTGGCGATCGCAGCTCGATACGCTCAGACCAGACACTCAGTGAGCAGGTAGGTGCCTCACCTGAACGCCGCTCACGCTTCTGCTGTTGGAGCTACTGATGACGCGCTGTTGTCTGTGTGTCAGGGTGTTGATAGTGGACTGGGATGTTCATCACGGACAGGGCATCCAGTACCTGTTCCAGGAGGACCCCAGGTACCCCCTGAGCCCCATCTGGGCTACCAGCACGTATATTATGCTCTTATATCTGGCAAGCTCAAACCCTGTTTGTGTGTGTGTGTGTGTGTGTGTGTGTGTGTGTGTGTGTGTGTGTGTGTGTGTGTGTGCGTGTGTGTGTGTGTGTGTGTGTTAGTGTGCTGTACTTCAGTGTGCACAGGTTCGAGCAGGGCTCCTTCTGGCCCCACCTTCCAGAGTCCGACAGCCATTTTGTTGGATCTTCAGGAGCTGAAGGCAGCAACATCAACCTGCCCTGGAACAAGGTGAGTCTGTCCTCCTGGAGCCCCCGAAGCTGCCGGTTGGGTTGTTATGGGGTCACCAGCAGGGCTGCAGAAGCTTCTAACGGCACCGTCCTGTCCTGTGTTTTGGCTCCTCAGACGGGGATGAAGGATGCTGATTACATCGCAGCGTTCCAGCAACTGCTGCTGCCAGTCGCTCACGAAGTAACACACACACACACCTGCTCTCTGCTCAACACCCACAGAATCAAAGTAATTGTCTCTTTGCTCAGTTTCAGCCTCAGCTGGTTTTGGTCTGTGCTGGATTTGATGCAGCAGCTGGAGATGAGAAGGTGAAGGACACACAGGTCTCACAGCACCAACAGCTGGATTGTGTTTAATGATTCCATCAGATTTAACGCCACCATGGAGACCAACACAACCCTGAAATGTAGCAACCGCCTGTTTCCTATTTTATCTCGACACACGTGTTGATCGAAAACTCGGAAAACCTGCAGTGGAAATGCGTCTTATGTACTTTTCTTTCTCTTTAAGGAGCCGGTCTTCCTTTTCTCTTGCGCATCGTATAACTGCTGCTGTACATGATTGTGTGTGTGTGTGTGTGTTCAGGGGCAGATGTGTGTGCGGCCTCAGTGTTTCCACATCCTCACTCACATGTTGATGAGTTTGGCCGAAGGTCGACTTGTTCTGGCTCTCGAGGTAAAACATTAGTCCATGTTTATTTAGAGAATTTCTGCATTTCCCCTCATCTACAACATCTTAGAGCTAAATAGTGCAGCTTTACACATATTTATACATCTAAAAAACTGTCAGTTTTGTAGGGACAGGTGTAGAGACACACCATGAACTTTTGCCTTTTGATTAAGATTAAGATGTACTTTATTCATCCCTTTGGGGAAATTGAATCGTGAATGAAATTGAAAATTATGAATTTAAATCTGTGTGTGTGTGTGTGTGTGTGTGTGTGTGTGTGTAGGGAGGATATAACCTTCAGTCAACAGCAGAGGGCACTGCAGCGTGTGTTCGAGCTCTGCTGGGAGGAGCCTGTCCTCCTCTGGCCACGCCCACAGCCCCTTCTGACAGGTAACTCACTCAGAATGACCAAGTTGTCACATTGCCAGGTCAGTTTATCCGTCTGTCTGTGTGTCTGTCAGTGCTTTGCGGTCCATCTCTCAGACTCTCTCAGCCCTGTTCCCATATTGGCCTTCTCTGCAGATACTGGGTAAGTTTTTATTCTTCTCTTTTAATTACACTTTCATAGTTTAGCATCCCATAACGCATTGCAAAAGTAGTGGACACTGACCCGCAGAAGGAGGAGACCGATGGGATAGAGCCACCTGTGGGGGTACTGTTGTGGTACTGGTACTGCTGTGGTGGTACTGGTGTGGTTCTGGTACTGCTGTGGTGGTACTGGTACTGCTGTGGTACTGGTACTGCTGGGATACCTGACCTCTCCCTCTCTCCCCTGCAGAAGGTGGCCCCTGGTCCACAGACGGTGTCCTGAGAACAACAAGTGCTGAACACACAGCAGAGCTCAGTAGCCACGCACCCTCTGTTGCCACAGCAACAGGCCTGGTTTATGATGAGCGCATGATGGAGCACCTGAACCTGTGGGACAGGTGAGGGACCACAAATGTGAAAAGGTGACCGTCGTCACATGACCCTTCCCTTGTCCCTGCAGACATCACCCCGAACAACCACAGAGGATCTCTAAGATCTTCTCCCAACATCAGGAGCTGGGACTGGTGGACCGGTGCCGATCCATCCCAGCGCGCTTAGCAACGGAGGAGGAGCTGTGCATGTGTCACAGGTCCGGGTCGGATATTTGGCATCCACTCACTGGTGTGTCCTCACAATGACCCTGTGTGTGTGCGTGTGTTTCCGTGTGTGTGTGTTTCCGTGTGCGCGCGTGTGTGTGTGCAGTGTGCAGCACGTCCACCAGATGCGTGCCACAGCCACCATGAAGCCCAGAGAGCTGCACAAACTGGGAGACGAGTTCAACTCCATATACATCAACAACCAGAGCTTCCAGGCTGCTCTGCTGGCTGCTGGAGGCTGCTTCAGCGGTGTGGAGCAGATCCTGGCGGGACAGGTAGCACTTCCTGTTTATGCACTTCCTGTTTCCTGTCCCTCACTAACGATGCGCTGCGCCCAGGTGAGGAACGGCGTGGCCATTGTTCGGCCGCCAGGTCACCACGCAGAGAGAGATTTTCCCTGTGGCTTCTGTTTCTTCAACACGGCGGCTCTCGCTGCTCGCCACGCCCAGAAACTGTCCCAGGATGCACCGCTGCACGTCCTTATTCTAGACTGGGATGTTCACCACGGCAACGGGACGCAGCACATGTTTGAGGACGACGACAGGTGAGGATGAGGACCAAAGTTCGTGAGGTCAAGTTTGAGATGATGCCACGCTCCTCGTTTCTAGTGTCCTGTACATCTCTCTTCATCGCTACGACAACGGGGCTTTCTTTCCATCTTCCGAGGATGCCGCCCCTGACCGAGTGGGCGTGGCCAAGGGGGTGGGGTATAATGTCAACGTGGCGTGGAGCAGAGGACGGATGGGTGACTCTGACTACCTCGCTGCCTTCCACCATGTGGTCATGCCTGTGGCCACCGAGGTGTAGCACACACACACACACACACACTCTTCTTAACCTTGTTGTTGTTGTTGTTGTTGTTACATGTCCTCACATGTTCTCTTTGCAGTTTAACCCCGACCTGGTTCTTGTGTCTGCTGGCTTTGACGCAGCTCGTGGGGACCCACTGGGGGGGTATCATGTGACTCCGGAGGGTTACGCACACCTGACCCACCAGCTGATGTCACTGGCTGGGGGGCGGCTCCTGCTCATCCTGGAGGTGTGTTTGGGTTCGAGGGGCAGTTGATGGGATTCAGCCCCTCTACTGCTGCTGCTGAGCAAAGATGGAGACAAGAATAGTTGTCAGAGCAAAGCAGCAAAAGAGGTTCTTGCTAATCTCCCCTCTCCCCCCCTCCCCCCTCTCTTTCCCTCACTATCAGGGAGGTTATAATTTATCATCCATCTCTAAATCCATGGCAATGTGCACCAGCGTGTTGCTGGGTGACCCTCCTCCGGCTTTGCTCACACCCCTCCCACCCCCCCATCACAGCGCCGTGGCAACAATCAATGAGGTCATCCGATGCCACGCCCCCTACTGGCGGTCACTGAGGATCCACAGTCAGTACTCGGCGTCCTGCTCCTTGTGTTTTGCTTCCTTGCCAGTTTAAAATCAGAACTGGTGTTTTGCTCAGTCCCAGAGTCCGTGCGGGCCTCCCTGCCGTCTCCAAAGGATCATGGGAAACGTAGTTCCAGAGGAAAAGGCAGAAAGTCAGAGGAGACCAGAAGGGACAAACCTCCAATGTCCCCACCAAGACAGCGGGGCACTTTGGTTGTTAAGAGTCTCATTAGGTTCATTTCTGAATGAAGAATCATGACAAGTGATTTTTTCCGTTTTACGTGATTTCTGGAACCAGGTGGACCAAAGTCTGGAGGCACTGACGCGGGGACTTGCCAGCTTGGACATCA
Source organism: Takifugu rubripes (assembly GCF_901000725.2). Taxonomy (NCBI): domain Eukaryota; kingdom Metazoa; phylum Chordata; class Actinopteri; order Tetraodontiformes; family Tetraodontidae; genus Takifugu; species Takifugu rubripes. The sequence goes on along the minus strand of NC_042287.1, from coordinate 274,674 downwards.
CTCAGACCGCAGCCAGTCCCTCTCCAGCTACGTCCACCCCAGTAGGAGGGGCCAGGCCGAAGGTCCACCGTAGCCCACAGATGCTCACCTGTGATCAGGAGGTGAAGGTGGAGTCACGGGAGCAGACCTGCTCAGCACCGAGGTCCCAGCCAGAGGCTCAGGTGTGCAGGAGTCCTCAAGTCCTGAGTGGACCAATGAGGGAGCACACGGCTCTAATCTTTGTCCATGTCCACCTTTGTCTACCCATCCCAGGCTGCAGTCCAGCTGGCTGCCACTGGAAGTGGGTCTGCTGGTGGAGCTGGGCCGGGTCCAGAGGCAAAGGGCGCCTGTGGCGGGTCGGCCTCGCAGCACTCTATGGAGCTCACGCGTGGAGGACAAATCAATGTGAGTGAATCCAGCTGATAAACATGGACATCTGGCACGTTTGCTGTCCTCACCTGTCCAACCCCCTGTCCTCAGGCGCTGTATGTAGTGGACCCTCTGCCCTGGTGTCCCCACCTGGATGCCGTAAAGCCGCTTCCTCCCTCTGGTGTTGATATCTTTAAACCCTGTCAGGACTGTGGTTCTGAAGTCGAGAACTGGATCTGCCTCACCTGCTACCAGGTGACCCGTCTCACCTAGGGACGATGCCACAGGTCCCACTGAGGCGTCTCACCAGAGCTCTGTCCCCTTGCAGGTCTTCTGTGGCCGCTACGTGAACGAGCACATGGTGACTCACGGCGTGGTGGCGGAACACCCTGTGGTGCTGAGCTTTTCGGACCTGTCGGTGTGGTGCTACCTGTGCGAGGCCTACATTCACAACCAGGTGACAGTGGGACAGCAGGGACATCGTGACTGATGTTTGACCCGAGCAGAGTTGAGTCTAAAGCACTTTTCTGCTCCCTTCAGATTCTATTTGAAGCAAAAAACAGTGCTCACTGGGCCAAGTTTGGAGAGGAGATGCCTTCCTGGAGCTAAGAGGAGGACGGAGAGCGTGTCTTCCGCCGTTGGGACGGCCTGGCGCCAGCGGTCACTCGGATCCATGAACTGCTGCTTTGTTAATTACAAGCAGAAAAGGAGTTTCTTTTCATTTTAGGTGCCAATCGGTGCTGAACAGTTTGATGTTATCAGATCTCGCAGCACAAAGAGAACCTGGAGCCCACAAGGCTCCGCCCACAAACACCAGCAGCTTCAAACGCAAAAGGTCACAGGTCAATGTGTGATGGTTCACCTCTGTTATTAATTTAATTAATCTGTTGTTTTTTTAAGTGACATCACCGCAGAGCAATAATAATTCCAACATTCAGGAAAACAGAATTCACAGGAAAATGTGTCAGTTCAGATGACCAAAGCAGTTTGAAACGTTCTTGTTTGTTGCTGCTGTTCTGTGAGCCTTTTGGTCATTGGGTCACGTCGTGGGTCAGAGGTCAGACACACAAGGGTCCTGAAGACGCTGCCATCTTCATCACTCAAAGCTCTTCCTGTTGATTAAACATGTACCTCCTCCTGAGTGGGACGCTTTCTTCACAAATGCATCTGTGACCGAAGCAGCTCAGCTTATATCACGAATCCTCTATCACACATATTCAGTCTATATGGTGAATGATCACACTCCAGTACGGTGAAAAGGGTTTTCTGCTCGGCCTTCCGTTTCACCAGAGGGACTCGCTGCCCTTTAGGTTAATTTTCTTTGATCTCTGGAGCAGGATGGTCAAAGCATGGATCCTAGCATTATTTGTTGGCTTCTGGAGCACGTTGGATTCACATTTTCCTCTGAAATCAGAGCGGAATCAGGTTTTCCTCTGTGCAGTTCCTGACTCAGCCTTTAGAGGGCGTCGACGCATCACGACGTCCAGGTTGAGCGGGATGATGATGATCCTCTGCACAGATTTATCTCCACCGCTGGATCCCCGTCGCATTTAAACAAAGGTCTAATTGTTGCTTCACACCGGGGCTGGAGGAGCTGCACCTCCCCCACCGCCTGTTATTCGCCTGCGGACAGACGGACGTCAGAAGCCGATCGGCTGCAGGTCAGTTTGGGTTCGGTTCTCCTGATTCACGGCGATCCAAACATAGAGATCCGAGATCGATGGTGTGTAACTCTCTCTCTCTCCGCGTGTGCGTGGGCGCGGGCGCGTGTGTCGCCGCGGGCGATGATGTAACCACGGCTGAATGTTTACTGCGGCTTTATGCTGATTGGAGCCTGTGATGGTGACCACGTTACCTGGCGATGACGGATTGAAGGTTGTCGTGATTTGACAGCTGTTGAATTGTGTTTAACCCCCAACCCCACCCCCAACCTCCCAGGCATGGCAGCGTCCCCAGGCCTGGCCGACCTCTCTCGTCTCTATCAGACAGAGTTCGTGCGCAGCGCCCGGGCCGTCGGCGTCCTCTGGGCCGTCTGCACCCTCTGCTTCGCCATCATCCAGGTGGTTGTCTTGGTGCAGCCATCATGGGTTGGAACCACCCAGGGGCCGATGGGTCTGGCCCGGCCCAGCGGAACACTGGGCCTGTTTGAGGTGAGTCCGAACACCAGCTCACGGTTTAACACGTCCGCTGCGTCTTTGTCCACACACGCGTGCTTGTGTGTGTCGCAGGTGTGTGTGGAGTCGGACTGGCCGGTCCCAGACTGCCGCGGTGGTCTGTCCAGTCTGTCTCCTCTGCCCTCCTTCCAGTCGGTGGCGGTTTTGGTGGGAGTGTCTCTGTGGGCGGTGTGGACCAGCGTCCTCTGTCTCTGCCTCTTCAGGTTCTGCAGCGCTGCAACAGTTTACAAGATCTGTGCCTGGCTGCAGCTGACTGCAGGTCGGTTCCCAGTGCTCCCAGTGCTGCCTGCTCCTGCTCCTGTGTTTTACCATTGCAGTCTCCATGGGGAACTTATGTGTTTATTCAGTGGGCTTCAAACATTAATATGTGTGTGTGTGTGTGTCCAGGCTTCTGCCTCGCGCTGGCTTGTCTGCTGTTTCCAGACTCCTGGGAGAGTCCTGAGATGAGATCTTTGTGTGGAGAGTCTGTGAGTAACTTCAGATAAAATCATCTTGCAAATGTCCCGTCAGGAACCTTTGTGCTTATAAAAGTGAGTGTCAACAAGTCCATTAACTTGTCCCTCGTCTACCTGGTCAACTTTAAACCCTAACCTCAACAATAGTGCAGATTCTGATAAAAGTTTGGAGTTTCAGTGAAGAATCGCCCTCAGGTGGGCAGCTTCTCCCCAGGTAACTGCTCCGTTCACTGGGCCTACATCCTGGCGGTACTGGGAGTTCTGGACGCGGCCATCCTGGCCACGCTGGCGTTTGTCCTCGCCAACCGGCAGGACGCCCTCCTGCCGCCTGATGCCAAAGAAGGTGAGAACATGTGGAGCAGAGAAACGGTGAGTCGGGGTGTGAGCTAGCCTGAGCCCGTGTGTCTGTGTTTCCATAGTAACGGCTGGTTTGTTGATGTCAGCCTGAAGACCCGGTGAGTTTGTTTGTTTGCATCTTTACATCTTTACATCTATTGTCTTCATTATTATGATGTTCTTCGTCAGAGGAGGAAGAGGAAGACGGCGTCCCTCCACCGCGTGTCCTCACCATCACGTCTCCTGCCTCCTCCACGCTGCCGCGGTGGCAACAGAACCATGAAAGCACAGGAGGTTCTAGAGATTCGGACAGCCGTTCCTGACTTTGGCTTGATGTTTCGGAGCCTCGGTGTCCCATAAATGTGTGTTTCGTGGAGTATTTTGCTTTAAACGGTGCATCTCTGCCCCGTAGCAGTAGTTTTGTGTCTTGCTAAGTGTTTGACGCCTGCCTGCAGACAGCAGGGTCATCAGTTCCACCCCTCACTGTCCGGCCCGGCCCAGATGTCCGCCAGGCCACACTAATGCTGGCACTCTTTTCTCATCTGGCTGCTCGGCAGCACCACCCTCAACTGGTCACGATGCTTTTGAATGCACAAACAGTCCCGTTGTCAGGGTAACGCTCCGGTTCCAACCAGCTATTAAAAAGTGTTCGGTTATATAACCCTAGAAATGTTGTCAGTTTATCGCTAACGGGAACTTCGTACCCATTTAAAAGGTTAGTTATCGTAGGCAAGAATGCGAAGGCGTCGCCGTGGTAACGGCAGACAGTCCAACAGTCGCTGTGTTTGCATCCGTTCTTGTAACCTGATGTTGCTGAATGTTGTCGTTGTTTTGTCCTGCATGTCAGAACGTCGGGACTCATGTAGACGTCAGTGTTTAGTGTGGTGGCTGTAAACATGGTGAGTAGAGGAGTGAAGACATGTGGAAGACCATCCAACACGTCTGTCCTTTGTGTCAAAATAAAGATGTTAAAACAGTGTCTGACCTTTGACCTGGTAGCCTCAGCGACACCTGCAGGTAGAGGAGCTAAACCTCACCTGACCGGTTTAAACTGGTATCCTGAAGGACTCGGCACCCAGTGTGATGTCCACGAGTGTGGGGTCAAAGGTCACATTAAACATTCTGTACCATGGACTAAAGCTGGACATTCTCTGGTCAGCAGTGGCCTCTCAGCACGAAGGGCGCAGGTTCGAATCCCGTCAGGGCTGCTCTGTGTGGAGCTCCCATGTTCTCCATGTGTCGACGCGGCTTCTCCCCAGGTTCTTTAGGTTCTTCCCCCAAACAGTCCAAAAACCTGCATTTAGGGTGAATGGCTGTCCCCTGACCTGACCCCGCCCCTCCCTGTTGACCCCTTTAGCATGACCCCGCCCCTCCTTGGAGACCCCTCCAGCCTGACCACGCCCCTCCCTGGAGACCCCCTCCGGCCTGACCACTCCCCTCCCTGGTGACTCCTCCATCCTGACCCCGCCCCTCCCTGGTAACCCCTCCAGCCTGACCCCGCCCCTCCCTCGTGAACCCCGCCCCTCCCTCGTGACCCCCCGACCTGACCCCACCCCTCCCTGGTGACCCCGCCCCTCCTGTCGTGGCTCTTCTCTCCGTGTAAAACCAGACGTGGCAGCAGATTGTCGTGAACACTAAACTTTAATTCAACGTGTGAGACGAAGGAGGTTTTGCGTTCCGCAGCAGACAGACAGAGATCCGGCCAACAGAGCTGTCGACACCAAACACGCAAACACAGGAAGGCGAACCCAAGAACATCTGCTCAGCTCCTGCTCACATCTGGACCCCAAGGATGTGGAGAATTCCCATTAAAGGTGGATTCTTTTAGATTTGCTCTCATTATTCCTAGTTTCAAACATCAACACTTACAATATTTTCCTCTGTCCAGACATAAATGCTGAGCGTAGACTCATTACTACACCATACATCCCATAATAATGCTTCCTCCGTGATCGCTCTGCTGGTTTTGACATTTCTGCTACAGAGAACTGATAAAACATTTTCACAAAGCAGCTACGATGGAAAGATCAACTGAAACTCCTGAAGCAGCTCCTCTCCTACTCTCTCATGTATTCCATAACCTGCCTGACCAGCAGCTGGGGGTCAAAGGTCAGAACAGCTCTCCTTCGGCGCCGACGGCTCCCCTGACCGAGGTCTTCGTCGATGCGCTTCATCCTCTGAAGCCCTGCAGGGAGCCTGGGGCCCTCCTCCTCCTCCAGGCGCTTCACCCTCAGCAGAGGAGGGTTGCTGCTCGGCGACGGAGGAGCCGCATCATCCAGGGAGCGTCGCACCCTTCTGTGGGCGGAGCCAAGGGGGGTCAGGTCCCTTCTCATTCGTCGCGCAGAGGACATGGCGGCGAGGCTGTTCGGGCCGATGCTGCTCAGGACCTTTGAAACTAAATGTCTGAGGAGGACACAAACAGGAACCGGCTGTCATCAGAGCCTGATCATTGTTGCCGTGGAAACGTGCTTGAGAGCGGACAGATCACCTCAGAGCCTCCTGGTCCCGTCCCAGGCTCAGTCCGGATGAAACGCGCCCGGCTTGCTGCAGTTTCTCCTGGCGCGCTCTCTCCAGCAGAGCCTGAGCCAACTGTGGTTCCATCCTGACATGCACATGACACGGGTTCTAACTGCTGTCAGACCGGAGATGCTGAAGGTGACGGAAGCAGGAAGTCACTCACCTGTCCAGCAGAGCCTGAGCCAGCTGGGGCTCCAGGCGGCCCCACCAGGTAGCCGAGGGCCTCCCCACGGCGAGGCCCCGCCCAGTCTCATCATAGTCTACAGGGATTGGCCTCTGGAAGCCGTCCGGTGGTTCCTGGTCATCCTCCTCTTCGTCATCCACCTCTTCCTCCACCACTTCCACGTCACTCGGTCCGACCAGTCTTGCACTCTCTGCTTCGCTCAGAAGGCGGAGCAAGGCAGACATGTAGGCTGGGAACAGTCGAGAGAGTGCACGTCAAGAGTACCGGAACAGTCGAGTTTTGAATATACTAGGATATAATTTAGGTAAAAAAGGCCAACCTGCCCGTTGCTCCTCCTCCACGTCCCGCCTCTGGTCCCTGTCCACCAGCTGCTGCAGGGCCTGGTCCAGGCCTTGTCCCCTCCAGTCATCTGATGGGTAGTAAAGGTCATTGACCGCGCTCCTTCCATGACTGGCTGGGTACGACAGCTGCTCTTCATAGGGCAGCACGCCGTGGACATCTCTGCGCTGGCGCATGGCCCCGCCCACTGCTCCGTCCAAGCCACGCCCCACACCCAGAGCTGCAGGAAGTGGCTGGGACACAAATGTCATGAGTCAAGAAGGGAACAAAGGTCGGTTGCTATGGTGACTGTGTGTTCTCGTTATTATTGTGATCACTACGCCTATTTAAAGTCACCATTTAGCGTAGGAACATTAGAATTCCCTTTGAAACTATTGTCTGATTAAAACAGGAGGAACACAAATGGCTCGTCCGACTATTATGGGATTGACTTTGTAAATTTGTGACTGATGAGGCTGTTTGTGTCCACAGAGAGTGCTGTTGCCATGGTAATGCTGTCTGTTCTCTCCAATATAATTGAATTGCCGTGTGTGTGTGTGTGTGTGTGTGTGAGAGAGACGTGACTATCGCTAATCACAGTTGTACGTCTGTTCCCTTTATGATTTGCGCTGTTGTGAGCATGTAAAACATTTACAGACTGACAATTCTGAAATATCAAACCAGCGACTTAGCAGTTTTATCACTGAGCTTTAAGGAGTGAGACGATACTGAACAGTGACTCAGCAGTTTTATCACTGAGCTTTAAAGAGTGAGACGATACTGAACAGTGACTCAGCAGTTTGGAGGAAGACCGTTGAAGGTCATGAAGATCATCCATCACCTTCATCCATCCATCCATCCATCCATCCATCCATCCATCCATCCATCCATCCATCCATCCATCCATCACCAGTAGCTGACAGGTGAGGCCCTCAGAGGCAGTATCATCTTTGAAGACACATGAAGGGGTTTAACGTTGGCGCTGTCTCAGTGGACCAGTGTCCTGCTGAAATGTTCCCGTTTGTCCAGGGTAAACAGGACTGGTGGCCTCAGCAGGCAGAGATTTATGACTTTAATTTGTCTGGCTGAAGCCGCACAGGTTTATGATGCTGCAGATGGAGGCTGATGGATGAGAGAAGATAAGGAGCAAGGAGGTCCCCACCAGTACATTTCCCAGTTCTCCCAGCAACAATGATCAATGTCAGAATGTTTGATGTTAGAACCAATCCGTGCATCTAGAACTGTTCCAGTTCATGTTCTGATCTATACTGAATATGTTGAGGACCTGATCGGCCCCCCTCCAGCATCACAGATACCATCCTGAAACACTCACACACGGATGGAAATATGGACACCGTCAGGCTTCCTGATGCATCCAGTGCAGTCGCTGCGGTCTCCAATCGCTATGGCAACAAGATGGAAGACAAAGTGTTCTTTGAACCCCCCCCACACACACACACAAAAGAACATGCACAAGAACACACACCCACACTGTGATGTAACAGGTATAAGCTACACAGCAGCAACACCAGTCTGCTTCATTACCAGTAACCGTGACGACGCTACAAATGATGGCAAAACAACACACACACACACACACAGGCACACACAGCTGCTCTCTCACTCTCCGTCTGGCTCATCCTTACCTGGGCGGCGTGCAGCAGAGCGGCGGTGAGCAGCAGGAGGCTGAGGGACGCCATGTTACTGACTGAAGCCACACACACACTGTAGCTATCTGCACTGACTCATCTGCTAACACCGGGGGAGGGGAGGAGCGGTGACAGGGGAGAAGGAGTGTGAAGGAGAGAGGACACAGAGGGAGAGAGGAGAGAGAGAGGGAGGAGACAGGCCAGGAAACAGGGAGATTAATGGATCTGGAGGGAGGGAGGAGCCATCACTGGAAAACAGAGGGAGCAGAAACGAGTGAAGAGGTAGCCTGGATGGAGGAGAAAGTTGGTTGGACCTGGAGGGAGGGAGGAGCCATCACTGGAAAACAGAGGGAGCAGAAACGAGTGAAGAGGTAGCCTGGATGGAGGAGAACGTTGGTCAAATCAGTTACTCCACATCATTTATATGGAAATACTGGAACTGCGACTGCTTCCCAAACCAACCAAAATCTAGTTTGTATCCACCCCGCACTCTCTTGTGTTCACACGGAAGAATCAGGAACAAGAGCAGCAGAGGCTCTTTGTTCCTCTTCAATGTGTCAGTTTTTATCCGTTTCTCCTCCTTCATCCACAGCAGTTGTTCACTCAGTCACTCAGTCACTCACTCACACAGAGTCCGGTCGACTGAGACAAGCTGGTGGTTTATTGAAATTTGACACTGAATAAACACAGCAGGGAGATGGGGTCTCCATAGCAACAAGTCACATACACCATCATCATGATCATCACTGTTGCAACACTGTTGCCATGGCTACTGGTGCTGCTGAATAGAATGTCTTCACACAGGAGTTTTTACATCATAGAGGAGAAGAAAACATGAAAAGGAAGAGGAGGATGAAGGTGGGAAAAGGAAAAAGAGAAGGCAAGGTGGCTGCAAAGATGGAGGGAGATGAGACAAAATCAGCAGAAAGAAAGGATGATTGAGAGGTAATTAGCAAGAGACGTGGATATAATCTGAGGAACGATGATGAGTAAAGAAGATAGGAGTGTATAAAAAGAAGGTGATGGAGGTCAACACACACAGAGCTCACAGAGGTGAACAGGAAGTAGATTCACACTGATTATCAGTTACTGAACGACACGAGCAGAAAACACGTCACCATGCGGAGGAAGATACCATTGTTCAAAACGTCAAGATTTCCCAAAAGAAAAGAAAAGCTGCTAATGTTCAGAGACAGAAGCTCACTGTCAGCCACAAAAACATCTACTGGACGTATTTACACAGGACCCACAGGTTGGGGGGGCAAGAATCGGCTTTTTTTGGATGGGGGTTCTGCCCCAGCCTTGCTAAAGCTCCAGGTAGCCTAGCTGAAGCTGGAATTTGAAGCTGGAAGTGTCAATGAGCCCGACCAGAACCAGACGGATTCAGATGGATGTTTTTGTGGCTGAGCCCAGGAATCAAATTGGTTCACCCCATGAACACGGACTGGGACCACCGGGCTCTGCCTCTGGAGCACCACGGGTCTTCCTCTCTTCTACACACAGCAGTCTGGGGGGGTGGGGGGTGATGCTGGGGAGGCAGGGCAGGAGGACATCTGAAGCCAGTCTGAGCAGATTCATGGTGGGTCTATCAGATGGGGTCCCAGGGTCAGGGGTCCTGGGGTCAGGGGTCCTGGGGTCAGGGGTCCCGGGGTGGGAGGGTTTGGTTCAAACAGGAATAAACACTTTTGTCTATATTATATATCTGTTCAAAGTGATAACTATACAACACAAAGGTACATTCTCTCCACAGATTACTTTAATAGGAATAACTCTTATCAAGGTCACACTTGTTTCATAAGGTTTCTATGCTGCTGCTGCTGAGTTTGTTATTTATAGTTGTATCTATACATCAATTCATACTAGTGAACATCTACTGATGAGATAATCCCGCCCCTTGTCACCACCCTCCCCACCCATTGGCTCGGCAGACAGAAGCGTTGCATTGTGGGTCGTATGTTGGCGACCCACTGGTGGTTTACTCCAACTCTTTCTGTGAAGGAGAAGCAAAGGTGAGATGAACACCTTAATGACAGGAGCTGGATTCAGTGGCGGTCCCGCTGGGCTGCACATGTTCACCTGCTTCCTGTCACTTCACATCTGATTGGAGAAGGAAGTGGGGGCCCCCTGCTGGCCATAGCCCTGCCCGTACTGTGCCCCCTGTAGGTGATGTACAGACAGACACTTGTTGGAATGTTGTCATGGTGACATGCTGCAATGTGACCTAGGCCCACACATACCTGATCATATCCTTCCTGGCTGTAGTTGGGCTGGTACCCCCCCTGGTTGCTCGCATATGGATCCTGTTCATAGGCCCCCTTCTCGCCATAAGCATCAGCTCCTGCAGGTTTCTCCTGAAGTGGTGGAGCACCTCCAAAGAAGCTGGTCTCCTTAAAGACGAACCAGAGGTTCCCCGCCCACAGGACCAGGTTAATGAAACCAAAAGCCTGGAAGAGGAGAGGAAACAGCATTTAAAAGGCCTGAAGAGGATAAGGGTTATGGTTATGGTTAGATTTGTAATGTAAAGAGCGTCGAGTGGTGACTAAATGTGCTCTATAATCACAGTTCAGAGCGCGCAGAGGTGGGCTGTTGCAACAGAAACGTTGCTTTGAGCACCTCTACAAGAGGTGGCCATTAAAAGGTGATCTGGGCTACAGGTCGACCCAGATGCATATCAACATTTCTCTGGTTTGTCCTCATCTATCAACAAAGGAAAATGATTTATCATGATCAGACATGTGATTTTTCCCATCATTTCCTGTAGAAACCCAGTCCTGAGACACCAGATACCATACGAATCTCTTTGGTTCTCTCTAAAGACATCTAGTTTTGGAGTGTTCCTCCCTAGCCTTACCACAGAGGTGTTGAGTCCAGACATGACTGGGTCATGAACCTCACGGCAATGGTTCTCTTCTTCCTTGCAGGCACCAATCATGGTGATGACGGCATCTGGGTCTGTCGCCTTCTTCACGTCAGACAGGCCTTTGGCCCAGGCTGCTGAGCTCACCAGCCACATGAAGGCAAACACTCCTGTCACAACCAGATCCTACACCCACAAAGAGAGCGTGATGCCAAACCAGAGCTCACCAGGACTGTCAACATCAGCGCATTTGCCTACTCACAATCAGAGGACCCTTGTTTTTCTCCTTGTACTTCTCAAAGAAGAAAACATAGATACAGAGAGCCGCCGTGGTGTAGAGGAAGGCGAAAACTCCGATGGTGACAAAGAACTCAGCCGAGGAAGAGTGGTCGCCAAACAGGAAGATGCGTTCTTTGTTACTCTCCTTGCAGGTGGGGGCATCAAAATACTCCTGGTGGAGTCTGAGAGATGGAGAAAGACGTCACTGATGGTCTGTGAGGACACACAAGCAAAGAGACTACTGCTCCACGTTAGTCCCTCAGGGGTCAGACTGGAAGTGGGTGTCACGCTGACCTGAAGGGATACTCAAACTCCACTTCTATGCTCAGATCGCTCTCAGTCCGGTTCTTGCACTCCACTGACATCCGGAAGACGCCGGAGTAGCTCCCACAGGTGGAGAAGGCGAAGATAGCGAAAAACTGTGGGAGGTGGAGAAAGAGCAAAGGTGATGAAGGACTCATCCTCTTTCATATAACCCTAACTTTAACCCATCCTCATATAACCCTAACCCTAACCCCAGATCCTAACCCTAACCCAAACCCTGTTGAAGGACTCATCATCCTCATATAACCCGAACACTAACCAACCCTAAACCTAACCCTCCCCAACCCTGTCCCCAACCCTAACCCTAAACCCTAACCCCAACCCTAACCCTATCCTAACCCTAACCTAACCCTAACCTAATCTCAACCCCTTCCTAACCCTTACCCTAACCGTAACCCGAACACTCCCCAACCCTAAACCTAACACAACCTTAACCCTCCCCAAACCCTAACCCTAACCCCAACCCTAACCTAACCCTAACCCCAACCCTAATCTAACCCTAACCACAACCCTAACCTATACCTAACCTAACCTAACCCCAACCCTAACCCTAAACTAACCCTAACCCCAACCCTAACCCTAACCCTAATCTCCCCACCCTGACCTGAACCCAGCTGCCACCCTCAAACACACTACTGAAATTGTCAGGACCAGATAAAAGTGTTCTCCCTTTGTTAGTGAAATGTTCCCACTATGTAAAGTATAGGAACACACATGCACAACCCCCCCCACACACACACACACAAGCATGCGTGCAAGCTCAAGCAATAGGACAGATGGTCCAATCACCTGCTCAGCTCTGTGTGTTCACACCGATTTGCCAACACATTCCTCTGAGATGCAAATAAGACATTTTCCTCCATCAAATTACTCCTTAAATCCCAGTTATGGGTGATCATTTAGCAAGTTTTGTCTGTCAGAGGTAAATATATGTTGTTGAACGTAACTGCCTGTAACAGTATTAAAGGATTATTCTATATAAACAGCTGTAAGCTGTACCATTGCCTTCCAATAGGGGGTGATGGGAACATGTGGCCAGTTTTAAACCACCGAGTCAAGAAGAACAAGTTGCCCATGAAGAACCTCAGAGAGAACAAGGTGTCATTGTGGAACTCACCCATTGTAACACTTTGATGAAGCCAAGAGGAAGCTTCAGCACCCTGAACTGACCCTGGGCCACCAGCTGTAGGACGATAGGAAGACACGTTACACACCTTCATCACACAGTCTTCATCACATCAGCCCACAACAGCTCTAGGCACACGGGTCAAACTGGTTCTTCTGCCAAGCCTGATGAGGTAAAGAAGACTTGATGAGAGTATTCTGCTGGTGTTGCAGTGAGTAATTCACGTCGGATCCCTGAGGTGAAGGCTCACGTGGTGGATTAGGGCAAAAACACTGTCAATGTCCAGAAGATCCTCCCAATCCCAGAATGAACCCCACTGGTTCCCAACTAAAGTGAGGATCCAGGAGCCCTCTAAGCACATTCCTCTGTTCTTATCGTCTGTCTGCTTCCATGTTGACGTTTGAAATTGTTCACAATCACACCACATATTTGTGTCCAGTAAATGAAACCCCATGACAACTAGTGTTGTGACAGCTGAAACACACACGCAACAGAAGTGTCGCCCTAAACCAGTCAGTGGGCCTGGAGAACAGTCAGACTCTTTAAAGTCCAGCTGTATCTGGTTCTGGTGGTCCTCCCAGGGACCAGGACCTGGTCCATCCGCTGTGGAGGGAAGGTGACCTGCAAATCCACAGTAAGTAAAGGTTGAGAGGAAAACGATGACATGATGAGGTAAAGGAGAAGAAGGAGGGATGAGCAAAGGACAGAAAGGAAAAATGGAGAAATCCTGAGGAACTAAACACAACTGCAATAACAAGAGCAGCATTCCGAGGAGGAAATCCTGCCATTTTACACACACGCGCGCGCGCGCACATGCGCGCGCACGCACGCAGGCGCCTTCATCACGCAAACATGGAGCTTCTATATTTGCCTTTTCCGTCTTCTCTCTGACTCGAGGCCGATGCGCCGTCAGCAGGTTTGAACCCCCCACGCGCACACCTACACCCACGCGCGCGCACGCACATTTCCAAAACCATCACCTGGGCAGGCAACGATCACCTGGCGGCTCCGAGCAGCCCCAGAAAGTCAGCAGATGATATTGGATCTGATGCTCCTGATCGTTCGGACTCCCAAGTGGATGTGATTAGGCCTCCGCGTGTTTGCGCAATCATGGAAAAATAGAACCACACAAGCAGCACTGATGATGAACAACGGCCGTTGTGTCATGTACAGCGCCCCGCTGCCCTATTTAGGAGGGTTATCAGCATGTTCTCCTGGCTGTTTTGGTCGTTTTTACCCCCGTGATGCAGCGCATCTCTGAGCCAAATACCAGCACGACCCCCCCTCCTCCATTACCCCCACCGGCCGACGCCGAGGCACAAACACACCTCAAACACACCACAAACACACCACAAACACCGAGTCCAGCAAACATCCGCGGAGGAAGCAGAACCCCAAAGAAAAACAGCCATGGACGGTTTTTGGTTACCTGGTTCACGATGTCCATCCTGCCGTCTGTCGAGAGGAGAAGAGATGGAGGGATGAGAGGGAGGGAGAGGAGAGAGAGGAGGGGGAGGAGAGAGAGAGGGAGAGGGAGGAGAGAGAGGAGGGGGAGGAGAGAGAGGGAGGAGAGAGAGGAGGGGCAGGAGAGGGAGGATGGAGGGTTCTATCTATTTTCTACCGACTTCTATCGGTGGGTGTCAGAAGGAGCTGGGGGGGGACTTTAGTCCGAACCGGTTCAGAAGTTCCTCAGTTCTGAGGAACACGAGACCGGATGTTGTTTCAGGGAACGTTGCCGTGATCATATCAGCTAATAATATTAGCATCATATCAGCTAATAATATTAGCATCATATCAGCTAATAATATTAGCAATCTTAGTGAAATGAAGCCGATAAAGAATGAAAGAAAGAGTAAACCGTATTTGACAACTCTGAGGCAATTGTTGTTGTTGTTGTTATCATTGCTGTTGTTGTTATTATGTTATTATTATTATTATTACTGTTATTGTTGTTGTTATTATTATCATTGCTATTATTACTGTTTTTATTGTTGTTGTTATTATCATTATTGTGATTATTACGGTTATTATTATTATTGTTATTTTTGCTGTTGTTATTGATGTTTAAACATGTTTCCATGTTATCTGAAAGGGAACGTGGGAAACATCACCGGCCTAAATAAGTAAATGATTCTTCCCTGTGAAGCCTCCCTGCGTGTGAGCAGCTCTCTTCTCTGGTTCTGGTTCTGGTTGGAGGCTCCTGCAGGACATTGTGGGGCCACAGGAGTCACCGCTCCTGCAGGGACCACGGTGGCCACCAGGAGGCGCTCCAAGCCCACCAGTGCATCTGCTAATTTAAAGGTAAAGCTCAAAAAGGTGCGAGACAAGTGCGTTCATAACACGTGCTGACATCTCCTCAGTGTCTCTAACTGCTCTGGGTTAGGGTTAAGGGGTTAGGGTTAGGGTTAGAGGGTTAGGGGGTTAGGGTTAGGTTTAAGGGGATAGGGTTAAGGGGTTAGGGTTAGGGTTAGTGAGTGTTAGAATGGTCAGGAACGCTGCTCACACACACTGACTTTGATGTTGGTCTTTATTTGAGGTCAGTAAAATGTGCAGACGGAGCCACTTCTTAGCACCTCCTCGGAGCTCTGGGGAATTCAGGCATGGAATCGAGAAGCCCTTAGATGCTGGGAACCTGGACAACTACTGAAAGAAACAATATTCCACCAACAAATGAGCAACTTTCTGCATCAGAAAACCGATAAAAACACCAGAAACTAAAAGCTCAACAACAGACTCGTCCTCCCGTCCAGTAAAAAAGAGACACTTATTGACAGATCAGCCTGATTCCAGACCACCAGGACAGTGCAGGACAGCATGAAAAGCAACAAACAGAGGAGGAAGTGAAAGTGTTCTGAGAGTTCTGCCCTGAAATCCATCAGCTAGCAGGCGTTAGCCTGTAGCTGGTAATGCTAACACTGCTGGGTGAGACATGGGGATATGAACTATGTTGAGCAGTCTCAGGGCAATATTAAGTTGTTTGTTATTTCTGTAAAGTTTCCTTTAATCAGTGCAGAAATCAAGAGGTTCTGTACAGCAGGAGGTTCTGTGCAGACACAAACATGGCAGCGGTCGGTCCTTCGGTCTTCCTCTTCTTCTATTGTCTGTCCTTTCTTCTGTTGTGCTCTGAAAGATTCTGTTTTCTCTTCTTTCTGTCACTTCTGTGTTCTTTCAACTTTGATGACCTCCGTCAGGTTGCTGTGTCCCTCATCATTAATGTACACAAATAACATAAGCATACGTCCATGAAGACTCCACACACTCTTTTATTGACTTTAGCTTGATGAACCTTCGGTTCCCTCATGAAAACTCATCTTTCTGCTCATCTGATAGGCAGAACGTCATCAGTCTCATCCACAACTGCTTTCGTCCT
The DNA here is from genome assembly GCF_901000725.2 of Takifugu rubripes. NCBI lineage: Eukaryota > Metazoa > Chordata > Actinopteri > Tetraodontiformes > Tetraodontidae > Takifugu > Takifugu rubripes. The sequence goes on along the minus strand of NC_042287.1, from coordinate 258,737 downwards.
GTCAGAATGACGTCACACACGCCATCTCATCCGCCAGCTCGTCCTCGTCATGGCCCGTCCTGATCGGCTCTTCGTCGCTGTAGAGCGCCGCGGGGTCCGTGGCGTTGGCCAGTAAACCGTGGCTTCCGGTGCTAAGTAGGTCGTTAGCAGCCGATTCCATCTCGTCCACCGTCATGTGACACGCATCAGCAATCTCACGCTTCGCGAAGGCCACAAACTTGGGGTCCCGGGCGTAGAGACCGAGGCCCTCGGATATGAGAACCTGCAGGGGGAGGGGCAGAGTGGTCACCTGTGTGCTCCTGATCAATATGCTGATCAGCCAACCTACCGCTTCCACCAGACTGTCGGCAGATCCTCGCTTCTCTGTTAGCTGAGCACCGAGCTGGGAGGGAACCCTGAGGGTGGTGTAGGCCCTGTAGGGGGGCGGAGCTACAACACAGCGAGACAACATCAAAGAGAGCCGTGGACGACACCTTAATGCTCTTTAATGGCCTTTCCTACCAGAGGTCCCTGCAGGGCCACCGTACCAGGCTGGTCTAGGAGCTGCGCCCGTGATAGTGACACCTGAAGAAGAAGGACCGTGGTCATCGTATCGTATCGTATCGTATCGTATCGTATCGTATCGTATCGTATCATATATCGTATCATATCATATCATATCATATCATATCATATCATATCATATCATATCATATCATATCAGGACTATTGTAATTCTTTATTATCCAAACTCCTCTTTAAGAAGCCTCCAGCTGATCCAAAATGCTGCAGCCACAGTTCTGACAGGTATTGACCACAGAGATCACATGACTCCTGTACTGACGTCTCTTCATTGGCTGCCCGTTAAATTTAGAATAATTTTTAAAACCCTTCTTTTGACCTACCAGGTCCTCAGAGGCCTAGCTCCATCCTACCTGCAGGAGCTAGTGACACCTTATCATTAGGGGTGGGCAAGTGAAGCCTCATGAAGCACTGAGGCTTTCCTCACAATTGTGTCGAAAAAGATTCAAAGCTTCGACACTTCAGTGATGGTAACATCTGGTGGACAACTGAAGCCATAGCAACCTCCAAAGAGCACGACTGAAGCACTGGCACTGTTTCAATCCCATGACACAAATAAAAGTTCATTGCGTGGTCATCCAGGTGTTTTGTTCATTCATACCAAATAATGATTATATTGTCTTTACAATAAAATATACAGATGCTCTTCCCCTTACTCTAAAACACATTCAAGATTAACCTAAAGAATAAATGCAAATTATATTAAGGGTTCAGTGTTGGTTAGGGGTTTATTTAACACTTTGAGATTATTTAAAAACTGTGCTAAAAGTCCCGAGCAGGATTAGAGATCCTACCTACTTTGCAAATGTTCATGGTGTTTGAATTCAGAAACATTGTTTTTGTTTGTGTTAAGTGTTTTAAAGAAAACCTTGAAAGATAATGGTTTGTCATTAGTCATATGTTTGATTTGGAATGATTATTCACAGAAGCAGAAAAGTTATTTGTTCTCACAAACTCTAGAACGTCGCTTATTGGTGATTGGTGAGCAACAGTGGCAAGGAAAAACTCCCCTTTAACAGGAAGAAACCTTGAGCAGGACCAGGCTCATGTAGGGGGACACTCCTGCTGATGGCCAGCTGGGTAAAGAGAGAGGAGAGGAGAGGAGAGGAGAGGAGAGGAGAGGAGAGGAGAGGAGAGGAGAGGAGAGGAGAGGAGAGGGAGAGGGAGAGGGAGAGGAGAGGAGAGGAGAGGAGAAGGAGAAGAGAAGAGAAGAGAAGAGAAGAGAAGAGAAGAGAAGAGAAGAGAAGAGAAGAGAAGAGAGAAGAGAAGAGAAGAGAGAAGGAGGGGAAGAGGAGAGGAGAGGAGAGGAGAGGAGAGGAGAGGAGAGGAGAGGAGAGGAGAGGAGAGGAGAGGAGAGGAGAGGAGAGGAGAGGAAACCATGACCCAGTGGGGTGACAGAGGCCTGTCAGGTGATCATGTTTCCGGACCCCGGCAGCCTCGGCCTATAGCAGCATAGCTAAGATGTGACCTAATGATTAGATGACCCCCTAAGTATGATAATTTGTCTGTCTATGATAGTAACTGGAACTACAGAATTAACAACAATAAGCTTTTTCAAAGAGGTAGGTTTTAAGTCTGATCTTAAAAGTAACGATGGAGTCAGCCTCCCGTACCTGGACAGGGAGCTGGTTCCATAGCAGGGGGGCCTGGTAGCTAAATGCTTGGCCCCCCATTCTACTCCTAGAAACTCTGGGAACCACAAGTAGACCAGCATTCTGAGAGCGGAGCGGTCTATTGGGCTGATAAGGTATCACTAGCTCCTCCACGTGGGATGGAGCTAGGCCTCTGAGGACCTTGTAGGTCAAAAGAAGGGTTTTAAAAATTATTCTAAATTTAACGGGCAGCCAATGAAGTTGATGTTCCTCAGGTGAAAAAAGGCACTTCTAGAGACTATTTTAATGTGTGATTTGAAGGAGAGATTTTGATCAAAAGTTACTCCTAGATTCCTCACAGAGAGACTAGATGCTAATGAGATACCGTCTAGAGTGATCATGTGATCTAATCTATCCCTGAGAGGTTCAGGACCAAACACCATGACCTCAGTTTGACCATCCATCCATCCAGCAGAACCAGCATAGAGACCAGTCCATGATCTGAAGCTATGAGAAGATCATTAGTAACTTTAAGAAGTGCTGTTTCTGTGCTGTGATGAGCTCTAAAGCCTGACTGAAACATCTCAAACAGGCTGTTTCTCTGCAGGTGCTCCAGTAACTGAGTCACCACCACCTTCTCAAGAATTTTAGAGATAAAAGGAAGGTTGGATATTGGCCTATAATTTGCTCAGACATCAGGATCCAGTGATGGTTTTTTAAGCAACGGCTTAATCACTGCCACCTTGTAGGACCGGGGTACATAACCTGACACTAAAGAACCATTGATCTGGTCCAGGATAGAACTGCCTATCAATGGTAAAACATCCTTCAACAGGTGTGTTGGGATGGGATCTAAAAGACACGTGGTGGTCTTGGATTTCTGAATTCGCGATGACGCCTCAGAAAAATATATAGGGCTGAAGGAGTTTAGGGGCTCGTTGGAGAACCTGTATGTTCCCACAGTCAGCACATCTGGTGATGGTCCAGTTGTTGGGATGGCCTGGTTAGCTTTTTCTCTGATAGCTAGAACTTTATCAGTGAAGAAGCTCATGAAGTCTTCACCACTAAGGGAAGAAGGGATACGTGGATCTAAAACACTGTGACTCTTAGTTAATTTGGCCACAGTGCTGAAAAGAAACCTGGGGTTGCTCTTATTTTCCTCAATTCACGACGAAAAGTAAGCTGTTCTAGCTTTGCAGAGGGCCTTTTTGTAAACTAATAGACAGTCTTTCCAGGCTACATGATAGCTGTCTATTTTACAAGAATGCCCCTTTCTTTTCAGTCTTTGCACTTTCTGCTTGAGGGTCCTGATATGTGAATTATACCAGGGGGCACACCTCCTCTGATTTACTATTTTCTTTTTCAGGGGGGCAACAGAATCAAGTGAGGTTGCTGCACCTTCAGCAACAGAGTCAACCTCAGCAGGGCTAAGATTATAACGATTGATCCCTGGGGAAACACACGGTGGTCCTGGGATCAGCACAGGGATCACTTCCTTAAACTTAGCTACAGCATTATCTGAAAGACATCTGCTATAGTAAGACTTTGTTCTGAGCATAGAAGAATCCTTAATCAAAAATGTAAAAGTGATCAAAGAATGGTCTGACAGGACTGGGTTCTGAAGGAACACTGACACATGTGGTACCTCAACACCATAAGTCAGAACTAGATCTGGGGTGTGGTTGAAGTTATGAGTTGGTTGGTTTATCTGCTGGAGGAAACCAACTGACTCAAGTAATGAAATGAAGCCATTTCTAAAGCTGTCATTTACAACGTCGACATGGATATTAAAGTCTCCAATGATAATGACTTTGTCCGTTCTAAGGACCAAGTCAGATAAGAAATCAGAGAACTCAGACAGGAACTCTGAATGTGGCACAGCAGGGGGCCGATATACAACTGAAAACAGAAGTGGCTTTTCTGCCTTCCAGTTCAGATGAGTGATGCCAAGAGTCAGGCTTTCAAATGAACTGGAGCCATGTTTTGGTCTAGGATTAATTAATAACTTGTAGAGATAGATTGCTTCCACTGCCCCTCCTCGACCAGTAACACGAGGAATATGATAATTCAGATGGGTAGGAGGAGTAGATTAATTTAAGCTAACATACTCACCATTCATAGATTCACCATTCATCCATCCATCCATCCATCCATCCATCCATCCATCCACCCACCCACCCACCCATCCATCCATTCATCCATCATCCACCCACCCATCCATCCATCCACCCATCCATTCATCCATCCGTCCATCCATGCATCCATGTATCCATCCATCCATCCATCCATCCATCCATCCATCCATCCAGACGAATATTCTGTCTATATTCTGCCCAAATAATTCAAGGTCTGGGACAACTAAATAGCACTAAAGCTAGCTAATCTAGCAAGCTAATGTAGCCTATGCAGCATCCAGGTAAGGTTACCTCTTCCAGCAACTCCCTTCTTGGCCTCCGCTCCTCCTCTTGCCCAAGACGGGCTTCCCTCCTCCTCTTCCACCAAGATGAGGGGTGCATAAAGGAGGCGGCCTCGGCGTGGGCATGGATTTGCCCAGGGGGTCGAGGAAGGTGCAGAGGAGTGAGCGGCGGAGTGCCGGGTGTCATAACTGTTCACCATCTGTTGTTGTAGACGGGAGAGGGGTTAGTAAATGTTGGAGTGGGAGGAGCAAGTGTGCACGCGTGTGTTTTACCTGTGGGTTTGTGCGGCGGGGCGGTGAGGTGGGGTGGTAAGTCCCGGGCATAGGCAGGTCATCGCTGCTGCCCTGCCTCCTGAGACACTGGATATTAAACGAGGGCTTCCGCCCTGACAGGCCAGAAGGAGACAAAAGGAAACTGCTTCAGGACCCGTCCACCTGTCCGCCCAACCGTCCGTCTGTCCGTCCCACTCTTGAGGGTGAATACTTACCTGTGGGCGTGGCAGGAAGCAGTCGCCTCCGGGTAGTCCTTCTGCCCTCGCCGTAGCCGTTAGTGTAGCTGCTGTGTGAGTACGGAAGCCCCTCGTAGTGGTCTGGGTACAGCGGGGGCTCATCAGGGTAGTGTCTATGTTTGCACACCAACACACAGGGTTTGTCGTGGTTAATTTACTGACAAATGCTCCCTCTACAGGGACGAGTTATTGTCTTGTGGACGGTCAGAGGGTCAGGGGGTCAGGGGGTCAGAGGTCACCTGTCTCGGGAGGAGAGGCTGTCATTGTCTTCCTCTCTGCTGTAGTAGGTCTGATCTCCGAATGCTTCCAGGGCTCCTCGTCTCCAGTACCTGTCCCTGGAATCCCTCCTGCAGGACAGACGGGTCTGAACGTTCTCTCAGCAAAAGAGCCAAGCAAAATGAGCTTGTTTCCATAGCAACGTACACACATCCAGAATGGTCATGTTTACGTCACAGTGTCAGTGTCAAAGCTGGTTTTACCTTCCGTGCTTGTAGTACGACGGTCTGTTAAGGCTGTAGTCCAGCGGGCCGTTCCTGACTGACGGGTGGCAGGAACGGTGATGGCTGAAGGAAGCCCTCTTCTTGTTGTCGTGGCGATAGTGATCCTCAAGGTCACTCCCATTTGGCATTTTGGTGAGGGAGCCAACCCGGTGGATCAGACCCCCGTTAGACACGCCCCCATCCCCGACAACACCGCCAGGACCTGTGGGGGGGCGTTCATCCACAGGTCTGAGAGTACTTCCTGTTCAGATCCTCGTAATGAGGGAGCATCCAACCACCCATCCATCCATCCATCCACCCACCCATCCATCCATCCGTCCATCTATCCATCTGTCCATCTATCCATCCATCCATCCGTCCATCCATCCATCCATCCATCCATCCATCCATCCATCCATCCATCCATCCATCATCTATCCATCGATCCATCCATCCATCATCATGCTTCCACTCATCCATCATCCAGCCATCAACCCATCATCCATCCATCCATCCATCCATCCATCCATCCATCCATCCATCAGCCATCTATCCATCATCCATCTATCCATCCATCCATCCATCATCCATCCACCCATCATCCATCCACCCATCATCCACCCATCCATCCATCCATCATCCCTCCATCCATCATCCATCCATCCATCATCCATCCATCAGCCATCTATCCATCATCCATCTATCCATCCATCCATCATCCATCCACCCATCATCCATCCACCCATCATCCACCCATCCATCCATCCATCATCCCTCCATCCATCATCCATCATCCATCCATCCATCATCCCTCCCTCCCTCCCTCCCTCCCTCCATCATCCATCCATCATCCCTCCCTCCCTCCATCCCTCCCTCCCTCCCTCTATCTACCTGTGGGTGTGTTCAGGGCAGAGCCTTGTCTTTCTTTTTCTGGTCCAAAATCATTTTCACTCTGTAAAGGATGAGCAGCAATAATCACCAGGAGTTGAGGGACGATGAACTAAGTGAGACCACACAGAGGACGTTCACCTTGTAGGCAGCATTCTCCTCCAGCTCCTCCTCCTCCTCCTCCATCATCACCTCCTCCTCATCTTCCTCCAGGTCCTCGTTCAGAGCCAGACGCATTTCTGGACCCAGATCCTGCAGGGTCTTCAGACCAGCTTTGCATAACTGCACACACACACACACACACACACACACACACACACAAACACACACACGCACACACACACACACACACACACACACACACACAAATGAGACAGACAGACAGACAGACAGACAGACAGGCAGGCAGGCAGACAGACGGACAGACAGACCTGTACTGCAGATGGGTTCGTGTCATCCGTCTCTCCTGTGAAGTTTCCTTTCTCCTTCCTCTTCCTGAACTTCCTGAAGTAATCCTGAATGAGGAAAGTTGCATAAAACTTGCCGACGGTCACTTCCTCTTCTGAGGGATGGAGAGACAGGCGTCAGTACAATATAAACTCCCACGCGCGTTGTATTTTTAGTCTGTTTTAGTACCTTTGTGAGGAGGAATGACTTCATCTAGAAGTTTTGGCTTCATTCTCTTCCAGATTTTCTTGATGATTGCTCTCAGCTCTTCGTTCTCCTGTTCAGGGATACCTAACAAGAGTGGGCAGAGCCTTCAGCAGGTGCTCCGGAACATCACAGTGGGGTGTACACATCACCTACCATCGGTCTTTATCTTGAGGGCGGTACGGACCAGAGCAAAGAGCGTGGCATTAAAGGTGACCATGCCGTCACTGTTCAGAGGCATGTTCATGGCCACCAAACGCTGGAAGACAACAAGACCTCTGTGTAAGACGGCCGCCTCAGGCACATCAACAAATCCTGCTGGGCCACTTTGAGGATGATGGGGTCCGTTAAAAGCCTTTTACCTTACAGGCCACTCGGTGAGGACAGAGCTTGCCGAAGCCCAGAGGGGGCTGAATCCTCCTGAGCAGAGCCACAACGTCCAGGTGTTTAATACGACCTCTGACAGAAGGTAGAAGATCGTTAATATTTACCATCATTTATCGCTGACATCAGGAAAAATTAGGAATCTCAGGTAAAGCTAGGTACTTGTCTGGATCGGGACTTAAACGTACTTGGCTTCTGGATCGTATTCAGACCAGATCCTCTTAAACTCGTCCAAGTGGTGAGGGCCCAGGATCGACCAATCACGGGTCAGATAGTCAAAGTTGTCCATGATGACAGCAACAAACAGGTTAATGATCTGAAGGAGAAGAAGGTCAGTGCGTGTGAGTGTGTGTGTGAGTGTGTGTGAGTGTGGTTTCTGACCAGAAATGCACACAACATGAAGAAGCTGATGAAATAAACGATGGCGAAGTTGCTGCCGCAGGTAAACTCTTCCCCTGGTTCGTAGTCGGCCTCTGGATCACATCGTTTCCCTGGAAGACTGGCCAACATGATCTCCTGCCACGCCTCCCCTGTGGCACACCTGCACGACAACCAACCCCAAGAGCAGCAGAAGCTCATCATGTCCTGGCCTTCACAAGGAGAATGCTGCTGAGCTTCTAACATCTGAGTAGTGAGAGTATCTGACATTGCACCGAGGAAGAACTGACCTGAAGAGAAGGAGAACGGCCTGGGGAAAGGTCTGGAAGTTGTTGTTCCTGTTGATCTGAGTGTAGTCCTGCATTGCTATCTTTCCAAATGTCTAACACACACACACACACACACACACACACATTTATTTTCTGTTGCCAGGTGACACATTATCACAAGGAACTTCCTTTACCTGCATCCCGATTACAGCGTAGATGAAGAAAATCATGGCTATGAGCAGAGCGACATACGGCAGAGCCTGAGAGAGTGGAGGAGGATTAGTGGGGGTTCACCCTTGTCCGACCCCCCCCTTCCCCAACCACCACCAACCTGCAGAGACTTGATGAATGTCCAGAGCAGCGTCCGGATTCCCTCCCCTTTACTCAGCAGCTTGACCAATCGCATCACTCGAAACAGGCGGAAGAAGGTAATAGAGACACGAGAGCTGTCCTCCCCACTCTGAGGGACAGACGGACAGACAGGCAGACAGGTGGGCAAACAGACAGGTGGGCAGACAGACAGACAGGCAGACAGACAGGTATGATAGCGGCAGTTTGGGTGGTTTCTCCAACCTTTAAACATTAAACACTCACGCTGAACTCTGTCACCACGATATCCACAACGCTGCCGACCACGATCAGAGCATCAAAGGAGTTCCAGGCATCTACAAAGTAATGCTGGCAGAGAAGAAGACCTCTGAGTTCCTGGGTCAGGGTGTGTGTGTGTGTGTGTGTGTGTGTGTGAGGTGAAACCCTCGTTGTGGGCTCACCCTGGGTCTGAGGGCCAGCAGCTTCAGCAGCATCTCCACGGTGAAGAGGCCGGTGAACACCATGTTGAGGATGTCCATGACGTGGCTGAAGGTTTTGGACTGTTCGTAGTGCTGCAGCAGATAAAAGCATAGAATTAGCCCAGTACCTCCGGAGCTTTTCTATCCTTCTGAGGTCCTCCCAGTTTACCTGAATGGCCAGAGTGACCGTGTTGAGCAGGATGAGCACGAACATGACGTACTCAAATCCGGTGGAGTTGATTATGGCCCAGAACTTGTACTGAACTGGGTTCTTGGGGATGTACAGTTTCAGCGGCTGAGCTTTCACAGCATACTCCACACACTGACGCTAAACACACACACACACACACACACACACACACACACACACACACACACACACACAAAGTCTTTAAAGCTCTGGAGGTTCTAACGATGCAGGTGAAGGAATACTGAGAAAGATGAGAAGACTTCTTACCTGGTTCTTATCTAGCTCACAGTTCTTGTACTCCTGTTCTCCCTGCTCCCTAAATGTGATGATGACAAAGCCCACAAAGATGTTCATCATGAAGAAGGCGATGATGATGATGTAGACGATGAAGAAGATGGAGATCTCCACACGGTAGTTGTAGATGGGGCCGGAATTCTCTCCATTGGCGTCAATAGCTTTATACAGCAAACTGGGAAGAGAAGGCTTCAGTGTCTCCGGTGTGTCTGTCTTCTAACCACAGAGATAAAGATGTGGGTGAGGGGGCACTCACGCTGGCCAACCCTCGAAGGTGGACACGGTGAAGAGCGCCATCATCCCCATCAACACGTTATCAAAGTTAAAGTCACTGTTGTGCCAAATCCTCTCTCTGACCATCGGATGGCTGACATCTCCATCTTTGTACACCACAAAGGTTCCCCTGACCACACACACACACATACACACGGATGTCACACCATATCTTATCACAGTTGGTAGAACAGGCCTGGTTGAACGTTTCAGCCTTACTTGCACTGTTCTGGGGTGTGTTTGGCCTCGTCGGTGCAGCGATAAAATTTTCCCTAAAACAAGAGTAAGAAAAGACTTCCTGTTCAACTGGACGGGTTAATCATGCAGACAGTCGGGTTGTGTTTGGACGCGGTTCTTTGACAAGGGTGTTTCAGGATGAAGCAGCTGTTCTCACCTTGAAGAGCTGTACTCCGATGCAGGCGAACATGAACTGCAGGAGAGTTGTGACAATCATGATGTTTCCAATGGTCCGGATGGCCACAAACACACACTGGACCACGTGCTGAAATACAAGGGGTTGTCATTTAAAAGAGCCATTTCCTGGACAGGCGGTTCTGCTCGATTACAGGACCAGAACCAAGGTGTCCATCTGGGCTTTTTGAAAGCAGTAGGAGGTCAGAAGTGAAAGCGGAGCTGCACCTTCAGCCCTTTGGCTCTGTTGATGGCTCTCAATGGCCTGAGCACGCGGAGGACTCTCAGGATCTTCACCACAGAGATCGCACTGGAGCTGCAAGAGTGAACCAGCACCAGTTAGGCTTCAAGTCTTATCTCGGCCAAATAATCTTGTTTTGGTACTAACTGGAGGAAGAAGGACACCAGTGAGACACTGACGACCAGCAGATCCAGTAAATTAAACCAGTTCCTGCAGAATGAACCCTGGTGCAGGAAAGCTCCGTGGACCGTCATCTGATGAAACACAAGAGTTCAGTCAGGAGCAGATGAAGGCGTCGCGCTGCTCCATCCGAGGGATCTCACCTTCAACAGAATCTCCACAGTGAAGATGGAGGTGAAGGCGTAGTCTGCATAACCCAAAACCTGCCCAAAACAAGAGGGAACGGTGAGAATGGGGTTCAGGAGAATGGGGTCCAGTAATAGTCCAAGACCAGTCCAGGACCAGTCCAGGTAACAGTCCAGGACCAGTCCAGGACCAGGTAACAGTCCAGGACCAGTCCAGGACCAGGTAACAGTCCAGGACCAGTCCAGGTAACAGTCCAGGTAACAGTCCAGATAACAGTCCAGGTAACAGCCCAGGACCAGTCCAGGACCAGTCCAGGTAACAGTCCAGGTAAAAACGATGTGGGACTCCGTAGCATTCTCTGGTCCCCTCCCCAATCTGGCCAGCGATGAGATGTTTAGCCGCATGTCATTGCTTCGTTGCTGGCTGTCACAATGGTGCCCCGAAAACCAGGTGGCCTTTTTAGACAATTGGAGCACTTTTTGGGGAAAACCTGGTCTGATTAGGAGAGACGGTGTCCATCACACATGGGATGGTGCCTAATTCATTTTTAGTAATTTGGCTAATTTTATTAGACCCAAAGTGACCTGACAATCCAGGGTCCAGACCAGGATGCAGAGTTGTAGTCTTACACACCTCTCTGCTGCTTCCATAGAACCCTCATCCACCAACAATAACATATTTAACACTGTAGAGGTAGTCTCTGTTCCACGGTTAAAAGTTCACCAAGCACAGAGCAGGGGAGCGGTCAATCACCGTAATCTTATTAAAATTAATACTAAAGCACAAGTTGGAGAAACTAATATCACAATTAAGTGTGGACTGTTAAATATTAGATCTCTTTTGTGTAAATCCCTGTTAGTACACGACCTAATAGCGGATCATCACATTGATTTATTTTGTCTTACTGAGACCTGGCTTCAGGAGGAGGAGTATGTTAGCTTAAATAAATCTACTCCTCCTACCCATCTGAATTATCATATTCCTCGTGTTACTGGTCGAGGAGGGGGAGTGGAAGCAATCTATCACTACAAGTTATTAATTAATCCTAGACCAAAACATGGCTCCAGTTCATTTGAAAGCCTGACTCTTGGCATCACCCATCTGAACTGGAAGGCAGAAAAGCCACTTCTGTTTGTAGTTGTATATCACCCCCCTGCTGGGCCACATTCAGAGTTCCTGTCTGAGTTCTCTGATTTCTTATCTGACTTGGTCCTTAGAACGGACAAAGTCATTATCATTGGAGACTTTAATATCCATGTAGACGTTGTAAATGACAGCTTTAGAAATGGCTTCATTTCATAACTTGAGTCAGTTGGTTTCCTCCAGCAGATAAACCAACCAACTCATAACTTCAACCACACCCTAGATCTAGTTCTGACTTATGGTGTTGAGGTACCACATGTGTCAGTGTTCCTTCAGAACCCAGTCCTGTCAGACCATTCTTTGATCACTTTTACATTTATGATTAAGGATTCTTCTATGCTCAGAACAAAGTCTTACTATAGCAGATGTCTTTCAGATAATGCTGTAGCTAAGTTTAAGGAAGTGATCCCTGTGCTGATCCCAGGACCACCGTGTGTTTCCCCAGGGATCAGTCATTATAATCTTAGCCCTGCTGAGGTTGACTCTGTTGCTGAAGGTGCAGCAATCTCACTGAGAATCACGCTTGATTCTGTTGCCCCCCTGAAAAAGAAAATAGTAAATCAGAGGAGGTGTGCCCCCTGGTATAATTCACATATCAGGACCCTCAAGCAGAAAGTGCGAAGACTGGAAAGGAAGGGGCATTCTTGTAAAATAGACAGCTATCATGTAGCCTGGAAAGACCGTCTATTAGTTTACAAAAAGGCCCTCTGCAAAGCTAGAACAGCTTATTTTTCGTCTTTAATTGAGGAAAATAAGAGCAACCCCAGGTTTCTTTTCAGCACTGTGGCCAAATTAACTAAGAGTCACAGTGTTTTAGATCCACGTATCCCTTCTTCCCTTAGTGGTGAAGACTTCATGAGCTTCTTCACTGATAAAGTTCTAGCTATCAGAGAAAAAGCTAACCAGGCCATCCCAACAACTGGACCATCACCAGATGTGCTGACTTTGGGAACATACAGGTTCTCCAACGAGCCCCTAAACTCCTTCAGCCCTATATATTTTTCTGAGGCGTCTTCGCTCATTCAGAAATCCAAGACCACCACGTGTCTTTTAGATCCCATCCCAACACACCTGTTGAAGGATGTTTTACCATTGATAGGCAGTTCTATCCTGGACCAGATCAATGGTTCTTTAGTGTCAGGTTATGTACCCCGGTCCTACAAGGTGGCAGTGATTAAGCCGTTGCTTAAAAAACCATCACTGGATCCTGATGTCTGAGCAAATTATAGGCCAATATCCAACCTTCCTTTTATCTCTAAAGTTCTTGAGAAGGTGGTGGTGACTCAGTTACTGGAGCACCTGCAGAGAAACAGCCTGTTTGAGATGTTTCAGTCAGGCTTTAGAGCTCATCACAGCACAGAAACAGCACTTCTTAAAGTTACTAATGATCTTCTCATAGCTTCAGATCATGGACTGGTCTCTATGCTGGTTCTGCTGGATCTCAGTGCTGCTTTTGATACAGTTGATCAAAGCATCCTGTTACATAGACTGGAACATGTGATTGGGATTAAAGGGACAGCACTAGACTGGTTTAGATCATATTTATCTGATAGATACCAGTTTGCTCATGTCTTCTTGTCTTCTTCTCTTCTCTGAGTGAGACGTGTGAGAGCGGAGGAGCGAGCGAGCGAGTGGAAAACCGTGCGAAAGCGCTATTTTTCCTATTCTTTCTTGTGTGCGAGTGAATGCTAGATAATATAGTTTAATTTATTGTGGTGTTTGCAAGTTTATATTAGTTTATCGAGTGTTTGTGTGAGTGTGTGAGGCGGCCGACGGCGTGCGGCCGTCATGGCGGCCAACGCCGGTTTAACCGGCTTGAGTCGGAAGCACGGAGTCAAGGTGGGTGCGGGCTCCGTGCTTAGTGTGGAGGAGGTGGCGCTGGCTGTGGGCCAAAAAATTGGCCACAGCTCAATCAAATCCGCCGCCCGCATGAATAGGGCGGTGGTGTTGTTCCTGGCCAAGGTGGAGCAGGTAAATATGTTGGTGGAGACGGGGATCACCGTGGGCGGACAGTTCGTCCAGGTAACTCCGCTAACACAGCCGGCGGCACGGATTACACTGTCCAATGTGCCGCCGTTCATTAGCGATGAGTTCCTGGTACGGGAGCTGTCTCGGCATGGGAAAGTGGTCTCTCCCATCCGCAAAATGTTGTCTGGCTGTAAGTCACCGCTGCTGAGACACGTAGTGTCTCACCGCAGGCAGGTGTACATGATCCTCAACAATAGGGCGGAGGAATTTAATTATCGTTTCATCGTTCGGGTAGACGATTTTGATTATACCCTTTTTGCAACTTCCTCCGCCCTCAAGTGCTTTAACTGTAATGAGGAGGGTCATCTTGCCAGGGCTTGTCTGAGCCGCGTGGCCTCGGACGCGCAGGCGGCGGAGCCCGCCGCTACCGCGCCCGTGGCGCCTCCGGCCCCGCGGCCCGTTCCGGCGGCGAGGCGTCGGTGGCTCAGCGCGGAGGGAAGCTCCGCTGCCCCGGACGGAGCGACAGCAGAGTCGCAGATGGAGGAGAAGCGGGACGAGTGTGTGCGTGAGAGTGAGGTGAGTGGAGAGAGCGAGATTGTGGAGATGGTGGTAGAAATGAATGGTGAGAGTGGTGAATCAGGGGGGAAGGTGGATTTAACTGGGGAGGTGTGTGATCTGAGTGGTGTGATGAGTGAGGTGGTGTGTGATTCAAATGAACTGGGGGAAAATGGTGAGGTGATGGGTGAAACAGTCGAACTGGGTGAGACAGGAGAGACTGCAGACAGGATCCAGACGGGTGAGCAGGGTACAGGGGGTCAGGTGATGGGTGGACTCGATGGGCCAGGGATAGTGGCTGGTGAACGGGCTGAAGGAGAAGTTAGCACAGGTGAACGGGGTGAAGGAGAAGTTAGCACAGGTGAGCGGGGTGAGGGAGCAGTGAGCACAGGGGAGCAAGGTGAGGGAGCAGTGAGCACAGGTGAGCGGGGTGAGGGAGGAGTGAGCACAGGTGAGCGTGGTGAGGAAGCAGTGAGTGCAGGTGAGGGCACGAGTGGCGCATCCGAGTGGTGGCTTGTTCCCGCAAGGAGGCGGAACAAGCGGAAAAGCACCATGAAGGACAAGGGGGGCAAGACAGGAAGGCTGGAGGAGACAGTAGCAGACACAGACACCAGCAACTGCGAGTCGATGTCGGACGGCAGCGAACTGTCCGGCACAACGCCAGACGGGCAGGATTTTGACCTGTACCCCCCAGGCTTGTTTAAAAAGTTCCTCACCCAGACCAAGGGCATGAAAGGCCTTGATCTGGGAACATATTTTCCTGACCGGCTCTGCTTTATCCGGTCAGCGAGCTTTTTAATTAGGAATAAGGCAACGTCAGGCCTCACCGACCCCGAAATATATAGGCTCAGGAAGCACATGGGCAAAGCACGAAAACAGCTAAATTGAAAAATATTTTGCCATGGTTTCTTGTACTTATTTTTCACTGTCTGTGATTTTTATCTTTCCCCTTGGCATGAACATATTCAAAATGGGAACGTTGAATGTCAACGGAGCCAGGGACGCAAAAAAACGGGCACTAGTGTTCGACACAGCAAAAAGAAAACGCATTGATGTCCTGTTCCTCCAGGAGACCCACAGCGACTGCGGCATAGAAGCGGACTGGGAGAAGGAATGGGAAGGACAGGTGCTGCTGAGCCACAACACCACCCTCAGTGGTGGAGTGGGCCTCCTTTTTTCAAGGGGCTTCAATCCATCGTCCCTGGAGGTGGAGCATGTGGTGAGGGGACGGTGTTTGATGGTGAAAGCGCGCCTCCAAAACCACTCCTTGGTTTTTATTAATATTTATGCTCCCACCAACGGTACAGAGAGGAAGAGCTTTTTAGAAAAAGTTGGCACTGTTTTAAATGGTTGTGGGGATGATTTTTTATTCCTGGGTGGAGATTTTAATTGCACCGAGTCTTTTTTAGACCACAACCATGCAGAGCCTCATCCAGCCTCGCAACATTGTCTGAGACAGCTGGCCTATTCTCATGGCCTGGTGGATGTGTGGAGGAGGATGCACGCAGACAACAGGCAATACACTTGGTTCCGCATGAGTGAGGGTAGGATCTCCTCGGCCAGACTTGACCGATTTTAGTGTTTTTAGGAGCTGTAGAATCATGCCTGTCGGCTTTTCAGATCACTCGTTGGTTTTAGGCGAAGTCGCCGTGAAGAACATTTTACCCAAGAGTGCATATTGGCATTTTAATTCCAGCTTAGCGCAAGACAACAGTTTTAGGGATGTTTTACGGCACTTCTGGTTGGGGTTTCGAGAGAGAAAGTCCGATTTTACGTGCCTAAGACAGTGGTGGGACCGTGGAAAAGTAGAGATGCAGCTCCTGTGCCAGCAGTATACTCTCAATGCCACGCAGGACACACGCAGGTCGATCAAAGACCTGGAGATGGAGATAGTGGAGCTAGAGGCGATTGGCAGCTCCACAGGAGATCGAGGGTGTATTGAAACCCTCCAATCCAAAAAAATGGCCTTGGCCAGCCTGCTGGACAGTCAGGTACAGGGTGCACTGGTCAGGTCCCGGATTCAAGACCTCACTGAGATGGATGCTCCCTCTAGTTTCTTCTTTGGGCTGGAGAAAAGGCGTGGACAGAACCTAATAATCCATTCACTGCTTTCGAGCACAGGGCAAGAACTCGTGGAGCCGGGCCAGATAAGGCAGCGGGCGGTGGAGTTCTTTTCCTCCCTGTATAAGAGTGAGTATCGCAGGGATGACGGCCTGTTCCATGAGTTCTGCGGGGACCTTCCTCGGGTCTCTGAGGAGGCAAACTCGCAGCTGGACAGGCCGTTGCAACTCGATGAGCTCCACGCCGCCCTGCTTAGCATGAAGGGAAGGAAGTCTCCAGGTGTCGATGGGCTCACAGTAGAGTTCTTTAAAGCCTACTGGGACATTGTGGCCCACGACATGCTGGAGGTCTTTAATGAAAGCCTGGCCTCGGGTTCCCTGCCATTGTCCTGCAGGAGAGCGGTGGTCACCCTCCTGCCAAAAAAGGGCAACCTGCAGGAGATCAAGAACTGGCGCCCTGTGTCTCTACTGTGTGTGGATTATAGGATTCTGTCCAAGACCTTGGCCTCCAGGCTGAGGGAAGCTATGGAGCAGGTCATCCACCGGGACCAGACTTACTGTGTGCCCGGCAGGTCCATAGTAGATAATGTCCACCTAATTCGAGATGTTTTGGAAGTCTCCAGATCATTGGACGTTGATACTGGTCTCATTTCGCTAGACCAGGAAAAGGCTTTTGACCGGGTTGAACACCAGTTCCTCTGGAAGGTGATGGAGAGGTTCGGGTTCAGCCCTGGCTTTATAGCGATGATCCGCATCCTGTACTGTGACATTGAGAGTATGCTGAAGTTTAATGGCAGTCTGTGTGCTCCCTTCAGAGTGCGTAGAGGCGTCCGGCAGGGCTGTGCCCTCTCTGGAATGCTCTACGCCCTCTCCCTCGAACCCCTTCTCTCTAGGGTCCGTGCAAATGTGGATGGCCTGTTTTTACCGTCCTTTTACAGAAAAATTGTTTTATCTGCCTACGCAGATGATCTAATAGTAATGGTGCGCAGCCAGAGGGACGTAGATGTTTTATCTAATTTAACAGTTTTATTCAACCGCCTGTCCGCGGCCAGGGTCAACTGGCAGAAGAGTGAGGCCCTGGCCGTTGGCAGGTGGACAAATGGTCTGCCGGTCCTTCCCCAGGACCTTGCCTGGCGGAGGGACGGCCTAAAGTACCTCGGTGTTTTTATTGGAGATGAAGAAACTGAAAAGAAAAATTGGCTCGACACGTTGGAAAAGATAGACGGAAAAATTCAAAAATGGAAATGGCTCCTCCCCCGCATGTCGTACAGAGGCAGAACTCTTGTCCTCAATAACCTGGTGGCCTCTGTGCTCTGGCACCGGCTCAGCTGCATGGAGCCACCCTCGGGGCTACTAGCACAACTGCAGACAAGAGTTCTGGCCTTCTTTTGGGACGGCATGCATTGGGTCCAGCAGGGGGTGTTGTACTTGCCCAGAGAGGAGGGAGGACAGGGCCTCATCCACCTGGCCAGCAGGACCGCCGCTTTTAGAATACAGTTTGTACAGAGGTTTTTAACAGGGCCGGCGGACCTAATGTGGAGAGATGTGGCCAGATGTGTCTTCAGACGGGTGAGTAACTTGGGGCTGGATGATGCTCTGTTTTTAACTGACTTTAAATTTGCAAAGTTAAATGGGCTACCTCCATTTTATCAGAGTGTTGTTAAGGCATGGGCCCTTTTTAAAGTTGAGAAAAGAACCAGCTCTGAATCTCTGTATTGGCTGCTAAGGGAACCCACGGTGCACGGAGCCAGGCTGGATGTCTCGGCCGAAGCCCCGCCGAGGCTGACGGCTGCACTGTGGCGGACCCGGACCATACTCCTCCAGCACGTGGTGGCCATGGCAGGGCCAGACCTAACGGGCGCGGAGGCAGTGGGTTCCCTGTTAGGCATCCGCTCTACCCAGGCAGCTGAGGGGGTGCTTCGGTTATGGAGGAACAGACTCAGCACGAGAGAGAGGCGTATTCTTGAGGACTACGGCCAGGGGACCGAACCCGACAGCGAGGACCCCTTCCCGGAGATCAGGCTGGTTGCCCACCTCGGGAATCTAGACGGTCCTCTCCTCAGACCAGCAAAGACCTTCTCCCTGGTAGCAGTCGATAAGAAGACCCTGTACAACGACTGTGTGAGGGTACTAAACAGGAGAGGACTGTCGAACAAGAGCAACAGCGTGTGGGCCGATCGACTGGGAGGGGATGGCGCCCGCCCCTGCTGGAGGGTCCTTTACAAGCCGCCCCTGAAGAAAAGGACCGGGGACCTCCAGTGGAGGATCCTACATGGGGCTGTCGCCTTGAACGCTCTCCTCTCCAGAATGAACGCTGCTGTGTCGGACCAGTGCCCGTTTTGTTCCGGGCGAGAGCCTGTGTTCCACGCGTACAGTGAGTGTGAGAGGCTCACTGTACTTTTTAATGTCATGAAGGGTGTTTTTAATGGTTTTAAGGAAACCTTTTCTATTAGAAATTTTATTTTTGGCGCAGGTTACAACTCAAAAGCCGCTCGCAACAAGTGGCAACTCCTGAATTTTATCTGTGGTGAGGCAAAAATGGCAATTTACGTCTCCAGGAAGAACAAAATTTCAAAAACTGGGGACAGTGAGGCCGCCTCTGTATGGCGCTGTAATGTCCGGTGCAGGCTGACGTTGGAGTTTGGGTTTTATAAAATGATGAACGACCTCGGCAAATTCCAGGACATATGGTGTCACAAAAATGTTTTATGCACTGTGACAGAGGATCGTTTGCACTTTGCACACCCCCTGGTGGGTTAAATTGTATTGTATTGTTGATTTCTTAATATTTATTTATTTATTTATTTTTATTGTGGTTGGTGGTATCATTACTATTATAACTATTGTTATTGTTATTATGATTACTATTATTATTGTTATGATTATTATTACTATTATTGTTGTTCTGTGATTATTATTACTATTATTGTTGTTCTGTGGGTTTTCTAAACAGGGCGGTTTGTGGCCCTGTGTAAATTTGTGAATTAAAGTATTTTGTAAAAATCAAAATCTCTTCTCTTCTCCTCTCCTCTCCTCTCCTCTCCTCTCCTCTCCTCTCCTCTCCTCTCCTCTCCTCTCCTCTCCTCTCCTCTCCTCTCTCTCTACCCAGCCGGCCATCAGCAGGAGGGTCCCCCTATATGAGCCTGGTCCTGCTCAAGGTTTCTTCCTGTTAAATGGGGAGTTTTTCCTTGCCACTGTTGCTTGTCTGGGGTTAGGCCCTGGGATTCTGGAAAGCGCCTTGAAACAATTTTGATTGTAAAAGACGCTATATAAATAAAGATTGATTTGATTTGATTAGATTTGAGGTAACAGTCCATGTAACAGTCCAGGACCAGGTAACAGTCCAGGACCAGTCCAGGTAACAGTCCAGGACCAGTCCAGGTAACAGTCCAGGACCAGTTCAGGTAACAGTCCAGGACCAGTCCAGATAACAGTCCAGGTAACAGTCCAGGACCGGTCCGGGACCATTCTAGGACCGGTCCAGAACCACTAAGGTCTCAATATGAACAGGTGAGACCAGTGAGAACACCACAAATATAGAGAGAAATATGACAACGAGAAGACCAAAATACTGTATGACTTTAAGCATTTGTTAAAGAACACGTTTGCTTTACTACAGATGCTGTTACAGAGGACAGTTAGAGTTAACATCTGTCTGTGTGTGTGTGTGTGTGAGGGGGGGGGGGATTCTGTGCGTGGATCGTATGTTAGAAGGATGGTTCCTCATCTGCTGCTAATTGCTATGTCTTGCATGCAGACAGCTGCTACAATGTGCGTGTGTGTGTGTGTGTATGTGTGTGTGTGTGTGTGTGTGTGTGTCTTTAACACAAGTGGGGTTTGCTTCTGACATAGTTGTGGGGCCAACCTTTTGGCCCAGACAAATTCAACATTAAATTTCAGGGTGAGTGTAGGATTAGATAATATGATAGAGGTTGTGTGCCTGTTCGCGTGTGTGCGTGTGTGTGTGTATGTGTCAGGATTAGACAGTAAAACTGGTGATTTTCTCTTCTCTCCATGTGACTCGGTCTTTCCTTCTTTAACCCGGTTAGTCATTGACCCACTTCTGCTGTGTAATCTGGCTAAGCCCCGCCCCCTGGTTCATGTGCTAGTGGCATTGTCGGAGGAACGTTAAAACCACATTTCCATGGAACTGGGCCTAGCACTTTCGGTCCGGTGTGGACCGTTTGGGGTTATGTTGTGGCTGGAAGCACGTCTAAACTTTAAACCCAGTGTTAAGGTTCGGATCCAGATTCCCAGAGAGGGAAGCATTCCAGCTGTTCTGAGTGTTTTAACGGTGGGCACGAGGAGGATTAACCCAGCCCAGAGGCCCAGGCCGGGCCACACTCACAGTGTTCCTGAAGGAGTGCGCTCGGATCGGGTCCTCGGCGGCCAGCGAGCAGCTGCTGAGGATGATGAAGACGAGGATGAGGTTGGTGAAGATGTGATGGTGGATCAGGGTGTGACAGCCCACACGGATCCTGGCGGCAGACGGACACACAAGGATCACATCTCTTGTTACCTTCACACTCTTTTTTAAGACTTTCTGTTGCGTAAATGTCGAAAATGTAAAGGTTTGTGAACTAAAACAGCACATTTGTTGGAGGCTCATGTGGTGGACGTTCAGAACCAAACGAGGACCAGCAACAACAGCAAACCCTAACAGTGTTAAAGGCATCGGTCCAGTCCACGACCGGAAGCTTTCTGACTCACGGGTTCGTCTTGCTCAGGCAAAAAAACGCGCTGCCTTCTGGGATCGGAAGGATCTTCTCTTTGGGAGGGGCCAGATCGGCCATCTTTAACTGGACTCCTCCGTCTACCAGGAGGACAGAAGGAGACGAGACACCATTAGGAGACAAGGGAGCTTCAATTAGCAAGCAGTTTAGACAGGAGACACACGAAGACTGACCGTCCTCTCCCTCGTGAAGCTCCTCTTCCTCCTCGTACTCGGTGTCTTCATCGATGTCCACCTGCACAAAGATGCTGAGACTAATGGACTCCTACGACTGTGTGACTGTTACTCACCATTTCTGTATTTTAAACACAAGCTTGTCTTTTCGATTGTTGTCACCTTCACTTCCTCGTCCTCCTCCTCAGCTCCTTCCTCCTCGCCTCCTTCCGTCTTCTCTCTGGAGACCAGAAACATGAAGTAGAAGCTGCTCCTCACACTTCTGCTCCAGGTTCTCCAATACTTACTCTTTCTTCTTGTTGTCACCGTCTCCTCCTGCCAGGTTGTCAACAGCGATGGCCAAGAAGACATTCAGAAGGATGTCTGATGCAGGTTCAGGACATGCGCACGTGTGTGTTTGTGTGTGGGTGTGTGTGTCTACCCCAGAGAAGGATACAGTTACCACAGATGAAGAGGATCACAAAGTACACACAGACGATCATCCCTGGAAAAACAGGCCCCCCGTACGCCATAATGCCATCATACATCACTACGTTCCAGTCCTCACCAGTCAGGATCTACACACACACACACGCACACGCACACACACGTGCGCGCACGCACGCACACACACACACACACACACACACACACACACACACACACACACACACACGGACAAGTCCATATGTGCAACTGTACATCCAGTCCACTTTTCCTGTTTTGGCTTTGGGTGTCACCTGGAAGCAGGTGAGCAGCGCCTGTGGGAAGGAGTCGAAGGTGCTGCGTTTGGTCTGCGTCTCATCGAAGTTGAATTTACCCCCAAACAGCTGCATGCCGAGCAAGGCGAAGATGATGAGGAAGAGGAAGAGGAGCAGCAAGAGGGAGGCGATGGACTTCATGGAATTCAGCAGCGACGCCACCAGACCGGACAAAGCTGTCCAGTGTCTGCGGGGACAGAAGAATGTCAGGAAGGCCGGCGAGCTAGAGGACGAGTGGCCGAGCCGGGGAATCCTTACCGCGTCACCCTGAAGATCCTGAGCAGACGGACACAGCGCAGCACGGAGATGCCCAGAGGAGGCATGATCTCCATCTCCACCAGGATGGTCTCCACGATTCCTCCACACACCACAAAACAGTCAAAGCGGTTGAAGAAAGCCACAAAGTAGTGAGCCAAGCCCAGGCTGTACATCTTCAGCAGCATCTCCACGGTGAACAGAGACAGCAGCACCTTGTTGGCGATGTCTGCAACGACAGGTGCTTGTGCTTTAGCATCTGACACGGAAACGTACCTTTCAGGAATCAGGTTTAGACGTGACTGGCATTAAGACCTCTGTGTGGTTTTACTGTATCTGTGAGGACTTTCCCCTATACTTCTGTGACCTTCATCTGTGGGTACCTTGGACCTGCGTGAGCCACAAAGGTTGGTTGTAGTGTTCCGAGGCACTGAGAGAGGTGTTGAGAAACACAAGCAGTAAGACCACCCAGTAGAAGGTTGTGGATTTGACGGCGGTCCGACAGTTCCGGCGGCAGACGCGGTTCCAGCGGCGCAGCGCCCGACTGTGAAGAGGAGAAGGAGGGTTGTGAGGAGAAGGAGGGAGGAACTGTGCCGTCCTGAAACGTTTGTGAACTCACCAGCAGCTGATCTTCATCACCCGTGACCTGAAACCAGAATGAGGTTGAAATCCCTCGCAGGCAGCGGAACATCTGCATGGTGTGTGAGTGAGTGTGTGTGTATGTGTGTGAGAGTGTGTGTGTGAGTGTGTGTGTGTGTTACCAGCAGGCTTGGCAGCAGTTGGTGTGCTCCTCGTCAATGTTCACTGTGTTTTCCGATGCTGTCTCGCTGGCAGGAAGACTCGCTAAAACACACAGAAGTCACCATTAGTGACAACGGTATGACCACCCGCTCTCTGCACCGGTGTCAGATCTCCAGGTCCGCCATCACGTGTGGGGTGGGACCGCTCCACGTTCAGGAACCAAATCAGGGTCGCACAAACGGCCGGGAGACCGTTATCTTTAGCTTTTCACATTTAGACTGAGAAAAGAACGCACACACACGCGCACGCACACACACACACACACACACACACACACACGCACGCACACATGCACATTCGTGAAGGCATTAATGTGATAAAAGGATGTTTCACCGTGAGTTTCGTTGGAGTGACTGAACCATCCGAATTTTCCTCTCTTCTTATCGGACAGATCACCCAGCGATGGACCTGACAGACAGGCAGACAGACAGACAAACAGGCAGGCAGGCAGGCAGGCAGGCAGGCAGGCAGGCAGGCAGGCAGGCAGGCAGGCAGACAGACAGGCAGGCAGGCAGGCAGGCAGGCAGGCAGACAGACAGACAGACAGACAGACAGACAGACAAACAGGCAGGCAGGCATGGAGACAGACAGGCAGGCAGGCAGGCAGGCAGGCAGACAGACAGACAGACAGACAGGCAGACAGACAGGCATGCAGGCAGGCAGGCAGACAGGCAGACAGACAGACAGACAGGCAGGCAGGCAGACAGGCAGACAGACAGAATGGAAGACAGGAAGACTGTAAAGCACTAGAAACAATTTTGATTGTAACACACTATATAAACAAAGATTGATTGATTGATTGATTGATTGATTGATTGATTGATTGATTGATTGATTGATTGATTGATTGATTGATTGATTGATTGATTGATTGATTGATTGATTGATTGATTGATTGATTGATTGGAGACAGGAAGACAGACAGCCAGAGACACAGACAGACAAGCCATTTCATTGGCTGAGGACAAACTCTTTGATGTTACCTTGTTCAGATTCGACTTTCAATTTTGAAAGAGTCAGCTGATTTTTAATGACACACACTTAGCTGAGATGGACAAGCAGACTAAGACAATTCTCCACGCGGTTCGTGAATCCCTAACCACACCGGGTCAACCAGCTGTGAGAGGCGGTTAATGGATCATACCACACCGGGTCAACCAGCTGTGAGAGGCGGTTAATGGATAATACCACACCAGGTCAAACAGCTGTGAGAGGCGGTTAATTGATCATACCACACCGGGTCAACCAGCTGTGAGAGGCGGTTAATGGATCATACCACACCAGGTCAAACAGCTGTGAGAGGCGGTTAATTGATCATACCACACCGGGTCAACCAGCTGAGAGAGGCGGTTAATGGATCATACCACACCGGGTCAACCAGCTGTGAGAGGCGGTTAATGGATCATACCACACCGGGTAAACTAGCTGTGAGAGGTGGTTAATGGATCATACCACACTGGGACAACCAGCTGTGAGAGGCAGTTAATGGATCACACCACACCGGGTCAACCAGCTGTGAGAGGCGGTTAATGGATAATACCACACCGGGTCAAACAGCTGTGAGAGGCGGTTAATGGATCATATCTCACCGGGTCAAACAGCTGTGAGAGGCGGTTAATGCATCCCTAGCCACACCGGGTAAACTAGCTGTGAGAGGTGGTTAATGGATCATACCACACCGGGTCAACCAGCTGTGAGAGGCGGTTAATGGATCATACCACACCGGGTCAACCAGCTGTGAGAGGCGGTTAATGGATCATACCACACCGGGACAACCAGCTGTGAGAGGCAGTTAATGGATCACACCACACCGGGTCAACCAGCTGTGAGAGGCGGTTAATGGATCATACCACACCGGGACAACCAGCTGTGAGAGGCGGTTAATGGATCATACCACACCGGGACAACCAGCTGTGAGAGGCAGTTAATGGATCACACCACACCGGGTCAACCAGCTGTGAGAGGCGGTTAATGGATCATACCACACCGGGTCAACCAGCTGTGAGAGGCGGTTAATGGATCATACCACACCGGGTCAACCAGCTGTGAGAGGCGGTTAATGGATCATACCACACTGGGACAACCAGCTGTGAGAGGCAGTTAATGGATCACACCACACCGGGTCAACCAGCTGTGAGAGGCGGTTAATGGATCATACCACACTGGGTCAACCAGCTGTGAGAGGCGGTTAATGGATCATACCACACCGGGTCAACCAGCTGTAAGAGGCAGTTAATTGATCATACCACACTGGGACAACCAGCTGTGAGAGGCATTTAATGGATCATACCACACCGGGTCAACCAGCTGTGAGAGGCGGTTAATGGATCATACCACACTGGGTCAACCAGCTGTGAGAGGCGGTTAATGGATCATACCACACCGGGACAACCAGCTGTGAGAGGCAGTTAATGGATCATACCACACCGGGACAACCAGCTGTGAGAGGCGGTTAATGGATCATACCACACCGGGTCAAACAGCTGTGAGAGGCAGTTAATGGATCACACCACACCGGGTCAACCAGCTGTGAGAGGCGGTTAATGGATCATACCACACCGGGACAACCAGCTGTGAGAGGCGGTTAATGGATCATACCGCACCGGGACAACCAGCTGTGAGAGGCGGTTAATGGATCATACCACACCGGGTCAACCAGCTGTGAGAGGCGGTTAATGGATCATACCACACCGGGACAACCAGCTGTGAGAGGCGGTTAATGGATCATACCACACCGGGACAACCAGCTGTGAGAGGCGGTTAATGGATCATACCACACCGGGACAACCAGCTGTGAGAGGCGGTTAATGGATCATACCACACCGGGTCAAACAGCTGTGAGAGGCAGTTAATGGATCACACCACACCGGGTCAACCACCTGTGAGAGGCGGTTAATGGATCATACCACACCGGGACAACCAGCTGTGAGAGGCAGTTAATGGATCACACCACACCAGTGGGGGCGGCGAGAGGCCACGCCAACTGTCCGGCTGATGTGGACGAGCACAGCTGCTAAACGTGTCCAAACATCTGTGCTGCTGCCCTTTAATATGTGAAATTTGAGGACTCAAAGCTGCAGGACATTCAGATATGATGGTGGTGATGTCTTACGTGGATTCCCGTCCTCGTCCAGATCATCCATGTCCTCGGCCTGAGTGATCCAGTCCATGTATCCACACAGATCTTCCTCCATCTGCTGCTTCTCCCGGAGCTTCTGGAAGTCTCCACGAGCTTTGGCCTTCTCCCTCTCCTTACTGAACTCTCTACAACATCCACACAACAAACATGACCGTTCTGACTCACAACCCCAACAAATCACGTCATTTTGGATGTAAAGCGAAGGTCAAAAGGTCAAAGGTGAAATGTGACAGACCCGCTGAGGACGCCCAAAACCAGGTTGAGAACAAAGAAGGAGCCAAAAATCACCAGACTGACGAAATAAACCCAGGGCAGTTCGAATCCTATAGCATCGTTCATCTGCGCGCGCACACACACACGCACACAAACACACAGTTGAGGTTGTTCTTTCATAAGTAACCAATCAGATGTTCTCAGCAGGTTCTTTACCCAGTAGAGCACGTCGGTCCACCCCTCCATCGTGATGCACTGGAACACAGTCAACATGGCGAAGAAGAAGTTGTCGAAGTTGGTGATTCCTCCGTTGGGACCGTCCCACCTCCCTCGACATTCCGAGCCATTAATGACACACTGACGGCCGTGACCGGCAAACGCACATGGAACTGGGTCATCCTCCACATAATTATCTGGAAACATCACGCCACACTGACATCAGCGGAGAGGCCCTGTGGACGGCAGGTCCACACCTGCAGCTGCTACCTGTGACTGTGTAGTAGCAGGTCTTGTGCATGCGACCAATGAAGAGCTCCAGACCAATGATGGCATAGATGATGATGACGAAGAGCACCAGCAAGGCGATGTGGAGCAGAGGAACCATGGCCTTCATGATGGAGTTCAACACAATCTGCAGGCCTGACAGACACAGGGTGATGAAGAGCTGTATCACACACACACACACACACACACACACAAACACACACACACACACACACACACACACACACACACACACACACACACACACACACACTCACTAGGAACTCCAGACACCAGTCTGAGGGGCCTCAGGACTCGGAAGGCTCGCAGAGCTTTGACATCCAAACCTCCAGGTTTTCCGGGGACGTGATGAGTGGTCGCTTGTTCCCCAGATTTATGAGTCATCGTCTCCAGGACGACGCTGAACAACCTGCATCAGAAGAGGAGGACATGTTGATGGAGGATGGATGTGTCCTGCGGGACAACCACAGAGCAGCACAGGCAGAGCCACTGACGGACAGCTCCCCTGTCCCACATACAGCAGCATCTCTGGCTGTGAAGCAGCGTGTCCTCAGCCACCGTTACCATGACAACAGGCTCCACTGGCATCACCTGCAGGTTGTCAGGACGAAAACAAAGGGGACACAGAGGACAAGGCTCTGCAGGTGACTCTGCTGGTGTCCAGATTACTCCAGAAAATCCACACAATCGATGATGGTCTGTACATCAGAGCACGCTAACCCTCTACAGGCGTAACAGGGCGCACAACACCCGTTGGTAGTGCGCAACACCCGTTGGTAGCGCGCAACACCCGTTGGTAGCGCGCAACACCCGTTGGTAGCGCGCAACACCCGTTGTGTAGCACGCAACACCCGTTGGTAGCGCGCAACACCCGTTGGTAGCGTGCAACACCCGTTAGTAGCGCGCAACACCTGTTGGTAGCGCGCAACACCCACACCTCGTCCACCTCCACCTTCCTCATCCTCATCCACATCCACCAACACCCAAACTTCCTAATCATTAGATTTGTGTCTGGACCGAGCCAAAAGCACCTGCAGCCAGCGTGTTTCCATGGAGACAGTGGATGTGTGTTTACTCGCAGTGATCGAGTCAACTGTCACACACACTCAACACAAAAAGACACTAAAGTGAGATAAATCGTGTCTCCGCTGCAGGGGCCCTTCTCCTCTGTCCACTAACGGAAACTCGCAGAGTTTCATTCAGTCACATCCGATTTGCTGCTGCTGAAACTGCACAAAGACGGAGCAATGGAGGAAACGAACACGTCTGAGTGCAGCAGCACCAAACCAAGAGGAGGCAGTTTGTGCTGCAGCCTGAGGAGATAACAACAATCAAGTCTGTTGAGGAGCGTCAGAGTTTCCAGGGTTAGGCTCAGGGTCAGGGTTAGGGTTAGAGGGTTAGGGTTAGGCTCAGGGTCAGGGTTAGGGTCAGGGTCAGGGTCAGGGTCAGGGTTAGGGTTAGAGGGTTAGGGTTAGGCTCAGGGTCAGGGTCAGGGTCAGGGTTAGGGTAAGGGTAAGGGTAAGGGTAAGGGTAAGGGTTAGGGTTAGGGTTAAGGTTAGGGTTAGAGGGTTAGGGGTTAGGGTAGGGTTAGAGGGTTAGGGTTAGGGTCAGATTTAGGGTTAGGGTTAGGGTTAGGGTTAGGTTAGGGTTAGGATTAGAGGGTTAGGGTTAGTGTTAGGGTTAGGTTACGGTTAGGGTTAAAGACCACCAACGATCAGAGCATCACATCGATACTGGAGGCTCAGCTTCCACAGATGCTCGTCACGACACGTCTCACGGAGGGTTTGAGGCTCCTCACCCAACGATCACAATGACAAAGTCCA